>NC_137024.1:3383937-3926437 GCF_032717465.1 Coenobita brevimanus | reverse complement strand
TCCACGTAAGTTTCCCTCAGGCGTTTCGGCCATAGAAGGAGTTGCTTTTCCCCGCTTTCCTGTCTGATTGCCGGAGGATTTGAATGTTTGGGATAGCTTGTTTTTTCTGCTCTCTCTCTCTCTCTGTCTCTCTCTCTCTCTGTTTGTGTGTGTGTGTGTGTGTGTGTGTGTGTGTGTGTGTGTCTCTCTCTCTCTCTCTCTCTCTCTCTCTCTCTCTGTAAGGGAGAACACCACGGTCTTGCAAGTCAGAAGCGAAAAAAAGTGTCTGCAACAACGAGGACAGGCGTAGAGAGAGAGAGAGAGAGAGGCTAGAATATAATACTAATCACGAAGAAAGGATGTATAGTACTGTGTTATTCTGACAACTACGGAAAGTATGATGCAGAAAGACGAAAATCTCTCTCTCTCTAGTCTCTCTATAGCACTGAGAGAGAGAGAGAGAGATGTTTTCTACTTAAGTTACTAATGTTTTCATGTCCTTCCCTGTTATCTCTCTCTCTCTCTCTCTCTCTCTCTCTCTCTCTCTCTCTCTCTCTCTCTCTCTCTCTCTCTCTCTCTCAAAATTCAAGGATAATAAAAAAAACACCTAAAAGAATGGCTGTTACGCTACGATCTTTACTCTTTTTGCGTGACATCCAATTTTACGCAACTCGGGTGAGAATATTGTACCTGGAGGGGTCAGGTGTCGTCCTAATTAACCCCTTCGCTACAGGTAATTAGTCAGAAGGTAGGAAGGTTACAATTTACTCATTACGAAGTTATGACCATTCAAACTTTCATAATTCACCTTTTGAATAATATTCCTAGTGTTAATTGGAATAGACTTATATTTCTTAACCATGAAAGGCATAAGTGTATCGGTATTAAAACTCAGGCGTCTATGATTTACAGGTCAACTCTGGAACTGTCCTCCTCTGTCTGTGTTCCCTACTGCCTATGACCTCCAGTAGTTCAAACGCAGTGTGTCCTGGCCTCTCGAAAGGAACGGATCTTGAATTTGGCTCGCTGTTATCTTGTTACTGTTTTTTCTTTGAGGGAACAGTCTTGCGGGCTTCTGGTCTTTTGTTCCTTATTCCTTGCATTAAAGAGAGAGAGAGAGAGAGAGAGAGAGAGAGGTTTGATGTCAGCTGGAATGAAATACGAGAAGACGTGCGCATGTCAGGGTTAAGGAACTCACAAAAATATAGCCAAGAAAACAGTGGGTGTAAGTCCTTCATTGCATATTATTACCGGTATACTCACCATAGGATAGTCCTTTACGGGAAATGGAGCTAATTCTATCTCTAACTTTCCCTTTCACCGAAAAAAAAAAAAGTCTCTAAGCTAAGTAAAGTCGTCAGGATATTTTTTTTGCAAGGAAGAAGGAACCTAAGGCCAGTACCCATAAGATTGCTCCCTCCAAGAAAAAACAAAAACAAGATAACAGATGCCAGATATAACTTAAGATGACCTACTCTGGCTGAAGCGATGAATGTTTGCAGTAAAATATTCGTAACTATATTTCCTTTGCGATTTGTCTTTTCCAAATTGATTGAAACTGACCAGCAAGAATTAAATACGGAAGTCGTTGTCGCAGTGAAGAAATTAACTCCGTGTTTTTCCTTTTGCTGTTTGGAGTTGTGTGTGTGTGTGTGTGTGTGTGTGTGTGTGTGTGTGTGTGTGTGTGTGTGTGTGTGTGTGTTTGTTCGACCAGTTGGTGTTTCCTGCAGTCTTCTTTAACCCCTTCACCTCAGCATACCTTCCCTTACCTGACAAAATATAGCCTGTCTGTAGCAGAAAGAAAAATACAGAAGAGGTTAAAATCGTTCTTTAGTTACTTATAATAACCACAGATACAAAAATAAGTGGAGAACTGTAACTTAGATGTGTCGTGGAACTGAAGGGTACACATATTTATTTTACAAGTGTACAGTCGGAAGTAGAAGTCCTGTATCCACTCCTGCTCTTCTCTCCATGCATTTCAAACTTCTCTGTATAAAACCTTCGACAAGCGGAGATCAGCACCTAATTTGACGGTATTTTATGGAACGCTTACGGTTGCTACGTCCACCCTGCGTGCAACATTACAGAGTGCAGTTAGTAGTGATATTGGAAGGCCAGGTATCTTCTTATCATGGTCAGGTGCTTGAGAATTATCGTAAAGAATTGAGAGCTTGCGTTTCACTCCGCGATTGATGGTTTAGGCAGAGGAACCAAAATATGTTTATTATTATTTATCGTGGCCTAAAACTGTCCTCTCGCTGTCTTGAATGGTGAGTTGTAACAGGAGATTAACACTGGAATATGCTGCTGGTCACGAAGAAGTGCCACTGAAAATATGGTGAGCCTTAGTATTGTCTTTTTCTGGGCTGCGTGAAATCTGCAAAAAATTGAAATTCTGGGCCAAATTGATGTGAAAATACTATAGTCATCCTCAACAACCACCACTGATGGATTTATTTGACGGGAGATTAGTGTGCATAGTGTACCTTATTGCGGATTAACCGGATTTATTTACGAAATCCCTGGAGGAGAAGGTAATGCATTGGTTAGCACATAGGGTTTGCAGCTGGTCAGAGGCGGGTTCATTCTTGTGCCGGTCCGACTGTCGAACTAGATGCTCCTTCCTCGTCTCTCTGCGTCAGTCAATACGAATAGGGATTAGGGACCATAATATTTAACTTGACTGTTGTGGGTTGTATTTTAGGATAAGATTATGACTTAGAACACTGCGTTTATGACTGGCAGTAGGAAGGTATACACACACACACACACAAACCACACTCATGATTCACTTAGCCTACACTCCACTACTCTGTGTATGTGTGTGTGTGTGTAGTCGTCACGTAGCCAGCCAAGCACATGTTTTGACAGCGGCCTCAACTAGCACACACAGAGAGGGAGAGAGAGAGAGAGAGAGAGAGAGAGAGAGAGAGAGAGAGAGTGTTTGTGTTTTCGTAATGATAAAAGAGCGCAGCGACGGTAAATTAAAGAGTAAGCATTATTCAGATTGAGATATGGTGGCTGGGTGGTTACGTATTATCTCCTGATGCGCGTGGTCGGGGTCCAGGGTTCGAGCCCGGGCTGTGGCGGTCATTTAAGTGGGTGCTGGTAGTGTGGCCCCTTATGTGTTAGTATATATTCACACCCTGTCACTTGATAAACCTAGACACACCCCTCTCTCATCCGTACTTCTCCAGCTTGGGGGCAGGGTTATTTTTGGCCGTCACTCCCTCCAAAGAGATAGTGCAGATTATTTAGCTGGTGGACAGTATATTTGCGTTATGGGTGTGCATTTTCGTTATATCCGTGTGTTCGGTTTGTCGTTTCCTCCTCCTCCTCCTCCTTATCCTTCATCTTCCCCTACTTCTTCTTCTTCTTCTTTTCTTTCGTCTTCTTCTTCTTCTTCCCTTTCTCCTCCTCCTCCTCCTCCTCCTCCTCCTCCTCCTCTTCTTCTTCTTCTTCTTCTTCTTCTTCTTCTCCTCCTCCTCCTCCTCCTCCTCCTCCTCCTCCTCCTCCTCCATTTTCATTTTAGTACGTCTTTCTTCTGATATGGTAAATTTAACTTGCTTCAATTTAAATGCAAAATAAATCTAATAACTTAAGGATTACGTAACATACATTTTATTGCGAATGACGTCACGCACATTTTGATAAGTTTACGAGGTCCCTTGGCGCCAAAAAATAATTCAAAAAACAAAATAATAAAAATAAAAGCATAACGATTAACAGATTCACATATATATATATTTTTTTTCAGTTTATGATGGACGATCTAAATCAATCCAACGTGTTTTTTTCCGTACCCTTTCACCCCGAGGACTTTTTCATGTACCAGACGTCAAGCTGTTTTATTTTTGTTATAAAATTCTCTCGTCAGTGATGGCGTAGGGGGGTGTGAGCTGGGAGCAGGGCAGTGAAATCGCGGGGACATGGAGGCGATTTGTTTGTGGCCACCCCTTACAGGATTGAGGTGTTTGGCAATAGATACATAGATAGATGTGGTAGGGAGTTATAAATACATGTTTGGGAATAAGTAACTTTAGATTATATTTAAGTTGATTCTACTCAGCCGACAAAGCTTTCAGTAGTAGTGGTGGTGGTTGTAGTAGTAGTAGTAGTAGTAGTAATTGGAAGTTGAGGGACGTTTGTGTAACCGGGCAGTGGAGCCACCCAGAGAGAGAGAGAGAGAGAGAGCTAGATCACATAATTTTATCTTATGGCTGAGTTATCATTGCCAAAGGTTGAGAAGCAGTGTTACAAATCCAGCCAAAATAACAGAACCCGCTCACGTGTATCTTTGTTTAGCATTTCGTATTAGGGTATTTTCCAGCCTGGCACGGATTAGTTTATTTAGCACACAGTATCTCACCGTAGCGGAGTTCATTGTATTTTGTCTTTAACGGTGTTCCCTAAATTATAAAACTTGGGTTCCCTAGCACCTTTTCCCAGGCGATTTAGGCTGGTTTTATATCCTTTTGTACCTTACCTATGCTGAGTGTAGCGATATTAGAATGACGTAGGCAACACAAGAGTATAATAACGTATAAGGATAAATCGCTTCGGAGAGGGTGTTAGGGAGCTGCGTTAACCGACGAGAATGTGCTATTTTGTTCAAGTTCACGACAGACGGTTTTAATTCCGCGAAGCACAGTTGAAGGAGCCGTTGTAGTGTTGCCTAACGCTAAATCGGAGTGCTCCCCTCTCGCCTTTAAATAGATCTCGGTCATACGCCTTAGATTTGAGCACCATCTTTCTTTCAGCTTATTAAGGACAGTTTTTTTTTTTATTAGCATAGTCCAGGGAAAGAGTTCATTGTCTTGTGTAGTTGTGTTTTTGTTGTTGCTTATCGGTGAGACGCAAACGCTCCACTCCCGCCTAAAAATAGAACGCGGTCACAGTGAGGTAAGCGACCCTTCCGTTTTCCCTACCGTGTTACGTGGGAAACCCAAGTATTTCCTGTTTTTTCCACTTAATTTCAGTGTTTCGCAGTGTTAGACTAAATTACTGTACCGCAGGCTGGTGGTTTGTGGTTGTTAGGTTGCTGGAAGGTGGATGAATGGTGGTTTGAAGCTAGGTAGTTTAAATGGGTTATGAAAGTGACAGAATTTAGGGTTGGATAAGGCGAAAGGGGAATGGGAAAAATAAATGAGGGAGGGAAGGAAGAGTAGGGGATGTTAGAGAGAGAGAGAGAGAAAGAGAGAGAGAGTTGTAAGGGGGGGAGTAGGAATATTCGAGAGAGGACGGTTGAGTGGAGAAGAGGAAGGGAGGAAGATTCAAAGAGAAGGAAGGTTGCTTGGAATGGAGGAGAGAGAGAGACTGATGTTAAGGTTATACATATTCTTTCTTTTTTTTTATGTATACGACTCAGGACACCAAATTATTCAGTCCGTTGCCAGAGATCGAGCAGCCTTTGTTTTCATTGCGTAGCGGTAGAGTTGCAGCGCCTCACAATATGCCGTTTTCTATATTTCTGGAAACGTTATCATCATCATCATCATCAGCTGCCACCACCATCGTCATCATCATCATCATCATTACCACCACCACCACCATCATCAACATTGCTACGACCACCACCACCACCACCAACATTGCTACCACCACCACCATCATCATCATCATTATCATCATCATCATCATCATCATCATCACTGCCACCACCACCACCACCATAAACATCATCATCACCACCCCCATCATCATCATCATCATCATCATCATTATCATCATCATCAATCACCCAATCTCTCATCAACCCTATCAGCGCGAGGACCTTCATTTTATCACTACAAACGATTTTATTCAGCAGAGGAGCGTACGAAGATGGCGAAAGACTTATGGAAAAAAAAATACCTCACCTTTTGCACTTCGGAAAAAAAAAATAAAAATAATAGGATCAATATAATTATGTGGGGATGACAAGAGTAAATATGTCCTCGTGCTGAAGGGGTTAATGAGGTGATAATGAGCAGGTAAAGAGGATTATTATTATTAAGGTGAAAAATTATTATGCAGTGGGTGTGAATTATTGAGTGTGTGAAAGCTGTATTTGTATTGTCTTGCCTCGGGGCGCTTGGGTATTGAGGTGTGTGTGTATTGACGAGTGTGTGTGTGTGTGTGTGTGTGTGTGTGTGTGTGTGTGTGTGTGTGTGTGTGTGTGTTGGATATTTACTAATGAGCCTTATTACCTCCGTCAACGAAGTTGGAGGAGGTTGCGTATTTACGTATGTTTGTCTGTTTGTTTGTTTGTCCACACGATGTCTCCAAAAGTTCTCAATGAACTTCAATGAAATTTTGTGGTACGGTGGGCCTTGGTCCAAGAAAGAACTGATTAAATTTGGGGGCGAATCTGGATCCTGTGTATCCTGCACAATATAAGTTCTCCGTGAATTTCAATGAAATTTTGTGGAAGGATGGGCCATGGGCCAAGAAAACATTGGAGAAATTTTGGGGCGGATCCGGATCCGGCATTGGTGGAGGTAAGCACTCTGTGAGCGCTCTGTAGTATTAACGTGTGTCTCTCCACAGATACTTTTGACAGCGCACCACACACACACACACACACACACACACACACACACACACACACACACACACACACACACACACGAACTTCACAGGTAACGCAGCTCTTATTGTATAACACTAGTAATTGGTAACACTTTCTTGTTGATCACTGTTCCTTCCTTATGTATCACTGTTGGTATTACTCCTTTATTTATCACTGTTGGTATCACTCCTTTATTTATCACTGTTGGTATTACTCCTTTATTACTATTGGTATTACTCCTTTATTTATCACTGTTGGTATCACTCCTTTATTTATCACTGTTGGTATTGCTCCTTTATTTATCACTGTTGGTATTACTCCTTTATTTATCACTGTTGGTATTACTCCTTTATTTATCACTGTTGGTATTACGCCTTTATTTATCACTGTTGGTATTACTCCTTTATTTATCACTGTTGGTATTACTCTTTTATTTATTACTGTTGGTATTACTCCTTTATTTATCACTGTTGGTATTACTCCTCTATTTATCACTGTTGGTATTACTCCTTTATTTATCACTGTTGGTATTACTCCTTTATTACTATTGGTATTACTCCTTTATTTATCACTGTTGGTATCACTCCTTTATTTATCACTGTTGGTATTGCTCCTTTATTTATCACTGTTGGTATTACTCCTTTATTTATCACTGTTGGTATTACTCCTTTATTTATCACTGTTGGTATTACTCCTTTATTTATCACTGTTGGTATTGCTTCTTTATTTATCACTGTTGGTATTACTCCTTTATTTATCACTGTTGGTATTACTCCTTTATTATTGTTGGTATTACTCCTTTATTTATCACTGTTGGTATCACTCCTTTATTTATCACTGTTGGTATTGCTCCTTTATTTATCACTGTTGGTATTACTCCTTTATTATTGTTGGTATTACTCCTCTATTTATCACTGTTGGTATTACTCCTTTATTTATCACTGTTGGTATTACTCCTTTATTTATCACTGTTGGTATTACTCCTTTATTTATCACTGTTGGTATTACTCCTTTATTTATCACTGTTGGTATTACTCCTTTATTTATCACTGTTGGTATTACTCCTTTATTTATCACTGTTGGTATTACTCCTCTATTTATCACTGTTGGTATTACTCCTTTATTTATCACTGTTGGTATTACTCCTTTATTACTATTGGTATTACTCCTTTATTTATCACTGTTGGTATTACTCCTTTATTTATCACTGTTGGTATTACTCCTTTATTTATCACTTGGTATTACTCCTTTATTTATCACTGTTGGTATTACTCCTTTATTATTGTTGGTATTACTCCTTTATTTATCACTTGGTATTACTCCTTTATTTATCACTTGGTATTACTCCTTTATTTATCACTGTTGGTATTACTCCTTTATTATTGTTGGTATTACTCCTCTATTTATCACTGTTGGTATTACTCCTTTATTTATCACTGTTGGTATTACTCCTTTATTTATCACTGTTGGTATTACTCCTTTATTTATCACTGTTGGTATTACTCCTCTATTTATCACTGTTGGTATTACTCCTTTATTTATCACTGTTGGTATTACTCCTTTATTACTATTGGTATTACTCCTTTATTTATCACTGTTGGTATTACTCCTTTATTTATCACTGTTGGTATTACTCCTTTATTTATCACGTGGTATTACTCCTTTATTTATCACTGTTGGTATTACTCCTTTATTATTGTTGGTATTACTCCTTTATTTATCACTTGGTATTACTCCTTTATTTATCACTGTTGGTATTACTCCTTTATTTATCACTGTTGGTATTACTCCTTTATTATTGTTGGTATTACTCCTCTATTTATCACTGTTGGTATTACTCCTTTATTTATCACTGTTGGTATTACTCCTTTATTTATCACTGTTGGTATTACTCCTTTATCACTGTTGGTATTACTCCTTTATTTATCACTGTTGGTATTACTCCTTTATTTATCACTGTTGGTATTACTCCTTTATTTATCACTGTTGGTATTACTCCTTTATTTATCACTGTTGGTATTACTCCTTTATTTATCACTGTTGGTATTACTCCTCTATTTATCACTGTTGGTATTACGTCATTATTTATTAGTTATGACGTCATTAGTATTTATTGCTATTACGTCATTATTTATAAGTGACGTCATTATCTTGTATTACGTCATTATCACTGGTTTTATGGCTTTATTGAGAGAGAGAGAGAGAGAGAGAGAGAGAGAGAGAGAGAAGACTATATATATCCTAGAATGGCCACGAGGGAGGGAGAAGATAAGGAGGAGGAGGAGAAGAAGGAGGAGGAGGAGGAGAGGAGAGAGATGGAGAGGAGGAGGAGGAGGAGAGGAGGGAGATGGAGAGGAGGAGGAGGAGGAGGAGAGGAGGGAGATGGAGAGAAGGAGGAGGAGAGAGGGAAGGAGATGGAGAGGAGGAGGAGGAGGAGGAGAGAAGGAGGGAGATGGAGAGGAGGAGGAGGAGGAGAGAGGGAGATACGGAGGGAAAGAGGAAGAGGAAGATGGAAAGAGAGTATGGAGGAAAAGAAAAAGAAGAGGAGGAAAGAAGGAGGGAGAAAGAAAGCAAGGATGTAGAGACGGAGAGGCAGAAGGAGGGAAGTGGAGGGAGAGGGAGAAGGAAGGGAGGGAGATAAGTTGAGGGAGGATGGAGGAAGACAGGAACAGAGGAGAAAAAGTGTAAGGGAGGAAGGAGAGAGAGAGAGAGAGAGAGATGGCAATAAAGAGGAGGAATAGAGGGAAATAAAGACAGGGAGGAGGAAGAGGGGGCAGTAGGGATAGAATAGAGGAGGGAGGAGGAGGAAGAGAAGAGGCAGGGAGAGAGAGGAGGAAGAGAAGAGGCAGGGAGAGAGAGGAGGAAGAGAAGAGGCAGGGAGAGAGAGGAGGAGGAGGAAGAGAAGATGCAGGGAGAGAGAGAGGAGGAGGAGGAAGAGAAGAGGCAGGGAGAGAGAGGAGGAGGAGGAAGAGAAGAGGCAGGGAGAGAGAGAGGAGGAGGAGGAAGAGAAGAGGCAGGGAGAGAGAGAGGAGGAGGAGGAGGAAGATAGCGTGTCGGGAAGTAAACGAGGGAGACAGAAAAGAAAAAATAAAAGGAAGAGGAGAATAGAAATGAAAAGAATAATAAGATGATGATGATGATGATGATGAGGAGGAGGAGGAGGAGGGCAAAATAAGGAACGAAGGGAAGAACAATGCGGAAGAACAAGTGCATAGAACATTTAAGAACAATTTAACACAAAGAGTAAGGCCTGGGTCGTTTTCTCTTGAGTGTGTCATCGCCGCCATCACCCCGTTTTCTATCGCCTCAGCCAAAAGAGAGGCACAGAACGCGGGTGGGTGGATGAAAGTGGATATAAATGAGTGACTCTTGGATGTGGGTGGGTTGAGGTGGATGGGTTAAGTGGATGAAGGAGGGTGGAGGGAAAGAGTGATAGAAAACGGTGGGAGAAATAGAGGGAAAGGGTATTCGTTTGTGTAAATGCTTCTGAATGAGAGAGAGAAAGAGAGAGAGAGAGCGGGGTTAACTCTGTGTGTGTGTGTGTGTGTGTGTGTGTGTAAGGAATGTGGAAATGGAAGAGTGGAGTGCGTCAGTATGTGGGTAGTTTGATACACATGTGGGTAAGACAATGGTGGAGGAATTGGGGGGTGGAAGAGGAATATTGTGTGGAAGGTGGAGAAAGTCAGCATTTATTATTATTATTATTATTATTATTGTTGTTATTATTATTGTTATTATTATTATTTTTATTATTATTTTTATTATTATTGTTATTACTATTATTGTTGTTGTTATTATTATTATTATTTTTATTATTATTATTACTACTACTACTACTACTACTACTACTAATGACTTCCCCAACTACCATTTACCATCATCACTACCATAGTCACCATCTTCACTACCATCATCTACCACTACCACCTTTATCATAACTACCACCATCACGAGAGAGAGAGAGAGAGAGAGAGAGAGAGAGAGAGAGACCCCTCATATGAACACTTCCGGTGGCCAGTGATCTTTACCGCATCCTCCTCCTCCTCCTCCTCCTCCTCCTCTCCAGTCCCCGCATTTTCCTTTGCTTCTTCTCCTCCTCTCCTCTCCCTCTCCTCCTCTCCTTCTTCCTCCTGTTCCTTCCTTCCTCCTCCTCCTTCCTTCCTCTCCTCTCCTCTCCTACTCCCTCCATATCATTTTCACCTCCCTAGCCTCCTCTTCTTTCCTTCCTTCCTCCCGCCCCTTCTTTTCTCCCTCCCTCCCTCCTTCCCTCCCTTCCTTCTTTCTTTTCTCCTTCCTTCCTTCCTTCCTTCCTTCCCTATTTCTTCATTCATTCATTTATTCATTCATTCCTTTCTTTCTCGCCACACTTATCTTTCCCTTCTTCCTCTTCCTTCATCTTCCTTCCTTCCTTCCTTCCTTCCTCTTCCTTCCCCTTCCTTCCTTCTTTCCTCTTCCTTCCTTCCTTCCTCCCCTCCTCGTTTCCGCCGTTTATGCCTTTCTTTCTCTCTTCCCACTTTCCTTCTTCCTGTGTCATTTAAAGTGTAGCGTCTATAGCACATGGGTACACTTATAAGGTGCCTTCCCTCCCATCCTTCCTCTATCTTATTTCCTCCCTCCTTCCCTTCCCTCTAAGTGCCTCTTCCTTCCCTGTACCACCATTCCTCCCTCCTTCCTCTCCTTCCTCCCTTTCCCTCCTTTCCTTCCCTCCCTCATCCTCTTCCTCCCCTCCATCTTGCTTCCTTCCTCCCTTCCTTCTAAGTGCTCTTTCCTTCCCTCTACCACCATTCCTTCTCCCCTCTCTCCCTCTCCTCCCTCCCCTTCCTTTCCTTCCTCTCCTCCCCTCCCCTCTCCCCAACCTCTTCCCTCTACCACCATTCCTCCCCTCCTCCCTCTCTCCCTCCTTTCCTTCCCTTCCATCCCTTCCTTCCCCCCAGCCTCTTCCTTCCTGTCCTTGATCCATTTATTATCTCATCCCCTCGTCTCCTCTTTCCTCACGCCTCCTCCTCGCCTCTCATCTCCTTCCCTCCTCCTTCCCCTTCCTTAACCTTTTCAGCTCGAGGGCGTAATTTCCACATTTTATCCTCTCTGCTTTACAAAATGAAACGGTTTGCGGGAGGCCATAGCAAAGACCGTTAGGCCACGTGTACAATCCGTTAATTTGAAAAGTCGAATCCAAACTGAATAAAATCGTATGGACAGCCAGAATAAGAACTACGTAATCAGGCTGAAGGGGTTAAATAATCAGATTTTACCTGGTATTAAAGTAAAGTTGATTCGCTGGGCCTGGTATTAAGTGGTATTTAGTGGTATTATATAAAAGTAATCAAGTGGGATAATTCCGCTCCTCTCCCCTCTCCTCTCCCCTTTCCTCTCCTCCTCCTCTCTTCTTCCCTCGCCTCCCCTCTCTTCTCCTCTCCTCCTCCCCTCTTCCACTTCCTTTCCCCTCCTCTTTCCTTGCATCTCACTGTGTTTCCTGCCATCCTTTTCGCTCCTCCTCCTCCTCCTCCCCCCCTCCTCCTCCTCCTCCTCCTCCTCCTCCTCCTCCCCCCCTCCTCCCCCCTCCTCCTCCTCCTCCTCCTCCTTCCCACACATTGTTTGTTTGTTACTTCGCCTACATCACCTCCCATGCGTAAAATCACCCTCTGTTGTTGTTGTTGTTGTTGTTGTTAAGTGATGATTTTTTCCGTACTGTTGCTCCTGTTGATGGTGGTGATGATGGTGTGGTGGTGGTGATGATGGTGATGGTGTAATTGTTGCTTTTGTTGTTATTGCTGTTGTTGTTCGTGGTGGTAATGTTTTTGGTGTTGTGGTGGTGGTAAAGATAGTGTAATTGTTTTTGTTGTAATTGTGCCGATGATAATAATAATTGTAGTAGTAGTAGTAGTAGCAGCAGCAGCAGCAGCGGTAGTAGTAGTAGTAGTAGTAGTAGTAATAATAATAATAATAATAATAATAATAATAATAAATAATGATAGCCCTTTCACCCAAGCAAGTAAGGTGTCTGCTGCTGTAAATGCCATGATAATGAACAGAGGACTGAGCACAAACACATTGTTAAAGGATAAAGATGAGTTAGTATTTACAGGAACTTTTAGATGTGAGACTAGAATGACATGACTATCAGCTATCAAGAGTAAGGACAGGAGAAACAGGAGTGCTAGGGCTTGTATGTGGGTTAAGTACAGTGAACAACAGAAAAATATAGAGATTTGTGCAGGATGTGAGAGGAGGAAGTCTGCAAGAAAGGGTAGAGGAGAGTGCGTGGGTGGTAGGGTCAAACTGAGAGGGCGGATATGAACAGAGTTGCGAAAGGGGAGATGTATGGGAGGGTAGGTGTAAGGGATTCGTGTTAGGGAGTTAGGGAGCTTGGTAATGAAAAAAAAGAGAGACGGGCGTTCTTAGATGGTATGGTGATAGTGAGAGGGCGAAGGTGAAGTTGTGGAAAGGGTACGAGTGAGTGAAGAATGTGCAGTTAGGGAGCTAGGGAGTTTGGTAATGAAAAACAGGGAGACGGGCGTGCTTAGGTGGAACGGTCATAGTGAGAGGGCGAATTTGAAAGTGTGAATAGGGTATATATCAAGTGTGAGGATAGGAAGAAGCGTGGATGGTTGGGATATTGGTGGATGGATATGGTAATTGAATATGTGAGTTAGCGATTATGGAAACTGAGGAGGCAGAGGAATTCGCTGTCAGAATCAATTTTAGAATGACCTCTTAACCCCTTCAGCTCAAAGACGTTTTATATTTTTGTTCCTACGACCCAAAGACGATTTTATTAAGCCTAGTAGGGATTTTTTTTTCAAATTGTTGAGGTTAGATAAGCCTTCACTAACCCCTTCAGTACGAGAGGGTTTCCTAAATTGAATATAATCGTCTGGAAGTAGCTGGAAAAAACTATACTCCTTTTTCTTTAACCTGGCCTAAAATAGCAATCTCTCAGTCTTTAATTCCGAGGTTTGATTATAGCCTAACACTTAGATTATGACGCTAATCACGAAGAAGTGCGCTAGAGTACATCCAAAACATTGCCTTTTCCGCCAATGAGCCACGTGAAATAAGCCAGGATGAAAATTTGGACCAGGTTAGGGTGAAGTGAGTATAGAATTCCCCGTCATCATAGTGGATTTGAACTGTTACTACCATGACCCTTTGCATGCTCACTACAGACAGACGATTTTATTCAGGAAGGGTTTTTTCGGAATGAAGAGGATAAGAAACACTTTACAAACCAACCAGAATATCGTAACAAACATAGTACGCGTGTGTTTGCCTGCGTGAGTGTTTGTTTTTGTCGTGGTTGCGGATCCCTTTGCTTCATGTGTTTGGTTGCGAGCGGTTTGTTTATGTTGTGACGTCTGGTATGTTCGTCCGCCTTGTTTTGCTTGCTTACTCTTTCTCCTTGTTTTGGGGGTAAGTGATGGTTGTTTTTTATTCAGTTATCGCTTAATGAATGTGTTAGTTTTTTTTTTTTTTTTTTTATCCCATCCTTAGGTGGAAAAACGGTTAGAATGATGATGATGATGACGATGTATTACTGTTATATTCAAAATCTCGGTTACTCCTCTCTTTCACCATCATTACTGCCTCCTCCTCCTCCTCCTCCTCTTCCTCTGCCTCCTCCTCCTCCTCCTCCTCCTCCTCCTCCTCCTCCTCCTCTGCCTCCGCCTCCTCCTCCCCCTCCTCCTCCTCCTCCTCCTCCTCCTCCTCCTCCTCCTCCTCCTCCTCCTAATCGTCCACCTGTATCATCCCTCTTCCTCCTCCCCAGTTCCCTCGCCCATCTCTCTCTCCCAAATACATAGTGTACACTTGACTGGCTTCCATCCTCTCTCTCTCTCTCTCTCTCTCTCTCTCTCTCTCTCTCTCACATAGCTGAATAAAATCGTGGCGTCGCTGCAGCAGAATACTAGAGTTATCCCGATGGTGCTGGGGTTGTGATCTCTCTCTCTCTCTCATAGCTGAATAAAATCGTGGCGTCGCTGCAGCAGAATACTAGAGTTATCCCGATGGTGCTGGGGTTGTGACAGTCATAACACAATGGCTTCTATGATCCACTTGCAGGTAAATATAAGGAAGCTTCATAACACCTCTTCCTTAGCGATTTATTTTAGTGCACGGCTGGCTAGTATCCTTTTGTACATTATTTATGCAGAGTATGGCGATGTGGGAAGGATTTGTGCTATACAGAAGGGGAGAGTGAGGCTCAACAAACAAAATAAATCAAGTAGGAAAAGGTGTTAGGGAGAGAATACGGGCTCAGATCTTACCTTCATGTCCTAGGAGGCTCCCTCGACACCTGTTCCGGCCTCCACTCGTTTCACTTTAACTTGGCCTAAAATTGCCATCTCTTCGTTTTCATTGCAAGAGATTAACGCTAGAATACGATGCTAGTCACGAAGAAGTGCCATGGAAAGGATGTAGAGCATTAGGGACCTTGAACATTAATCCCATGTGCCCTAGGACTAGTTTTTTTTTTTTATGCAGGAGCATATCTAGGAGCGGCCCTGCCCTTCTGCCCCTCACTAACATTTTTCGGACACGAGGTATTACACTCCCGTAGACTCTCAGCGAAGCCCCATGTTACGGCCCTGAGGATCCCGCATAATATGGTGCTAGTCACGAAGAAGTGCTGTGGAAAGGATGAAGACAGGAAATAAGCAGCAAAAGGACGAAACTCTGTGCCTGGTTAAAATGAATAATGATACTCCTGTGCTTCGCTATCCAATCCCTGATCTTACCGGACGATTTTCTTAAGCTCAGGGGGGCTAGTCTTGTAAAGGAGGGATTAGTGAGGCTGGATTTAACCCCTGTAATCCCAGAAATCTCCCCTGAGCAAAGTAAGATTGAAGATGGCGGGGAAATTTACCAAGAAAGCTGGAATTGGATTGAAGAGGGTAATATGTGTAGGTTATTTTTTGTCCTCCTCCTCCTCCTCCTCCTCCTCCTCCTCCATAGCACTTCCTTTCCCACACCTCTTTGCTTCCTCTCCCTCCACCCCTCCCTCCCTTCCTGCTTCCCTTCCTCCCACTTCCCCTTCCCTTCCTCCCTCGCATGCTTCTTTCCTCTCTCTCTCTCTCTCTCTCTCTCTCTCTCTCCCTCCCTCCCTCCCTCCCTCCCTCCCTCCCTCCCTCCCTCCCTCCCTCCCCCCCCCATTTCCCCTCCCTGCTCTCATTTCCTTTCCTCCACTTCCTCTCTTGTCTATTTCTTCTCCCTGGTAAACATCCTGATTTTCTCTCCCTTCCTCCCTCCCCCCCTCCGTCTCCTCCCTTTTTCTCCTCCTCATTTTATCCCTCCTTTCCTTCTCTCCCTCTCTCTTTCTCGCTTCCCTCCACCGTTGTTGTTTTTTTCTTGTTAAATATTCTTTTCTTCCTCCCTTATTCCCTTCTTTCCTCTCTCTCTCTCTCTCTCTCTCTCTCTCTCTCTCCTAATTATAAACCACCATTCATCCTATTTCCTCTTCCTTCTGTCATAACACATTCTTGTCTCCTTCCTCTCCTCTGCTCTTCTCTTCCCTCTCCTCCTCTCTCCTCTCCATTTCTCTCCTCTCCTCTCTTCTCTTCTCTTCTCTTCTACTTTCCTCTCCTCTTCTTCCTTTTTTCTCTATCCAGCTGAGGTGAGGAGGAGAGGAAGGTAGGATTGGACGAGAGAGAGAGAGAGAGAGAGAGAGAAGGAAAAGGAAAGGAGAAACGGGTGGCATATATGGAAGAGAGAAGAGAGGGAAAGTTAAAGAGGGAGATGTGAGAAGAGAAGGAAGAGAGCAGATCGACTAGGAGAGAAGGAGAGAGAGGAAGAGGGGAAGAGGAGAGAGTGGAAGAAGAAGAGGAAGGAGAGAGTGAAAGAAGAAGAAGAGGTAGGAGAGAGTGAAAGAAGAAGAAGAGGAAGCAGAGAGTGAAAGAAGAGAGGAATCCTTGTCTACTAATACAACCCACAAGAATCGAACTACCATCATGTCGCTACTCGAAATGCAGAATCGGCAGCAAACTTTGTCTACCGGTCCGATCGGCGGGATGTGCAAGCCAACCACAGCATCACCGGCTCCCCATTTGAGAGGGGGGGTGGAGGGGGGTGTAGAGATGGCGGGGGAGGGTGGAGGGATGTGTTTAGATGGAGGGGGAGGGTGGTGGTGTGTGTAGATGAAGGGGGAGGGTGGTGGTGTGGAGGAGATCGAAGGTGTGTGTGTGTGTGTGTGTGTGTGTGTGTGTGTGTGTGTGTGTGTGTGTGGTGGTAGTAGTAAGGCTTTAGTGTATACTTCAGTATGACGTGAGGTGTGCACTTGGAGATACACGTAACCAAAGTCTCTCCTAAACATCACATCCACACAATATCCCCAGAAAAATAACACAAGCAAAGTACTGTGCTTAAGGGTGTAGATTTTGAAGGGCAGAAATAAGGGGATTGAAAACACAGTGCTCTCCAGAATCAGTGTAAGGTGTGGAAAAAGAAAGGAAGTTGAATTTTTAGATAGCAAACTACTGTCGATTCAAAAAGAGTACAGCTAAAGGACAGCAGATTGAAGGAAAGTAAAGCTAGTGATGGATAAAATAGTACAGACTCTTGGCCTTAAATAAAACACACAAATACCTACAAAGAAAGAGTGCAAACTACTTAAATCAGAAGTAAAAATAACTCAGTACAGTCTATGAAAGAGTGGAAACGTTGAAGATAAAGAAAGTAGAAGTGATATTAGACAGAGTGTGAAAGCAGTAAATATTCGGTGACAGAATATTAGTGATCGTGGAGTGCATGCTTTGGAAAATGTGGGAATTATAAAACAAATGGTTAGGATGGTAAAAGTAAAAAATTGTTGATAAAGGAAAGAGTCGAGCTTATTAAAGAAAAAACAAACAAACACAAGATTAAGGTAAGTGTGGATTTTCAGAGTATGGCGTAATTATCCACCTCTTCCATATTATTACATCTGTTTATATTTCATGAGGAGAGGATGGAGAGTGAGAGACTGACGAGGAGAGTGTATGTGAGTGAGGTGGAGGAGGAGAGAGGGAGGAGAAGGATGAGATGGAGGGATGGAGTGGAGAGGTATATGAGGGAGGGGGGTGTGAGTTGGGAGCAGGGCAGTGAAATGGCGGGGGCCAGGGCGACGTGGAGGCGATTTGTTTGTGGCTACACCGTATGGGATTATGGCGTCTGACAATAGATAGATAGATAATTCATTCTTGCCTCCACCAGACGATTTTACTCAAGCGTATGATTTTTCGAACTGAGGGGGTGGGTTAGAGGCAGCCTTCACTAACACCTTTCCTGCCAGATCATTTCCCTTACCTGTATGAAATCGTCTCAAATCGTCTCATCAGCAGCCACAGGTAAAGAAGGTGTGATCGTAATGAAGAGGTTTATATCTTGGTGACACTGTGAGAATTGCGTTTTATTTCTCTCTCTGTGTTGAATGTAATCGTGAGCTAAATAGAATACGGTAACTGAGACGCTCCCTGCCTGTGAAAGAAGTGGTGTTTGTGACCTTTTAACCCTGTACTGCCACACCCTCTTCCCTTCCACGCCCTTCCCCTCACCCACACTCACCGCCGCCCCTCCCACACATGCAGCGCACCCACACCCACCTCCACCTACGCTTACACCCACTTGCACCCACGCCCAAACCTACACCGACCTCACCTCCACCTACATCCACTCACACCCATCTCCGCTTACAGCCTTCTACACACACACACACACACACACACACACACACACACACACACACACACACACACACACACACACACACACACACACACACACACACACACACACACACACACACACACACACACACACACACACACACACACACTCCCACCTCCACCCACACACACGGCAGCAGAGTGAAAGGCGCTTATGGTGGTGGTGTTGAGATCAGTGACGCGGATAAAACACAAGACAGGAGGGTGTTGCATGACCGCCGAGAGAGGAGAGTGCCTGCTGATCCGGAAAGTGGTTGGGTTGTGTTGGTGGTATCTGGTTGGCTCTCCTTTTGATGACCGTGGAAATAAAAGCAGCCTAACATTTTCAACGCAAATATTTAAGTCCTTTTTGATAATGTGAATCGTCCATGTCATTCACGAGACCAAACATTAATTCTCCTTTTCCTTTTTCCTAATTTTCTTGAATGGAAAGTGAGGAGTGGATGGAGAGTGAGAGACTGACGAGGGGAGTGTATGTGAGTGAGGTGGAGGGGGGAGGGGGAGGCCAAGGATGAGATGGAGGGATGGAGTGGAGAGGTATACGAGAGAGGAGGGTGTGAGCTGGGAGCAGGGCAATGAAATGGGGGGGACAGGGCGACATGGAGGCGATTTGTTCGTGGCCACCTCTTACGGGATTAAGGCGTCAGGCAATAGATAGGTAGATAGATGGAAAGTGAGAAGGCAAGGGGAATGGCAGGAGGTGGAGCTGGCTGGATGAATTACGTACGGAGAATCACGTGACAAAGAAATGGCTCCACAATATGACTTGATAGGGAACAAATTGACTCTGTGTATCTGGTATATATGTGATGTGTGTTAAAATATATATATATATAAAAACAATAGCTATTTGCAGATGGTTAGGCCTGTAAGACGGAGCCAGGATTCCAGGGGCTTGAATGATGTGTGGATGAATGTGTGGCCCACTTTAATTTTGGGCCTGCTGTTGATGGCTCTCCTACTTTTGTACTTAATGTTTCTCGATCCTGCCTCGCCTCTTTCTTAGACTGGAAAGAGGGTCAGGGTGATGATGATGATGATGATAGGCCTACATTATTATTATTATTATTATTATTATTATTATTATTATTATTATTATTATTATTATTATTATTATTATTATATTAGCATTTCAGTAAGAGAGATTTATCATAAGCTAACGTAAAATCCAATGGTAGTAACTACATTATCATAAATAAAGATGATGATAATAATAATAATAATAATAATAATAATAATAATGCAGAAGAGGATTATCGGCGGTGTATTCTTTCCCCCTACGCTACAAGATGCCTTCCCTTGGCTGAATTAAACAGTGTGGTGGCATCAGAAATATAATTACATCGTCATAATGAAGGGGTCAGCAGGTCGGGTCAGCAGTAGGCAGAATATTGTCAAGTGGGACCGCCATCAGCACATAACGTCAGCTTCCATGAGCTCGTGACGTCAGCAGATCGGATTGTTTACATTTATCAGCTAACGACCAGATGTGACGATTCGGCAGACTGCGCTTCTCGGCTCTAGCGCTTGTCAACAGAGGCGGTATTATTTGTTAGTTTAAATTTGAAGTTAGGAAGGTATGTAGTACTGTACACACTTCAAATTAGGAGGGTTTTTAAGTACAGTACACATTCACACAATTACTTCTGAAGCGCATAAAAATAAATATTGTACTGATGGTTTTGCTTGAGGTGACGCCGAGATATTGAACGCTTGGGTGAGTTTGAGTGCTTGTGGGGCCTCCTTCGCTGGCTTGGTTGATTGGTCTCTTGCTCTCTGGCTTGCTTTTTTTTGTTTTTTATTGCTTTTTCACCTTCTGCATCCCCCCCTCATCCTATTTCTTTGGTGAGAATTGAGATAGGAGTGGTGGTGGTTGTGGTGGTGGTGGTGATGGTTGTGAAAGTAACAAGGGATGGGATGAATAATTTTAAAGGAGTTTGGGGATAATTGTGTTGTTGTCTTGGCCGTCCTGTTGCTGTGTGTGTGTGTGTGTGTGTGTGTGTGTGTGTGTGTGTTTTAGTTCGATTGTAATAATGTGGTGCAGTGTTTGGCAGTGGTGTTTCTGGATTGAAATGTAGGGTTGTGTTTTTGCAGACCCATATTTTTGAGAGAGTGTGAGAAGAGGAGAAATATGTAAAGCAAGATTGTGTGAAAAAGAGAGGAAAAGGGAGTAAAAAATTGTGTAAGAGAGAGAGAAGAGAAAAAGAGGAGACTGAGGGAATGTGAAAAGGAAGTAAGGTGAAGAAGAGACGACATGAGTGAATGAAAGAGAAAGAGGCTAAGGTGATGAAGAGATTCATAGCTATGAAGGAAAAAAGGAAGATAAAACAATGCACGAAAAATAATGTGTGTGTGTGTGTGTGTGTGTGTGTGTGTGTGTGAGAGAGAGAGAGAGAGAGAGAGAGAGAGAGAGAGAAAATGTAGAATTAAATACAGCAAAGGATGTATGAGGAAATATTGTGAGAAAAAGTCAGGAGATCAAATGCAGGTTGTGTGAGAAAAAAAAAGTAAATATCATAAATCCTATTGCAGTGAGCGATGTTCAGGCTGTGATGGTGGGAAGTGGGTGTGGGAGGGTGTGGGTGTGCGTGGGAAGGAGGTGGGTGGGTGTGGGTGAGTGAGTGTTATTGGCAAGAGGATGTGGGTGGATGGGTGTGTGAAAGAAATGAGTGTGGATGGGAGGTAGGTGTGGGAGAGAGGTGGGTGTGAGTGGGAGGGAAGTGGGTGTGGGTGGGAGGGAGGTGGGTGTGGATGAGAAGTAAGTGTTATTGAGGGATTTAGGCGTAGATTAGTGGGTGTGGGTGGGAAATGGGTGGGGTAGGAGGCTGTAAACACGGGTGAGTTAAAATTTGATGGATTAGTAGCAGAATAAAGGAAAAAAGGGAATATGATGAAGGAGGAATGAGGAGAGGGAGAAGGTAAAGAAAAGAAGAAGAAAGTGTGTGTGTGAGAGAGAGAGAGAGAGAGAGAGAGAGAGAGGAACATCTGTGTCATGCTTGTACAGTGTCTTCCGGGGGGTGAGGGAGGGGGTGGGGTGAGGGGGGTGGGTGTGGGAGAAAGAGGGGGTGACAGTTGCTAGGGAGAGGCGCCAGAAGCTATAGGAGGGGGGAGGAGTGGAGGGGGGGATGGAGAGAGGAGGCAGGAAGAGAGGAGAGAGGAGAAAAGGAGGTATAAGAAGATAGAGGAGAGAATTAGAAGAGAGCAGGAAAGAGCAGAGAAGAGAATGAAGGAAAAATGAGATAAAAATGAAGAAAGGAAAGAGGAGATAGAAGGGTAGGTGAGATGTGAGAAATGAGGAGATGAGTTGAGTTAGGATGAGAGAGGAGAGCGTAGAGAGGAGAAAAAGAGGAGAGGAAGAGATGGAGGAGGAAGGGAAGGAAAGCGAGAGAGAGGATGGGTATATCAGGGTCGGGAAGAGGAGAGGGGAGAAGACGGTGATAAGCGAGGACGGGAATAGAGTTGTTTGTGTGGTGGAGAGAGAGAGAGAGAGAGAGAGAGAATGTAGTGTACTGACAATATATATCTTCAAGCAATTTATAAGTAGCAGAAACAGAAGCATTTACCCCTTCATTCCTTTGACATACTTCCTTTAGCTTTTTCCAAACGGTTTTATTTTTTATTTTATTTTTGGAGAGTGTTTTCAAGGTGATGGAATTTAATATAGCCTTAATTAACTCCATCACTACAAGAGGCCACCTATTATCTAAATAAAATCGTCTATAAGTAGGAGAAAATCAACTTAGAGACGCGATTTGAAAGAAAGGTTTGAAATGTTTACGTAGCTTTAATCCTGGAGTTACAAACGATTACCTGGATTATTTCTTTTGTTTACGTTTTGGTAGCGAGGTTATTGGCAGTCAGGGGTAGCAACATTCGCTCACTTTAGCAACAGACACAGAAACGTAAAAATGTATATTGAAGTTGGTTATAAACATCGCTTTAGTTTTGGTGTGTTATGTGTGTGGAAAAAATACGTTCCTCTTTCACGGTAAATGTAATTGATTATATCTTGTTATTGTAATGGAGAGCATAGTAACGATGTGTGAATGTTAGTCGTCAAAGTAATTTCATTTGGCTGAGTGGTGATGGAGGGATGGAGTGAGGAAGGAATGTGAGGAGTGGAGATGGAGGGATGGAGTGAGGAAGGAATGTGAGGAGTGGAGATGGAGGGATGGAGTGAGGAAGGATGTGATGAGTAGTGTGAGAATGTCTTGCTCATTTCTCCTTCATCACCATCTCATACTCACTACCACTCTCACACCACTTCGTCATCATCATCATCACTCATCATCATCACCCTCATTCACACATCACCATCACCACCCTTACCATCACACCATACATGCTCCTCCTCCTCCTCCTCCTCCTCCTCCTCATCATCATCATCATAGCCCTGTTTTCCCTTCTAGGTCTGTGCATGTGGTGGTTTCCAAAACATTCTCTCTCTCTCTCTCTCTCTCTCTCTCTCTCTCTCTCTCTCTCTCTCTCTCAAGCACCTTTTCTATCGCTATTTATTTTGCATACAACTTTCTTTTCTTCCATACATTTTCACATCATTAATACCGACGTAGGTTACTATGGTGCTAGTCACGAAGAAGTGCTGTGGAATGGTTGAAGCGCCTTAGTATCATCTTTACCACTGAGCTACGGAAGAAATGCCGAAAGGATATAGAGCCGAATTGACTGATTTTGTTAATTTAGCTTCTAGAGACTTACTGCATAAGGACGAAAATCAGTGCCAAGTAAAGATGGGCAAATAAAGTCGTTTCATGAGTGGGGTAGCTCGTGTTTACATTGATATATGCACCAAAAAAATGAATAAATGAATAAAACAATAAACTTTGGGCGTGGTGACAGTGGTGCGCAGATGTGTGTGTAAATGAAAAGGAGACGCCATTGGAGATAGGAGGCGAGTTTGTGTTGACATTTACAAGGATGATGATGATGATGATGATGATTATTATTGTTATTGTTATTATTATTAGTTATTATTATTATTATTATTATTATTATTATTATTATTATTATTATATTACTGCTACTACTACTACTACTACTACTACTACTACTACTATTATTACTACTACTGCTACTGCTACTACTCTTATTAGTATTATTATTATTATTATTATCATTATTATTATATTGTATCTTTGCATTTCTTTGATATTCGTCTGATCTTTGGGGGGACATGAATCTAAGGAGAAAGGCCTAGATTCACTACCCCTCCCCCCCGCCCCTCCATAGTCCTAGGGGGTACTCTGCGGTCTGCTTGCATGACGAGTTTCGAGGCTGCTTGTAATACGAGTGTGAGAGGGGCATATCCAAGCACCCCCCCCCCTGGCCTTGTTAGTTGCTTTATATGGCACGCTGGGAATACGTGTTGTTAGTATTCTGTGTGGCCCGTCTTGTAAATCAGGCTGCCCCCCCTCCCCCCCAACCCCCAGCATCCTCTCCCCCCCCCCCCGCTGTAGAGATGTGTTTTGTTGTGTGGCCCTGAGGATACACACACACACACACACACACACACACACACACACACACACACACACACACACACACACACACACACACACACACACACACACACACACACACACACACACATACATATCACTCCTCTCATCACGTCTCCATCTATACCCCACTTATTTCAACTTGGCAGAACTGAACCACGCCCCCACCTGATGCTGATGTGTGTGTGTGTGTGTGTGTGTGTGTGTGTGTGTGTGTGTGTGTGTGTGACCAGAAGATTGTAAATGCGTGAGATGAGAGTGAGGCTGATGGAAGGGGAAGGAGAGGGAGAACGACAACGAGATGGAGAGATAGGGTGGGGTGTGTGTCGTGGGAAGAGGGTTGTTAATGAGTAGGGACAGATTCCCAGGAGTTCTTTTATCGACGCCACCCTCACAGGATGCGGCGTTAAGTGAGAGAGAGAGAGAGAGAGAGAGAGAGAGAGATGCTTAATTAGGGCATTGATATAAACCCTCTAGGATCACAAGCACCTTTTCCTTAGCGATTTATTTTGGATGTGGCTGGGTAGGATTTTATGTGTGTTATTTATGCAGAGTATGGTGATGTTAGGATTGTATATAGGACTTAATTTTGGATAGTTCCCCCCCAAAAAAAAAAAAAAACTTGTAGCGACCCCCCTCCCCCTCTTTCCTCCTCCCCTCCTTCCTTCTCCCCCTCCTTCCTCCTCCCCGCTCCTTCCTCCTCCCCTTCTGCCTCCCCTCTTTCCTCCTCCCTTTCTTCCCCCTCCCCTCTTTCTTCCTTCCCTCCTTCCCCCATCTTCCTCCCCTCCTTGCGTAAGATAAAAAAGAAAAGAATAAGGGAAAGCTAAAAGGAAAATTGCGTAAGATAAAAAAGAATAAGGGAAAGCTAAATGGAAAATTGCGTAAGATTATTTCCCTCTGGTACTTACGAACTTTTTTTGGCGTAAGTAGAAGCGATAGGGTAAGATTCTGGAGCGCCCCTGTTCAATTTCTCTCTCTCTCTCTCTCTCTCTCTCTCTCTCTCAATCTGTGTATGTCTCTCTGTCCATCTATCTATATCTATGTTTCTCTCAGTCTATCTATCTATCTATCTGTCTATCTATCTATCCATCTGTCTGTCTGTCTATCTATGTATCGCTCTGCCTATCTATCTACCTCGTATCAATCTTTCTGTCTGTATCTATCTATCCATCTATCTATCTATCTATCTATCTATCTATCTCCACTTGTAGATAAATGCATGAAAATAAAAAAAAAACATAATCAACAGTAACTCTCAACCCTCAGTACTATAAAAATAAAAACAGTTTAATAATAAGTTCAACGTTAATTACAAGGAGTGAGAGACGCCCAGGTAACTTCCGGTCCGGCGCACACCTGTCTTGTACTGTAGGTTGGTTTTCTTTGCATTATATTGTTATTTTGAGGATATTAACACGCCTTTAGTCCTGGTTATTGTTATTGTTGTTATTATTGTTATTATTATTGTTATTTATTATTATTATTATTATTATTATTATTAATAATATTGTTACTACTACTACTACTACTGTTATTATTATTATTATTATTGAAACTACTACTACTACTACTACTACTACCACCACCACCACTACTACTACTACTACTACTACTACTACTACCACTACTACTACTACTGCTACTACTACTACTACTACTACTGCTACTACTACTACTACTGCTACTACTACTACTACTACTGCTACTACTACTGCTACTACTACTGCTACTACTACTACTACTATTGTTATTATTATTATTATTATTATTATTATTAACATCATCATCATCATCATCATCATTATTATTATTATCTTCATGCCTACCGATTTTATTCAGCCAATATCAGAACTTTCAGACAAGTGCTATATGAATCCTACCTTTAAACCATCACTACAGGGGTGCTCAGAGGAGATGAGGAAACTGTCTCTTATAAGCTATATGAAACGAAAAAAATATATATATAAAAAATGTTACCGTGTTGGAAGGGTTAGATATATAACTGTGATAAAAGATAATGTTCAGAGAAGTGTAGATATGATAAAAGATAAGATTCAGAGGTACAGGTAAAATCCTTAATTAATTAGCAGGTGAGCGCAGGTAAGGAGGGTCATAAGTGCAGGTGAATAGGTCGCGAAGGTACCCCGTTCACGTAACCTAGGATGACCTGGTTTGGTGTCGTAGTGGGGTGGAGTGGGTCAAGGACAGGGTTAGGAAGCCACACACACACACACACACACACACACACACACACACACACACACACACACGTTGTCTAAGTTGGATGTGGTCTGATTTGGGAGGGTGAGATTTGGTGGTGTAGGTGTGTAGTGTGGTGGTGTAGATAGGGTGTGGCGGTGTTGTGTGGTAGGGTGTGGTGTGATATGGTAAGATGTATGGGTGGTGTAGGTTGTGGTGCGGTGTGGTGCGGTATGATGTGGTATGCTAGTTTGTGGTGTGGTGTGGTGTGATGTGGCAGGGTTTAGTGTGGGATGGTTTAATATATGTGGTATGGTGTGGCATAGTGTAGTGTGGTGTGATGTGGTGTGGTGACAGGGTGTGGTATGAGTGTGGTGTTGTGTGGTTTGGCAGGGTATTGTGTGGTATGGTGTTGTATGATAGTGTGGTTTGGCAGGGTATTGTGTGGTGTGGTGCTGTATGATAGTGTGGTGTAGTGTGGTTTGGCAGGGTATTGTGTGGTGTGGTGTTGTATGATAGTGTGGTGTAGTGTGGTTTGGCAGGGTATTGTGTGGTGTGGTGTTGTATGATAGTGTGGTGTAGTGTGGTTTGGCAGGGTATTGTGTGGTGTGGTGTTGTATGATAGTGTGGTGTAGTGTGGTTTGGCAGGGTATTGTGTGGTGTGGTGTTGTATGATAGTGTGGTGTAGTGTGGTTTGGCAGGGTATTGTGTGGTGTGGTGTGGCAGGGCGTGGCGTGGTGTGACAGTGTGTGGTGTGGCAGGGTGTGGCGTTGTGTGACAGGGTGTGGTGTCGCTTGTGGGTATGACTAAACACATTCCTCTGTTTGCCTGTGGCGTGTGGACATTGTAACTGACCACACACACACACACACACACACACACACACACACACACACACACACACACACACAGACACACACACACACAGAGGCAGTCAAAAACATGATCGCTGTGGCATGTAAAGGCAGGCGATAAAAATAACATCATTGTATTGGTTTTTTAATAATAATGAGTTTGGAAGCAGTGATCTCTGAAGTATTTAGGACAGAGAGAGAGAGAGAGAGAGACCCCAGCGTTCGGTGAAGTTGGATGTGAGTGATATTTCTCCGTATTTTTCCGTGTGATATTTCTGACTACAAGCAATTATGTCAGGAGTGTGTGCCAGTTTCTCTCTCTCTCTCTCTCTCTCTCTCTCTCTCTCTCTCCCTCTCCCTCCCTCCCTCCCTCGGAAGGCAGAATTTAATAGTGACAGATCCCCTCCTTGCCAAACGCCTCCTATCCTCTGAACACCACCTTGAGGAAGCAAGCATAAGATTTTGTCAACACTTCACCACAATTCAGGCGATATCAAGCAACTCAGTGCTATAAATACACAGCTTTTGAAATATTACATCTATAAAATAATAATAATACAAAGGAACGATAAAAGAACACGAAAGAACTGAGGACTAGACAGGAAAGAAGTATGGAAAAAAAAAAAGAAAAAAAAAAAGGGGTATTGACACGAAGAAAGATGGATGGACGAGAAATGGAAGAGATAGCGTACAAATTTTTTATGTAGTACAGTGTTCATTATAGTTCATTTGTAATTTGTTCAGATGGAATAATTCTACTCATACGGATTTGTGATAATGGTGAGGATTTATTTTTGGTGAGTGAGTTTGAGTTATGGGCAGTACAGTATTCAGATAAACCCAGAGAAATGGTTTTGAATAGTTGTACCTCCCCTTTCTTTCTTTCTCCCCTTCTCTGCTTCTCCCCCTTCCTCCTCCTTCTTTTCTCCCCTCCTGTCTTCCTCCCCATCTTCTCCTCTTCTCCCCTCCTCCTCCTCCCCGTTTATTACCAGTGTTGTAAAGTTGAAAGAGGAGTTTACATACACATCTTGAATACTTGATGCAGGAAAAGAGTTTATGCTAGAAATCTGTGTGAAGGATAGGAGAGGATGGAACGGACTGGGATGGTAGGTGTGGTGGTAGAGGGAGGGTGTAGGGCGTCCAGTGTAGATGGGTGGTGTAGGTATAATGGTATGGGTGTGGTGAAGGCCTGTATCAAATTTTTCTGTATGTAGTGTAGTTGTGTTAAAATGACTAAGCACGCGACGCTCTCATATACCCGGAACAACACAGGTAAAAAATACTGCACCCCTTGCTAGTGTGTGTGTGTGTGTGTGTGTGTGTGTGCGCGTGCGTGCAAACAATCACAAAAGCCTTTATTCTAATGCACTGCATCTCCTTCACACTTTCGCCATGTCCGTCACTTTCCTCCCTAACACAGCATACCCAAGAAGTGTACCTTGTCTCACCTGTGTAATTAACCTGTACAGGGAAGTGAGGAGTAGAAGAGGCGAAATATCAGGCGAACTTTTGTGCCTATCTGTATGCCCGTTTAAGACAAGGTAAACAGGGCAGAGGCGCCGTACTTAAGTTTTTGTGACTCTCTTATTACCTTAACTAATTCCACTTTCCGACTCATTCTACTCTCCACCGCCACACTCCCTTCGCAGCTCCGGCACCTCCTAATTTTCGTTTTCTTCGTTATATAAGCTTCTTTTCTTATTTATTTTTGTCGTAATGTCTTTTGTTATAGAGCATGATGAGATTAAACTTATTTTTTTATGTATGTGTATGTTCTTCTCGATGTGTTTGTGTAAATTGAGTTTTTTGAGTAGGAAGTAAAGTTGAATTTCTTTTTTTTCGTAATGTAAGTGTTTTGCGTTTTTTTTTTTTTTTTTATGGTTATGTCTTCGTGGTATATATTGTTGTTATAGTAGTGTTGTTTATGATATAGTATACTTGTAAATAATCAGGCTGCGTTTTTATGTGTTCAAATGTGTATTAGGGAGACATGGATTCTTGTGCTACTATGTTTGTCACACACACACACACACACACACACACACACACACACACACACACACACACACACACACACACACACACACACACACACACACACACACACACACACACACACACACACAGTTATAGTGGTATGTTGTGTGTGACTGAAGCCAAAATACACACACACACAATGTTATAGAGGCATGTTGTGTGTGACTTAAGCCAAAACACACACACACACACACACACACACACACACACACACACACACACACACACACACACACACACACACACACACACACACACACACACACACACACCTGGTTGAAAGAGGTCTGTCTCAAACTTAATATAATTTTCTAGTATTGGGAGTTAGCATAATATAAAGACCACTGTATAAGTAATCGTCCTGGAGGGGTTAAGGGAGGCTTGTGTTTAACCCCTTCAGTACGAGGCGTGTCCCCCCAGGTGGGTTAAATGGCGTGGCGTCAGTGAGGATAAAATATGGGACATCAGGTGCAGGTGGAATTTTGTTGTTGCATCTCACACCACAAGCATCATTCCTCCTCCTTTTTCTTCCTAAACTGTGTGTGTGTGTGTTGATATATATATATATATATATATATATATATATATATATATATATTTATATATATATATATCTAGCCTGCTTCCCCCAAGGAAAGGGAGGTAGCCGAGACAGGACGACACACTCCCCATTTACTCATCCATTCAAACACATTCATTCTCATCTTAGCCCCAAAGGGGAGAAGAACAGATCCTCACCGCACCACACCGCACGAGGGTCAACTGCGCAGTGCAATCAGTGACATCCGCAGCAGGGCCCGACAACAGAGCTGGTTTACCCCTGCCGCATCATAATCGACCCATCCCCTTACCCGCACCTGACCTGATCAGCTGATCAGACACAATGCGGGAGATATCCCCTCAGGGCTGCGTCATCATTTATTCACAATTTCTCTCCAATCATTTCTGTCACGCACAGCCACTCTTCCTTGCTCAACAAAATTGGCAGCAAATAAAACATTTTACTATAATGTGCTAATATGCCCAAATACAATTCTGAATATTATTTTTTTCTTCCATGCATGGGATACTGTATATTCGTGTGTGAGGGTTGGTGGCGCACACCACACAGTGTCAGTGGTGGGGCCTCGGCCAGATTGGTGATATTTCCCTGCTGACCTCCATGCTCTCCTACTCCGTTCCAATGTAGTTTAATTTATTTTATTTTTATGTATTTATTTTTTTACTGAAGCCCATTACCTTTCTAGCTGCCAAACATTAGGTCATACGGATTATCATTACAACTTATGGACGCTACAGTAATACATGCAACTAAGCTAATGCCTGTTACGAAGATTTATGTACTGCAGTTACTCTCATTATTTCCTTGTAATAATACAGTTAATATAGTGTAGTTTCTCTTGTTTCAGGTAATAAATTCTGCAGTAGCTACCTGGGTCTACGTACTGTATGTAAGTTTTTTCCGTCAGTAGTTGGTTCTTATATTCAGAATTTATTAGGTAGCTTCATATATGCATAATTTTAACATTTCTTTTAGTATTGGAATAGTTAATCCATTTGTATATAAAATTTGTATTAGTACTACACTTTAATTTACTGTCTGTGGTTACTCTCTCTCTCTTTCTCTCTCTCTCTCTCTCTCTCTCTCTCTCTCTCTCTCTCTCTCTCTCTCTCTCTCTCTCTCTCTCTCTCACCCAGATTTTCATCCTTTTTCAGCTTATTTCACCTAGCTCATTGGCGGAGAGAGACAGCACAACGATTTAGCATCTCCATAGCACGTCTTCATGACTATTTTTTTTTTATAGCATCGAATTCTAATGTTAATCTATTGTCACAACTCAATATTCAGGATGGACAGATGGCAATTTTAGGCCAAGTTAGAGTAGAAATCGTTTAGTTTGCACATGACAAAGGATGTATGGAACTTGACTCTTCATATATATAGGAATAATTCACATGTCTTCCTTATAATCACCTTTTTCTCTTATCATTCTTCCCTGCATCTTTCTTCTTCATCCATTCATCTTTCCTCTTCCTTCTTCTATTCCTCCTCTTCCTTCTTCTCTTCCTCCTCTTGCTTCTCTTCCTCCTCTTCCTTCTTCTTTTCCTCCTCTTCCTTCTTCTATTCCTCCTCTTCCTTCTTCTGTTCCTCCTCTTCCTTCTTCTGTTCCTCCTCTTCCTTCTTCTGTTCCTCCTCTTCCTTCTTCTGTTCCTCCTCTTCCTTCTTCTGTTCCTCCTCTTCCTTCTTCTGTTCCTCCTCTTCTTCTGTTCCTCCTCTTCCTTCTTCTATTGCTCCTCTTCCTTCTTCTGTTCCTCCTCTTCCTTCTTCTATTTCTCCTCTTCATTCTTCTGTTCCTCCTCTTCCTTCTTCTATCCCTCCTCTTCTTCTATTCCTCCTCTTCCTTCTTCTATTCCTCCTCTTCCTTCTTCTGTGCCTCCTCTTCCTTCCTCTGTTCCTCCTCTTCCTTCCTCTGTTCCTCCTCTTCCTTCCTCTGTTCCTCCTCTTCCTTCTTCTATTCCTCCTCTTCCTTCTTCTATTCCTCCTCTTCCTTCTTCTATTCCTCCTCTTCCTTCTTCTGTTCCTCCTCTTCCTTCCTCTGTTCCTCCTCTTCCTTCCTCTGTTCCTCCTCTTCCTTCTTCTGTTCCTCCTCTTCCTTCCTCTGTTCCTCCTCTTCCTTCTTCTGTTCCTCCTCTTCCTTCCTCTGTTCCTCCTCTTCCTTCTTCTATTCCTCCTCTTCCTTCTTCTGTTCCTCCTCTTCCTTCCTCTGTTCCTCCTCTTCCTTCTTCTGTTCCTCCTCTCCCTTCTTCTGTTCCTCCTCTTCCTTCTTCTTTTCCTCCTCTTCCTTCCTCTGTTCCTCCTCTTCCTTCTTCTGTTCCTCCTCTTCCTTCTTCTTTTCCTCCTCTTCCTTCTTCTGTTCCTCCTCTTCCTTCTTCTGTTCCTCCTCTTCCTTCTTCTATTCCTCCTCTCCCTTCTTCTGTTCCTCCTCCTCTTCTTCTGTTCCTCCTCCTCTTCTTCTGTTCCTCCTCCTCTTCTTCTATTCCTCCTCCTCTTCCTTCGTCTATTCCTCCTCTTCCTTCTTCAATTCCTCCTCTTCCTTCTCCTGTTCCTCCTCCTCTTCTTCTGTTCCTCCTCTTCCTTCTATTTCTCCTCTTCCTTCTTCTGTTCCTCCTCTTCCTTCTGCTATTCCTCTCCTTCCTTCTTCTATTCCTCCTCTTCCTTCTTCTGTTCCTCCTCTTCCTTCTATTTCTCCTCTTCCTTCTTCTGTTCCTCCTCTTCCTTCTGCTATTCCTCTCCTTCCTTCTTCTATTCCTCCTCTTCCTTCTTCTATTCCTCCTCTTCCTTCTTCTGTTCCTCCTCTTCCTTCTTCTATTCCTCCTCTTCCTTCTTCTATTCCTCCTCTTCCTTCTTCTGTTCCTCCTCTTCCTTCTTCTGTTCCTCCTCTTCCTTCTTCTATTCCTCCTCTTCCTTCTTCTGTTCCTCCTCTTCCTTCTTCTGTTCCTCCTCTTCCTTCTTCTGTTCCTCCTCTTCTTCTGTTCCTCCTCTTCCTTCTTCTGTTCCTCCTCTTCTTCTGTTCCTCCTCTTCCTTCTTCTGTTCCTCCTCTTCTTCTGTTCCTCCTCTTCCTTCTTCTGTTCCTCCTCTTCTTCTGTTCCTCCTCTTCCTTCTTCTATTCCTCCTCTTCCTTCTTCTGTTCCTCCTCTTCCTTCTTCTATTCCTCCTCTTCCTTCTTCTGTTCCTCCTCTTCCTTCTTCTATTCCTCCTCTTCCTTCTTCTATTCCTCCTCTTACTTCTTCTGTTCCTCCTCTTCCTTCTTCTGTTCCTCCTCTTCTTCTGTTCCTCCTCTTCCTTCTTCTATTCCTCCTCTTCCTTCTTCTGTTCCTCCTCTTCCTTCTTCTATTCCTCCTCTTCCTTCTTCTATTCCTCCTCTTCCTTCTTCTGTTCCTCCTCTTCCTTCTTCTATTCCTCCTCTTCCTTCTTCTATTCCTCCTCTTACTTCTTCTATCCCACCTCTTCTTCTATTACTCCTCTTCCTTCGTCTAGTCCTCCTCTTCCTTCTTCTATACCTCCTCTTCCTTCTTCTGTTCCTCCCCTTCCTTCTTCTATTCCTCCTCTTCCTTCTTCTGTTCCTCCTCTTCCCTCTTCAATTCCTCCTCTTCCTTCTTCAATTCCTCCTCTTCCTTCTTCAATTCCTCCTCTTCCTTCTTCTGTTCCTCCTCTTCCTTCTTCTATTCCTCCTCTTCCTTCTTCTATTCCTCCTCATCCTTCTTCAATTCCTCCTCTTCCTTCTCCTGTTCCTCCTCCTCTTCTTCTGTTCCTCCTCTTCCATCTTCTGTTCCTCGTTCTTTCATGATTCTTCCTTGTTCATTCCTCAGTTCTTTCATGTTCTTCTATCGTTCCTTCATGTTATTTCTATCGCTTACCTGTTTCATATCACATTACATCTCATCTCATGCTTGTCACGTAGCCATCTCTCTGCGCCCCTCCCCTCTCCCCATCTAATCTCCCCCCCTCCACATTCTCCCCTTTCTCTCCTGTCCTTCTTCCTCTTCTACTTCTCTCTTCGTTTCTTCTGTTACTCCTTTCCTCTTCTCTTCTTCCTCTCTTTTGTCACCTCCTCCTCCTCCTCCTCCTATCTTCTCGCCACCCGGATCTCCTCTCCCCCCTCTCTCTTCCTCCTTCTCCTCTTCCTCCTCCTCCTCCTCCTCCTATCTTCTCGCCACCCGGATCTCCTCTCTTCCCCCCTCTCTCTTCCTCACTTTATTCTCCTCCTTTCCTTTGCTCTTCCTCTCTTCGTTTCTGCTGTCTCTCCTCCCTCTTTCTTCTCCCTCACTTCTTCCTCTACTCATTTTTCCTCCTTTCATTTCCTACTACCTGTCCTCTTACTGTCTCCTCCTTTCCTCCATCTCCTCTTGTTTCCTTCTCTCCTTTTCCCTCCTCTTTTTTTCTCTTCCTTCTTCTTCCCTTCCTTTCCTCCGTGTCCCCTCTTTCACTCGCCTCTCCCCTCTTCCTCTGTCCATCTCTTCCCCTCCTTATTTTCCTTCCTCACCTTTCTTCCAGTTTCCTCTTGCCTTTTCTTCCCCTTTCCTTCCTCCTTTTCCTCCCTTCCTCGTCTCATTCTCCTCCTTTGAGCTTTACATCAGAGAGAGAGAGAGAGAGAGAGAGAGAGAGAGAGAGAGAAGGGGGGGAGGGTGGAGGTGAGAGGTGACAGGTAGAGGAAGACACGTAGAGAAGCGGAGGAAAAAAGGAAATTGGTAGGAGAGAGAGAGAGAGAGAGAGAGAGAGAGAGAGAGCAATAAGAAGAGGAACGGGGAAGGAAAGACAAAATAAGTAAATAAAAGATGGGAAGGAAAGGAAGGTGGGAAAGTTATTCGTATGTTTAATAAAGGAAGTAAAGAGTATAGAGGAAAGAACGCGAGTATTGTGGAGAGAGAGAGAGAGAGAGAGAGAGAGAGAGAGAGAGAGAGAGAGAGAAGGGGAAAAAAAAGTGAGAAAGGGAGAAATGAACGTAAGCTAGCCTCTGTGTGTGTGTGTGTGTGTGTGTGTGTGTGTGTGTGTGTGTGTGTGTGTGTGTGTGTATCCCATTCTCCCCACTTCCTCCTCTCCCCCCTATCCCTTCACCCCCTCCCCAGTAAACCCTCCAGCCCTTTAAACCTCTCCAGTCCTATATCTTATTCTCCCTCCTCCCTCCCTCCCTCCCTCCCCCACTCTGTAACCATCCATTCACACGATTGCAACTTGCACTGGTTCACCTTTGGGCACTTTTTCTAACACTTTGTACTTCCATTTGGGATTATAGACAACACCCCATGAGGCAGTCCCACCCCCCACCCACTCACTTTTTCCCCCTGAGTGGCCACACACTGATGCCTGGGCGGGAGGTGGTAAGTGGCTAGTACTTGTAACTGTTCTGGTGACTGACTGGGTGAGTGGTTAGGACTGGGAGTGACTGATAGACGCGGTAGAAGGCAATAGAACCGTGGATATCTCTCTGGGTGACAGTTATACTCCGTCCACTGTAATTTGGCGTCAAGTTGCCATCTCTTCGTCTTCATTGCTGAGCTGTAGCGGAGATAAACAGCAGAGTGGGGTGCTAGTCACGATGAAGTGTTGTGTACAGAGCCGCAAGTCTACAGTAGTCGATTGTATGTGTGATTGACTGCGTGTTGTATTGCTGTTGTATAAATATTTGCGTATATGTATGTAGCTATTATATATGTACAGGTTTGTTATATGTTACGATTGTGTTATTACAGCGTTACTATGTTCCAACAGTTACGTATTCTTGACATTTTGTAACCACGCTCACCACTTGTATTCCTGCCTGTATCCCTTCCTGGTACTCTCTCTCTCCTATTTCCTGGATCTGTGTCAGTCTGGCTACCTGTATCTGTATTTATACCTCACATTCTACCTACCTACTTACACATCCTACCTACCTACCTACTTACCTGCTCGACCTGTCATAGCCTGGCCCTTCTCTCTTCCTATTTCCATGCCTACCTACCGTATTATTTACATGTCTAATACCTGCCCACCTACCTACCTTCCTGCTTCGTTACCTGTTACACTTATGCCCTTCTTGCTACTTACCTATTATCCTACCTACCTACCTACTTACACTTAGATGCTAAAGACTTACTATTTACCTGTCATCCTGCATCTGTATCTACCCATCCAGACACCTACCTATCTACTTACACACATACATACAAACATACATACTCTGGAGCTGTCTTCCTCAGTCTGTATTTCCCTCTGCCTATCACCTCCAGTCTTTTAAATCCAGTGTGTCCAGGCATCTCGAAATTAGTGGATCTTGAATGTGGCTCTTATATTTAGTTGTTCTTAAGGACTTTGCAGGTTTCTGGCCTTGGGTTCTTTTTTCTTTGCATAAAATAGGAAAAAAAAATACTGTACATTCTGACCCACCTGCCTTCCTACCTTCCTCACTGTCACCTGCCTGCCTACCTTCCATACTGCCACCTGCCTGCCCACCTTCCATACTGCCACCTGCCTTCCTACCTTCCATACTGCCACCTGCCTGCCTACCTTCCATACTGCCACCTGCCTGCCTACCTTCCTTACTGCCACCTGCCTGCCTACCTTCCATACTGCCACCTGCCTGCCTACCTTCCATACAGCCACCTACCTTCCATACAGCCACCTACCTTCCATACTGCCACCTGCCTGCCTACCTTCCATACTGCCACCTGCCTGCCCACCTTCCATACTGCCACCTGCCTGCCCAACTTCCATACTGCCACCTGCCTGCCCAACTTCCATACTGCCACCTGCCTGCCCACCTTCCATACTGCCACCTGCCTGCCTACCTACCATATTGCCACCTGCCTGCCCACCTTCCTCACTGCCACCTGCCTGCCTACCTTCCATACTGCCACCTGCCTACCTTCCATACTGCCACCTTCCTACCTTCCTACATACATACATAGAGACACATGCAGCCACAACCTATCCTACCCTCCCACTTACCTACCTACCTGCCTACCTACCTACCTGCTTACCTACCTACCTATATGCGTACTGAAACCTTCCCAAGTAATTCCCCACCACCTTACCAACCCATCCATCTCCCTGCCTACTGACGACATACCTACACACTACTTACTGCCACCTACCCACCTACCTACCTACCGACCTACCTACCTACTTACGCGCATACCTACCAAGGCCTACCACTCTCCCTGCCACACAACATTCGTCAGTTTTTGCGTGTCTTTGGGTAGGAATGGAATCAAGGTGGTCGCGTTGCCTGCTTTGCTTGCTTTTGTTTGAGTTTGTTTGGTGAGATTTGAGTTCGTGTGTGGTTGTTTGGGATTGCGTGAGTGTGAGTTTACGTGTTGTTGTTTGAGTTTGGGATTGCGTGAGTGTGAGTTGACGTGTGGTTGTTTGAGTTTGGGATTGCGTGAGTGTGAGTTTACGTGTGGTTGTTTGAGTTTGGGATTGCGTGAGTGTGAGTTGATTTGTGGTTGCTTGTGGTTGTTTGAGTATGGGATTGCGTGAATGTGAGTTTATGTGTGGTTGAGTATGGAGGTGTGTGTGTGTGTGTGTGTGTGTGTGTGTGTGTGTGTGTGTGTATTATGCTGTCGCTTGCTGTCACTCAGTTGCTTTTTAATTCGCTGTTACGCAAATCCCCACCGTTTAATATTGCTTATAAGTTGCTGTTTTCATTTGCTTGCATTTCTCTGTTTTTAGATTGCATATATTTTCCCGCAACCCGTGTGCGTGTGCTTTTTTTTCGTTTGCGTGAAATTTTAAGTTTTTCATTTGCTTGTACTGCGCTTGCCCACCCTGCCTGTCTGCTTGTTCACCTACTTACCTGCTTGCTTATCTGCTTGCTTGCTTACTTACTCACCTGCTTGCTTACCTACTTACCTGCTTGCATACCTTTTCACCTGCTTGCATACTTACTTACCTGCCTACATACCTACTCACCTGCTTGCATACCTACTCACCTGCTTGCATACTTACTTACCTGCCTGCATACCTACTCACCTGCTTGCATACATACTCACCTGCCTGCATACCTACTCACCTGCTTGCATACATACTCACCTGCTTGCTCACCTGCTTGCAATGTTGAAGACCTTGCATGCCTCCCCCCTTCTCCCTATCAACACCACCATTAGGCTTTATCTTCACCCCTGCTTGATCACTGTCAGCTGAATGTGGTGCCAGTTTTCTTTCTTGGCACTTACTGCATCGTATTTCTGTAACTCCTTGTCTAATATTTTTGTAACTGGTAGCCTCATATATATGTAATTTGCGGATAAATATTTGTAACGTGAAGCGCATTATATTCCTGTAACTTGCTGCTTTGTTTATATACCTAGCTTGTTGTGTCTCTGTAGTTTGTAGCGTAGTTATGTTGCCTTTAGCCTTGTAAATGAAGTTTTGTAGCACAAGATGAGAGAGAGAGAGAGAGAGAGCGAGAGAGAGGTTAACGCATTCAGTCCGGTAACGTCATTTTCTGTTGTTAACGTTACTACTTCAAAATAATTTCATTCATATTATGGGAGGTTCGAAGGAGTGGACGGGGTAATGAAGGTTGTATCAATCGCCTCATGCTCGAAAAATCTCTCCTAAAATAAGTCGTATCGGCGTAATAATTTAAAATGGCTACTTATAAACTGTTGGGATTATTGAAACACGATTTTATTCAATGGAGAGGAACCCATAGGAGCCTGAAAGTGTAGAGGGACGCATGCAGAAGTAACTGATAGAGAGAGGTGTGGAGAACGCAGCCATTTGTTGTGTTCGTGGACCTACTCGCCTGTGATTCCGGATTTTGCGTCAACCTGAAACGCTATCCGGCATCTCCTCCGAATCAGTTTGTTTTTGTACGGTTATTTATTTGTATTTTTTTGCCATCTGTAGGTATTTAAGAGCTACAGATAACGGATACAGTATTTAAGCTGTAAGAAACAAAAATTGAGTACGAGACAGCATCCCAAACCATCGGCAGTTCGAGCCATTGTTGCGTTCGTGGATGGACTTGCCTTCAAATCCGGATCTGGCCTCAGTTGCAAGATGTCACTGCTAATTTTGTTTTGGCTATTTTTGCGCCCGTTTATTTCAGTTCGTGGCAGCATGTAGGGCAACTGGGTCTGGCAACTAGTGGATTGGGAGGTCTTTGTGTAGGAGAGAGAGAGAGAGAGAGAGAGAGAGAGAGAGTGTTACTATGTATATTAGCTGAATACAAAATTTCAAATAGGGGAGCTAGTGGGGGGGGGCAAGAGTTTGATTAGGGGGGCCCAGACACCCCCAGGGCCCCCCCCCTTCCCTGTAGCAACGCCACTGGAGAGAGAGAGAGAGAGAGAGAGAATCGTGTAAAAACAAAATTATACCATGTGATATTGACCAGGAAAATTGGTGTGTGTGTGTGTGTGTGTGTGTGTGTGTGTGTCCATTCAATGTTGTGTCAGCACCTTAGTTAATCGCTGGAGTTGGCATGCTCCCTTGCTTCCTTGTTCCCTCTCACTTTCTCACCTCTCTCTCTCTCTCTCTCTCTCTCTCTCTCTCTCTCTCTCTCTCTCTCTCTCTCTCACTACTTCTTACACACATTTTCGATAGAGTCATTCCCTCAACTGTACCTTTTTCACCTTAACTTGGCCCAAATTTTTATCTTTTTAGTGCTTATTTCACCCTTTCCATAGCTCTTCTTTGTGACTAGCATCTTATTCTAGTGTTAATCTATTGCCGCAACTCAGCATTAAGGACGGAGAGATGGTAATTTTAGGCCAAGTTGGAGTGAAAAGAGTATAGCAGATTATAATGAGGATAGCACTCTTATGTCTTGTGCTTCATACATACTTCATCCTTTTCTTCCCATCTATTCTCACTTCCTCATCAACTTCCTTATCTCGCCTTCTTACACGTTAGCATAATCGAACTGCCTTATTTTTGGCCTTCCATCTTCCTTCCATTTGCAGTCCTTCTCACATATACCCTTTTCATCACCCTATATTTATCCGCTTTCTGTTTGTTCATTCTTACCATCTAAGCATACTCTCTTCTGCCTTTTTGTCAATTGATTATCTTTTCCACGGTATTACGATTCTGTGTCACATCCCATCCATTCCCCATAAACTACAAAATCATTCCACAACCGCCCTATTTCCTCTTTTCTCTTGTCTCTTCGATCTCACGGAGCGTCTCACCCATACCTAACAGCCTCCTTCCCACTGCCCTCCTTCCTGACCTCTCACATTCACGTATTATCACCAAACTCACCCACCCAGACGTTAATTTGGGCATAGCATACCTTCAAGCAGGTCTCTTGTACCGTCCAAACCCACTTCCCTCTTTCGCATCAAGGCTTTCATAGTACCAGTCACCTTTCTTCATTCAGTTCCTCAGTTCCCTACCTATTCCGCGAAGGGAGAGTGGTGGAGTGTGGAAGGGAAGCGTTAATTTGGGCATAGCATACCATCAAGCAGGTCTCTTGTACCGTCCAAACCCACTTCCCTCTTTCGCATCAAGGCGTTCATAGTACCAATCACCTTTCCTCATTCAGTTCCTCAAATCTTTACCTATTCCGCGAAGGGAGGATGGTGGAGTGCGGAAGGGAAGCCGTCAGTCCACAGGGTTCACCTTTGTCTTAACCTGGGGGCACAACATCAGCAGCAGCAACAACAACAAAAAGAACAGCAGCAACAACTCCACTTACTTCTCCTCCGTGACTCCATTACTTAAGTTCATTTCCTTTTTTCTCCTTCTCCCACAACCTTTTCTAGCAGTTGTTCCTTCCTCCCTTCTGTGTTCCTTCTCACTACTCTGTTCATCGTATTTTGTCTCCCTCCACGCTACTCGACACTCACGCTTTTCCGTCATTCTCGCTTATTTTCATCTTCACTCACTTCTTCTCCCTCCCTCATCTCCCTCACGTTTCCTTCCCTCACCTTACATCTCTTATTTCCTTCTTCATCTCCCCTTCTTCCCTCACCTCTCGTCCCTTAGCCACTACTCCCCTCCTCTTCCTCTCACATCTCCTTCCCCCCCTACCTCCCTCCCCACTCCCATTGCTGCCGGCCTTCACCTATAGTCCCGTTACTTGCCTCGCCACCCCTCCCCCCCACCATGCCCTCACCCTGCCCCCTCCACTATGCCCTTACCCTGCCCCCACCCCCCATCGTGCCCTCACCCTTCCCCCTCATCCCCCAGCCATGCCTTCACCCTGCTCCCCGATTCCCCTGCCTCCAGATTCCTCTTTTCTTCTGTTGGATCTTTTGGTGGAAGTAGTAGTAGTGGATATATATATATATATATATATATATATATATATATATATATATATATATATATATATATATATATATATATATATATACTGGCAGATGCAACATTGGCACTGGTATGAGTAGTATTGTGCGTCGCGAGTATGTGTTGGTTGAGGTGCAGTGTGGTGTATCACACTGCACTCACCACCACCACCACCACCACCACATACTCGCCGCCGCGACAGCCTACTTACTTAGAAGACAGAAACCAGTACTGAACTGGACAAAATAATTTAGCGGTTGTCAGAATTAAATAGTTAATATATCTCACATCCTTAAAGGGTTGGGCACTCACATTCATTGGGCCAGTGCCTGTTTTTGTGGTGCTGCTTACTGGCGGATGAAAGGTGACACCACAAAACATTCTGTCATTTGTTTTGATAGACATTGTTCCAAGCATGCACGGGTCAGGTATGTTCACCCGATGACGGCTGTATCCACGAGGGCATCGTGTGATGGTGTTGGTGATGATATCGGTGATAATGATGTTGATGATGACGATGGTGGTGACAATAGCGATGATGGCGATGGTATTGGTGATGGTGGTGATGGTATTGGTGATGAGCGCGATTGGGACTGTGATGATGGTGCAGCTTCCCCGGGTCACCTGCCTCACCTCACCAATCAGCAGTCACCATCACGCCCACCAAGGGATTCTTTACGTCTTGCATCAGGCCACAGTTAGCCAGGTTTTACGGCCGTTCTGTGTAAACCCTGGCACCAACTCGCCGTAAACCAGGAACAGGACATGTAATACGTGCTGTAAACCTCTGCTGGCTGCGACTTGACTCATTGTGCAGTCAGGGAGTCGAATACCTCTCCGGTTTTGTCTAAAGAGGATTGGAAACTAGGAAAATATAACCCAACTCTTTAACAACATCTGGGTGACGTTCGTTTTACTTATTCTTGCTGCAGTTACGTATTTTATTGTTTTGGAGATTCCTCTGGTAGTGAACGGGTTTTTGAAGGCTGTATCTAACCCCCCCTGTTCAAAAAAATCCCCCCAAACCTCCATAAAATCGCCTGGGTATTACTAGATATTAATAATGACTACGCCACTGGATTTAAGAGTTACGTGAAGCAACGCGTGTCTGGAAGGGTTGGTCTTACCCACACACACACACAAACACACACACACACACACACACACACACACACACACACACACACACACACACAAAGGGCAAATATGGCCATTCCTGGATAACGGAAGACCTTGGAGAGTTGCATATTAGCACGAGAGTGAGAGAGAGAGTAGAGTTTGTTTTTGTTTATGTCAGTGCTTGTGATGCTGTGTAACTCGCCCGCCTCTGTCTCACATCCTCTTCCCCCTTTCGTCTCTCATCCTCACCCACACTCTCTCCTCCCTTCCTCTCTCCTCCCTTCACTTTCCCTTCCTTTTTCCCCCGCCCTCACTCTCACCCTCATTCAAAGCCCCCCTTCTCCCCCTTACCCCATCTCTCTCCCCTCCCCAGCCACAGTACTCAGGCTAAATTAACCACACCCACTTCAGCAACAGTCACTCCACCCCTACCAGACACACCTTCTTGCTCGTTTCCTTTCATCCACCCACCCTCACCTAACCCCCGCCCATACCCCACGAGAGAGAGAGAGAGAGAGAGAGAGGGGGGGGAGGGGAGGAAGCAAACGGTGATGGGTGGGGGTGGTTGTTATGGTTAGGGTGCTGTGTTGAGGTGATTGTTAATATAGTGTTGGGGATAACAAGGTGAGGGATAGTTGGAGGGGAGAGGGGATTGTGGTGGTGTGGTGGGAGTGATTGTAGATGCAGTGGGTGTGGTTAATTGCTGAAATGTGGTGGGCGTGGTTGTTGCTGATGAAAGTTTGTGGTGGTGTAGGTAGTAACGTATTGTGATGGTGGTATGGAATGGTGAGGGTGGTGGTGTGCTGGTGTTGGTGTGAGACGTGATGGTGGTATGGGGTTGTGGTGGTAGTGGTGTGGTGTGGCTTGACTGTGATGGTGGTGTTGTGCTGGTGTTAACTTGAGATGTGATAGTATGGGGTGTTTGTGATTGTTGTGAGGGTGTGGTGAGGTGTATGAGATAAAGTATAAGGAGGTGAGGTAAGGGTGTGGGGGTGTAGGGTGAAGAATGAAGAGGAAGAGGGGGTTGGTGTGAGGAGTAAGGGTGAGATGAGGAGTATGAGTGTAAGGGTGAAGTGTGAGGGTGTTAGGGGAGGGTGTAGATGGTAGTTGTAGTAGAAGGTAGGACAGGGTGAGGGTGAGGTGTAAGAGTGTGGTGTTAGGGTGAGACGGTGTGTTGTGTGGTGAGGTGTGAGGGTGGAGGCTGTGGCGGGTGTGGTTGTGGTGGAGTGGGGGGGAGGGTGGTCGTGGCTGTGGTGGGTGCCCGTGTGGTGAATGTGGTAGCTAATTGAAGGTGTTAAGACTGGGTGTGGTTGTATTGTGTGTTTGTGTGTGTGTGTGTGTGTGTGTGTAATGGAAAGTGTTAAGTCTGTGTGTGGTTGTGCTGTGTGTGTGTGTGTGTGTGTGTGTGTGTGTGTGTGTGTGTGTGTGTGTGTGTGTGTGTGTGTGTGTAATGGAAAGTGTTAAGTCTGTGTGTGGTTGTGCTGTGTGTGTGTGTGTGTGTGTGTGTGTGTGTGTGTGTGTGTTGTGTGTGTGTGTGTGTGTGTGTGTGTGTGTGTGTGTGTGTGTGTGTGTGTGTGATTTGAAGCAGTCTCCTGTCTCAGCAGCATCGTCTGACACCCCCCTCGGCCCCAGGCCCCCCCCACCAAAAAAAAAAAAAGTGCTGAGGAAATTATTGGAAAGTGTGTGTGTGTGTGTGTGTGTGTGTGTGTATCTATGTATGTGTATGACGGCCTGTGTAGGTGTATGTGGGTTGATCTGTGTGTGTGTGTGTGTTGATGTGTATGTACGTATGGGAGTATGTGTGCATGAGCTGACGCGTATCTGTGTAATGTATGTATTTATATGTATGTATGAGTCGGTATGTATGTATAAGTTGACGTGCGTGTGTATGCTTTGGCGTGTATGTGTGGATGAATTGGTGTGTATCGATGTGGGGGGGGAGAGAATGTGTGTGTGAGTTTGCGTGATGTATGTGTAAGTTGGGATGTATGTATGTACTGTGTGTATGTATGTATGTATGTATGTGTGAGGTGGCGTATAATATTCAAGTTGAAGTGAACGTGTGAGTTATGTGTATAAGTTGACGCGTGTGTATGTATGTATGAGTCGGTGTGTCTGTATTGAGGTGTGTGAGTTCGTGTGTATGTGTGTGAAATGATGTGTATACAGTATATATATATGAACTGACGTGTGTATGTAAGTACCTGTTGACGTACATGTGCGTGTACGTTTGTTTCTGTGTGTGTGTGTGTGTGTGTGTGTGTGTGTGTGTGTGTGTGTGTGTGTGTGTGTGTGTGTGTGTGTGAAGGTGGAGTGGAGTGGAGTGGAGTGTGTGGACGTAATTGGACGTACAGGAAACAGGATGTATGAGTGTGACCAGCTTATTTGGCCAGCCAGGAAGGTGTGGGCAGGGGTGGGGTGTGGGCAGGGAGAGGTTTGGGTGGGCAAGAGTGAGTGCAGAGACTTTTGTGTGTCCAGAGAGGAGTGGGCAAGAGTGAGCAGTGGTGGGGTGTGGTTTGGGAGAGGTTTGGGTGGGCAAGGGTGTGTAGTCGGGTGTTTGGTTGGGCAAAAAGAAGTAGGCAACGGTTGGGTGTGTCCAGAGAGAAGTATGGGTGAGCAAAAGAAGTGGGCAAGAGTGTGGTGTAGGTAGGGAGAGAGGTAGGTAGAAAGGGGTGGGCAGGAATGGGTAGGGGAGGAGTGGGTAGAGGGTGTGGTGTGGGCAGAAACGAGTGGGTAGTAGTGTGGTGTGTAGGGAGGTGCATGGGGTGGGCAGAAAGGAGTGTGCAAGAGAGGGCGGTGGTGTGGTGTAGGAAGGAAGGTGATCGAGAGCAGGTGAAGCTGGAGAAATGAGGGGTGTGGTCGAAGCCTCAAAAGAAAACAAAGAGAGACAACGGGCCTAAAATAAATACATATATAGATTAACAGAAGGGTGGTGTGTGTGTGTGTGTGTGTGTGTGTGTGTGTGTGTGTGTGTGTGTGTGTGTGGAAAGAGGGGAGGGAGGGAAAAGGTGACCTGCATTACGTCTGATGATTGTATTCAGTACCTAAAGAGAGTGAGAGACTGACGAGGAGAGTGTATGTGAGTGAGGTGGAGGAGGAGAGAGGGAGGAGGAGGCCAAGGATGAGATGGAGGGATGGAGTGGAGAGGTATATGAGAGAGGGGGGGTGTTAGCTGGGAGCAGGGCAGTGAAATGGCGTGAGACAGGGCGACGTGGAGGCGATTTGTTTGTGGCCACCCCGTATAGGATTAAGGCGTCTGGCAATAGATAGATAGACCTAAAGAGAGCTAACGGGTCTAGAAAAGAAGAACCGAAATGAGAGAGAGAGAGAGAGAGAGAGAGAGAGAGAGAGAGAGAGAGAGAGAGAGAGAGAGAGAGAGAGAGAGAGAGAGAGCAATTTTTACCATATTCATTCCGTTTCATTTCATTCAGCTAAGGACATGTCAAAGTGGGGGTGGGTGGGTCTGGGTCATGTATTGTATAGTCTTCATTAACTCCACAACGAGAGATTTTTCCCTAACCTTAAAATCGTCTGTCGGTCGCAAGAATATAAGGACGGTATTGCACTGAAGGAGTAAAAAGTATTGACCCCTGGGATTTCACTTCAGGCAATAAAAGAAAATTACACAGCATCTTCAACTTAATATTACACGAAACTGTAAAATTATATAATAGAATAATAATACGTCCACGAGTTTTATATCCTCCAATTTTTCCTTGGTGTCTGGCACAGGGAAGCGTGTTACCAGATCTCCACGTAAATCTATCATCTTCACGTATCAGGTGAACGTTACCTGAGACGGCAGGTGTGGCCAGGGCCCGTATGCATAAAAGGTCCTGGGACCTAGGAACTAGTCGCAAGTCGTAGGAACTGATCCCAAGTCGCAGGACTTGTTTATAAACGCTCCCACGTCCTAGGACTGGTCCTAAGACACGGAGATTTTAGGTGTAGCCAGGGAGGCGACTTACGACTTAGGAATATTCCTGGGACCTGAAAATGGCTGAACAACAACAAGCCCCGAGGCGTCAGCAGAGAACTTTTCGCCCACGTAGGGACGTGTTGAATGAATTAAGTGATGCAGAACTGATAAGCAGATACCGTTTGGATCGTGCAGGAATTATTTTTGTTACTGACTTGGTAAGAGATGTCCTGCAAAGTCCATCTGAGAGGAACCAGGCACTTACCCCGGAGATGAAAGTGATCATTTTGTTGAGATATTTGGCCACAGGTAAAATGCAAGTATGCAGCAGTGATGATTTGGGACCCTCAGAGCCTACAGTCAGCAGAGTTATCTCACATACATTAAATGCGTTCTACAGACGTGAAATAATGTGTAGATTCTTGAAGTTCCCCACAGACCCCCCAGAACTACAAAGGAAAAAAATCGAATTTATGGAGATTGCTGGCTTCCCCGGGGTGCTTGGAGCAATTGATGGGACACATGTGAGAATAATAGCCCCAAAAGAGTTTGAAGAAGAATATGTGAACAGAAAGCGGTATCATAACATTAATGTCCAAGTTGTTTTTGATGCCAAGTACAGAATTATTAACTGTTTGGCCAAGTGGCCAGGGTCAGTGCATGATGCTAGGATACTCAATGAAAGTGGACTTAAAAGAATGTTTGAAAACCGAGAGGTTCCACCGGGGTGCATTCTTCTAGGAGGTTGAATGCTCCCGCGTCGTCTGTATGTTTATAATACACGATAGCCTAGCGTCAACAGAAAAAAGAAAATGTAACTGGAAAATAGATACTTACATTCATCAAGAAATCCACCTACATTATTTCTGTAATCATTTTGTGACTTAGAGTATTTTACTAAATAATATATCTCTCTATCTTGGCCAAAAACTGCATTTTCAAAAAAAAATATTGCTACAGTTAGCACTTTTCCTAAGTCTGGGACTTGGGAAAATTCCTGGGTAGGAATTGCCATGTACGTCCTAGGTAGTGTTTATGAATCGATTCCCAAGACACAGTCCCAGCTGAGAGCAGTTCTTAGGACTTTCCTAGGAACGTTTTTGAATAGGGGCCCAGGTGCTGCTGGGCTTTGTACGATTTTCATGTAAGGTGTTGGATGTTTATCAGTAGAATTAGACAGGTAATATCCGAACACTGTATTCTTGGTGAAGTTTTGCCTGTTCCTGCATGTATTTCCTTTGTATTAACAGCAACAGCCAGTCTTTGTCATAACAGTAAGTCAGTCTGTGGTAACGGTAATAACGGGAACAGTCTTTGTAATAACGGTAACAGCCAGTCTTTATATTAACGGTAACAGTCAGTCTTTGTCATAACGGTAAGTCAGTCTTTGTAGTAACGGTAGCAGCCAGTGTTTGTAGTAACGTTACAGTCAGTCTTTGTAATTACGATAACAACCCGTGTGCATTCGAGTCGCCACGCTTAGAGCACGTCCATATCCTATCAAATTCACCAACCATCAGACATCAGGCCGGGCGTCACGCACGAGCATTTAAAATTTGAATTCTGGTTTGAAGTAGCGGTGAAAGGCACTGCATATAACCAGGCATTTCTTAAACACCAGCATTAATTTGATTGACACGTGCAGTAATTTTCGGTGTAAGCTTATCACCTGCGAAGTACATTCCTGTATAATAATTGCCGTATAACTTTAGGCCTGGCGATGGCGCGGTGCAGGCAGTAATGCGGACCCCGTTGGCCTTGTTCCGCGGAGTCGCCAACTTTCACTTTCCCACTTTTTCCCTTCCTCCTCCTTCATTTTCAGACAGTCGCTGGGGAGGCTTAAACTATGATAATTGGTGCTTGAAGATCCATTGGAATTTTTGGCTTTTTATTTCCCATTCATTTCTTTTACGTTTCTGGAAGTAATTAAAAATCATGTGTCCGTTTCATCCGTCAGGATTCTTTCAGTAGCTTCATACCGTCAGCGGGTTAGGTTGATGATGTTGATGATGATGATGATGATAATGATGATATACCTTTTTTTTTTATACTTTGTCACACGTATATATTTTTTTTTTATGTAGGTGGTACGAGAAGTCATTACTAAGTTGAATATAAGTGTCCGGTGGTCGATAGAAAACAATATCGTACTGAATGGGTGAATTAAAACCTTGATCCCCCTAAGTTCAAGAGACCTTTCCAGTCCATCCATCTATCCACCATTCAGTCCATATCTCCCATCAGGTTCGTAGGGACCCGGGGCTAGGTCGTTTAGTCTAGTGTAAGACAAGGATGGCCAGGTAGGTTAGCGACAAAAACCAGGATCTTTTGGAAATGAATCCTTCTGCTAAATCCACTTCCAGTGCCTTAATTATCTAGCTTAATATCTTTCCCAAATTAACTCAAATCGTATGGAAATAACAAGAACTGGCCAATATATAAGGCATCATTGTATTGAAAGTGTTAGTAAAGCTACCGCACTTCTTGTCTGCGTGATGGAGGTGGTCGTACTTACAGTATGTTGATCTCTTGAAGCCAGCGAGCGTCGAGGCGGGGGTGTTGCGGGGTGAAGCGAAGGCACGTTGAAGCAGCTTGTACTTGTGTGGTGCTGGAGTTTGTATGTCGCTGAGTTTGACAGGTTTTTGTGCCCCTGTTTGCGCTAATAATTCGGGTCGACAGTTAGAAGTTTATATCACACGTCTGGTTAGGTTAGTTTTTTTTATACTGAAGGTGCATTCCTGATTCGTTTTTTTTTTTTTTTTTAAATATTTTGCGATCATAGTTTATTTATGGAGAGCGAGAGACTGACGGGGAGTGTATGTGAGTTGGGGGAAAGGGAGGGGGAGGCTAAGGATGAGATGAAGGGATGGAGTGGAGACGTATATGAGAGAGGGGTGTGTGAGCTAGGAGCAAGCTAGTGAAATGGCGGGGGACAAGGCGACATGGAGGCGATTTGTGTGTGGCCACCCCTTCCGTGATTAAGGCATCTGGCAATAGATAGATAGATAGGTAGTTTATTTCTGCATGACTCGTTGATTTGTGTGTTTATGCAGCTCTTGTTGATGTTTTAAAAATGACAATAAAAAGCGAGAAGACTATCAAAGTAATTTCCCGCTCAGGCACGTAAATATGGTCGTGTGTGTGTGTGTGTGTGTGTGTGTGTGTGTGTGTGTGTGTGTGTGTGTGCAGTCTGACTAAAAAAATATATAAACGATGAACAAGATAATCATTAACTTCTTCATCAGACATTAATTTTGTTGCGTTTTATTTACACAGCCTTTCCCGAGATGAGAGAGAGAGAGAGAGAGAGAGAGAGAGAGAGAGAGAGAATATCCAAGTAATTTCTGCATAAGGCACATGGATATTCTTACAAAAACACCACAAAATATCATTGTAATATCTGCGTAGACTAAAAAGATTCATCTATATTTTATTTAAGCAGTTTACATTTTATGCGAAAAATATGGAAAAGAATACGAGTAATTTTGGCCTAAGACGTGCAGACAGTATATTATTTATGCATTTTTTGGTAATGTAAAAATAAACAGACATGAGGGCTGAAGTGTAATAGGCAAAATAAGTCGCCTAGGAAGAGGTGCTTGAGAACAGCCCATGCACACGAGAATACGACACAAACCCCTTCATTTCGTTGACATCTAATTTTAATCCTGCTTCCACCAGAGTTTTCTTAGATTCATTGTTGTGAGATAGAAGCCTACTAGAAGCCAACTCAAACTAGCCCATGACAGGTCTCGTACGCGGAGTAAATTGATGTAGGGAAGCAAGAATAATATTAAAAAGACATCCAAACACAACCAAAAGTGTCCAGTGCCAGAAGGTAAGGTACAACTTAAATAAAATGTGTAGGAATGCAGTCGGCCTTGAAATGAGAATGTGAGAGTCTATGTATGCGGTGTAATTTGGCGCGTCAATCGTGGTCGGCAACTGCTCCTTCAACCTCCCGCGTCCTTCAACAGTTTTTCATGGAACAAACATATGGATGAGGGATTGCAGTATATCCCCACAAACCAAACCAACCCAACTTAACCCAACCCAACCCAAACCAAAACCATCCCTAGCCTTCCCTACCCAACACAACACAACACAACACAAACCAAACCAAACCAAACCAACCCTACCCTACCCTACCCTTCCCTGCCCAACCCAACCCAGCCTAGCTTCATAAACGAACCTAACCTAATCTAATTTCCTATCCTAACTTCCAGACATAACCTAACGAGACAGTGGACGGGGGATTTTGTAAACTAATATCAAACTTCATCATCATCATCATCATCCGTACCTCCTTTCCCACTCTAGGGCAGGGTGAGGAGTAGCAATGTCCAGACAGCCCAAACTTTTCCCAGTCCAATGGGCCACGCTTCCATTCACTCATCATTCAAGCCCCCGGAATCCTGGCTCTATCGGATACGCCAAAAACATTCGCCATGTTCTGTAGCTTCACATAAACGTATCCGATTGAGTCAATCCGGACGCTGTCACGTTAAAAAGGGATGCCAAAATCCCTGCTCATGCACTTCTCCTCACAACATCCATCCAGCCAGCTCGATCTCTTGTCAGTTCCCTAGCCTCACCGACTTTCAAACCTCTCTTCCTCACACACTCATCCACCATATCTCTCCAGCTTCTCCTTGGCCTACCTCGTTTCCTCCGTCCTTCAAATTCGCTCAGATATACCTTTTTCATCACTCTATTGTTATCCATTCTCTGCACATGACCATACCATCTCAGTACACGCTCTTCGATTCTGGTGCCCACCGACTTCCTCACTCCACATCATTCACGAATCACATTATTTCGTATCCTCTCCACCCTCTGTACTTCACATACATTCCTCAGCAGTGCCATCTCCAGTGCTTTTACTCTTGACATTTCGTTTTCGTGCCACACCATAGTCTCACATCCATATGTTAAAGTTGGCACTAACACTCTCATGTAAGCCTCGTGCAGCTGCAACACTCAAGCCTCTGTTTCTTACCGAACTTAAACCAACATAAATTTAACCTAACCCCTCTCAGCCTCCATCGATCTTCACTAATTTTTTACGGAAGAAATTAATTGGTTTTAGTATTTTGTCGATGGCAGATGGGAACTTAATCCCTTCAGTTCAAGAATAGTTCTTATATTTTTCTTGCTAGACCAACAAATAATTCAGCTTAGAAGAGATTTTCGAAGTGATCTTTCCAAAGTTGAATAAAATTGTTTGGAAGGAGCAAGACTAAACGGAAGTCATCTTAGTAGTGAAGGGGTTAATGTAATGGCGTACTCATAGTGTGTATGACCTCAGTGGAGCTGTACAGTAGTTACAAAAGTACTCCTCCATACTTCTTCCTTAACAGAGAAACCACACAGCCATCATACTTATGCAGATTACTATAATATGATAGTCTGAGAGGCCTTAGTGTGACTGAAGGACTGTAGTAAGAAAAGTACCCGTCCATACTTCGTTCCTTAACCGAGAGACCACTCAACCATAAAAATGTTAAGCTTTCCATATGTATTTATATAAAATCTTTTTGTTTGTACCATCATAGAAAACGTGAAAAAAAGCGACATATCTTTTACTGCCGCCAACATGGGTACGCGCGATACCAGTTTTTCGTGTGCCCAGTGTCGCAGTTCATTTTGTATTCAGGTTTACCGTAAAGTCCCCAATACAGCTTGCCCCCCAAACCACCGCAGGGCAAGTTAAATGGAATGTTAGGGAGACAGGTGATGCCCGAGTAGCAACAAGAGTACGGTTTAAGCCCGTATCCTTCAACCCGCCCAGCCTTTGCGTGTTGTCATGTGACGTCACGGTTGCGTCACATCGCCCCGCCCCCTTCTTTCTTCCCGTTAGATGCCCGGCTGGGAGGCAGAGAGGCAGGCAGTCTGGTGTGGAGGCTTGGAGGGTGAGGGGTTCGTGGGTCGTGAGGGAATGTGACCTTACTTTAATCACAGTGTACGTGTTCCCTGGAGACGGAAATTGTATTCAGGTGTGGCGTAGTTTTTCGGTAAGAGTGACTACGTGTGTCGATTGTCAACTCGTGAAAATAGACCATCTTCGTTGCCTTGATATTTTTACTCCAGTGGCTCGTCTTTGGTACAAGGAACGTGTGCTGCTAACGAAGATACCGTTTACTGCCTCGACGCGGGTAAGTAACGATTAAGTATCTCATAAAACTGAATAGCCAACGTTTTGATGGGAGAAGATAAGAGGGAAACGAGAGTAACAGATCATGCGTTGCCTTTTAGTTTGAAATAAAATGCAGTATGGAAGAATTCATTTTACCTATTCAGTATACCCAGATCACACTGAAGTCTCATGAAAACGTTTAGTTACATGAAGGATAAATATCACAGAAGGGATGTTAAGGTATTTCATCACATATTACTCGTCAAGGCTGCAAGAAAGTTGGCCAAGTTTGTTCTCATTAGCCGTAAAGTGACGACGAAAAAGGCTGAGTTTTATTTTCATCATTATTTAGTAGGCTCTTTATACCGAAGTTGTCAGCCTAAAAATGGAGATAATTAACCTTGTTTATGGACCAGTTGGCCGGAGAGATTGTTAACTAATCCATTCCATTATTGCGGCATAATTCTTTTGCTGCCTCGCCACGGTTATATGCAGCTAGAGGCGTTTTGAAGTGTTTGATGCTGCTTCCATTAACATCATTCCTAGACTATATAATTGTCTAGTTTTAGCAAGGAAAACTAGGAAAAGATTCATCCAAAAAGTCTCATGTTTAGATAAGAGAGGGGTATTTGAAACTGGAATCCTTCAGATATGTTGTGATAAGCACCTGAAAATATAAGTAGTGGTGGTTTACAAGCCTGAGGAACACAGACGCTTGAAGATGACATGCCAGCGTCAGTAGGGTGCTCGTGGTACCTTAACGCTTTCAGTCTGGTCATGTTTTTATTTCATTATTGCTGCGTGTAGGTAATTTTATTTAACAGGACACTTCGAACGGGAGGGATCTTAGCCATTATCTCTGTAGTACATGATATTTCCTAACTTGAATAGAGTCTGGAGGTAGAAAGAAAAAAAAGTGGGATTGAAGGGTTAGTTTTAGAGTGGATAATTGTGGTGTAACCTTCACTGACGCTCCATTGCTACTCCTTAGTACTAGAACGAGATGTGCAACTCACTATACTGTAATTGTGTTTTTCTTTGGAGGGACCTACACCACTCATAAGACTTGAATACTTTGTCATGGTTGTCTGAAATTGGATGTCTTTGAGGTAGTAATGTCTCCTTGGTTACTAATCAAATTTATCCTCCAGTCTAACTATATTTGGCCATTAACGGAGCTGTAATCTCTTCTTTACACTTTATTTTTAGCATGTGCCCCGTTGATTTCGTTGACCCGGTTGATTTTATTCCTGCTCACTCATTACGATTTTTACTAAGTTTTGAAGTGCCTCTGAACTGGAGGGATAGATGTATATTCTTCATCAACCCCATCAGTACCACAGGCCATTACTGTAGGGTGGAAAAATAAGCTAAAATAAGACGTTATCGTATTGAAAGGGTTAATTTTGTATGTGTCTATCGATATCAAAACGACGTAGATAATATAGAAGGGGATAATTCATAAAGGCGTAATCAAAATACATTGCCAGAGCAGGGGTAGAAAGCGTACTAGAATGCATGCCCGTGTCTTGTTAACCTTGCACGTTGTCTAGTCAGTTGCGTCACTTTTTATTGCTGTAAGTTTTTGTGGGTAGTAAAAATATCTGCGCATGCGACATTTAATTCTAACTAATGCCATAAACTTGAATTTCTGGCTCAGTATGTCATAGGTTACATACCAGTACACTTATTATCGCATATTTGGTGACGCTACATTGGCTGCTAAGGTTACGACGTTGCACTAACTTCTCAAATTCTCGTGGAAGACAGCTGAGTAATGTTGGAATGAAAACCTAACTACTTTTCGTACGATAAACAAAAATAGAATCACCTTTGTTAGAATATTATTTCATTCCCTAACTCTTAAGTACAATCGGGGCAAAGTTCACTCTATGATTCTGTTGCGTTTACCTCACATTTAGTGTACAGTATATCTGCTATATTCCTCCTTTACGAACCTCAACAAAGAGAAGGGTACCAAGTCTCTCGCATCTTAAGAATATTAACCAGAGAGGAAAATAACTAACTAAAGAGTACAGATATGTGAAATTTGTCCCCGACTGTCGTTACACCTAAGTATTACACAATATTGCGTCGTTACAGAGCTGAGACTGTACCATGTGACAATCCAATTTAGAAGCCTCAGTAGTGGAACATCCATACAAATGCACACTGCCATACCTCAGTGTCTACGCTTGTACTCTGACCCCTGTTTTTGTACTTAGACCAAGATGTACAGTTTAGACAATTACACAGCGCGTTTTTAGTCGAACAGTTGTGAAATTATGTCTTATTCTGAAAGTTTATTATGGTCCCTAAATCGCATCACTGAGTTCTGATAATCATGGCGCATTCACGTTATTTATTGCTGTGAAGTGATGAAGTAAGTCAGTATCGGCATTTGTGAAGTTGGGGTCTTATTCGCCTGGTGATTCATCTCTCCTGCTTATCGCTTTCATCTGGTTAATATTCCTAAGTTGAGACAAGAGTTGAGAAAGGCTTGGTTCCGACATTATTATTAGTAGTAGTAGTAGGAGTAGTATTGTAATTATTATGTGAAGCATAGATATTACTCTTCAAAAATTGCATCAAGAGGAAAGTGGCGGTTGTAAGTGTGAGGTAGACGCAGTGGAATTGAAGGCGAAAACACACACACACGTCAATATATTTCTGAGAATGCTGATAATCTTTCGTGATTAATGAGGGCTGTCGAAACCTGATCTCCCTTTTGACTTATTGTTTTTATTATCACTCCCGGGTATTGTTATTATTATTTTGTTTTGCATTAAATTGTGTTATACTAGAGTTATTGTTCTTTTTATCACTCCCGGGTATTGTTATTATTTTGTTTTGCATTGTGTTACTCGTTATTGCATCGAGTTATGAATAAGTGTTAATAATGACAGTCTTCTCCGTGTGGTGTAGTTTTTATTTCAAGATGAACACGACAAGTAGCTGTACATGTTAACGAAATTAATTAAACCAGTAGTGGACAGAAGGCAACCGAGAAATTACAGCGTAGTGATCAAAAGGCCATGAGTCACTGTTGCTTGCGCTGGTCCTAATCTTAATTCTTCACCTCAAATAAAAACACAGATAACCCGGCAGAGGTGACTCTCTTATCAGCCTTTATCTCTGTGCTGTATTAAGGTTACACAGATAAATAACCCGCCAGAGTGACTACAAGCAGTCTGGAATTATTTGCCTTGTAGCTCAGTCACTGGATTTGCCTGTATTTTGTCTTTGGGGCTTTGGTTTGAATCCAAGAAGTGGTCGAAAGTTTTTGCATCAAATAAACGCAGCCAGGGACGTTGGGTGGCCAGTACAATTTAAATGATCTGGACTCCGCTATCTTACCCTCGGGACTTCCCTGAGAGAGAGAGAGAGAGAGAGAGAGAGAATAATCTTGCTCTTATATTTTATCATCTTAGATTTTATGCTGATTCGTACACGTTCGTTCCTCAACTCTACCCTGATTACGAATGCCAAGATAAAAGTTATGCTGTCCAGTACAGTGTTATATAAGAGGGTGAGCTAAGGACACGTCTACCAGTGGCTGGCAATGAGATAGAAGATGCCATGAAATTTCGTTGTTAATTGGGCTGTAATTTCGCCGGCTTTGGAGAGTGAGAGAGAGAGACAATTTTGATCATACTGCCTGTGTTCGTAGCTAATATTACGGGTGATAAATATTGCCATACAGTATAATAAGTGAATCCAACTAGACGGTTATCAGTGGCGAGTATTTAGATGATGTTCAGAAACTTCGTGGTAAATTGAGACATTCTTGTGATCATCTGAGGCTTTATCTCTTTGTGTTCCAAGTTAACCTCTTCACTGACACGATCTACTAATGTTCAGTTCTTAGTATTTCCGTGAGATTCTTATTAAGCTTTGGGGACTTGTGGAAGTACTTTAGATTCTTTTCACCTTAAATAGGCGCGTAGTTGGCATCTCTCCATCTTAAAATGCTGAGTTGTAGCAATAGTTATCTGCGAAAAGTGCTTAGTGGCGAGAAAATGTGTGTGTGTGTGTGTGTGTGTGAGAGAGAGAGAGAGAGAGAGAGATTACGAAGCATCCCACATATTTGTTCATCCTGCAAGTGTTATGAGCTACGAGAGGAATTAATGGTACTTTTGTGTGTGAATTAGGGCTTTAGCTTTAATTTACAGGAAAGACAAGCGAAGTTCTGTAAATATCTGCTCTCTCCTTTCTTTATTCATCCTGTAAACTCAGATCTTAGTTACGAGAGTCTGTTGGTCTTAAGTTCTTTTTTGAATCCGGGCATTGGGTGGCCTATCGGGTGATCTGATTGACTGTCCTATCTCTTGCACGAAATACTTGACCTCATATCTGTCTGTCTGTCTGTCTCTCGTTCGTGATATCTGAAAATCCCCTTCATTTTTATTGACTTGAAGAATTGTTCTCTCTCTCTCTCTCTCTCTCTCTCTCTCTCGTTCCTGATATGTAGATATCCCTCTTCATTTTTATATACTTTTGAAGAATTGTTTTTATTTATACTCTCTCTCTCTCTCTCTCTCTCTCTCTCTCTCTCTCTCTCTCTCTCTCTCTCAATATCAAAAACTCCATTTTTTTTTTTTTTTACCTTTGAAGAATTATTTTCCAGCTTCCCGTTTCCTATCCATATCCTTTTCAATCCTATGTATTTTCCATTTTTCCATACTGCCTCCAGACGATTTTTTTTCACTTTGGGTCGACCTTTTTCAGCTGTAGACATATTCTTACATTAACTAAATCATCTAGTAGAGACCTTTTAAACTGGAATAAAATCTCCTTGTAGCTGCCTAAATAAATGAATAAATAAAAAATGTGATTCATTGGCTTAATTTCGAACAGGAAGTACACATTAATTATTATAGATACGGTACTCCCTCTCTCTCTCTCTCTCTCTCTCTCTCTCTCTCTCTTTCTAGACAATTTCCGGTCGATGATGTTACTTTGTTTACCCTTCCGCCATTATTTATTTGTTTATTTTTTTCATTCCCCGCTTGATTTCGTTGTCTTGAACTGGTACCTTGTGATCTGCATGTCCCATGTGCTGTATATATATTACATTGTCTTCATCTCCTCCTCCTCCTCCTTCTTCTTCTTCTTCTTCTTCTTCTTCTTCTTCTTCTCCTCCTCCTCCTCCTCCTCCTCCTCCTCCTCCTCCTCCTCCTCCTCCTCCTCCTCCTCCTCCTCCTCCTCCTCCTCCTCCTCCCCCTTCATCATTTTATCATTATTAGTGTACAAGAGAATATTAACCCCTTCAGTCACAGAACGCCATTTTTACTTTCCTTATGCTGCTGCGAGACGATTTATTCAGCTCAGAGGATTATTCTTTTAGTAAACGGGTTAGTGAAGTCGGCATGTAATCCCTCCTGCTCGAAAAGCGTCTCGTAAGCTGAATAAAATCGTCCGGGCGTAACGAGAATTAAATAAGAATGTCAGGGGATTCAGGAGGCTAGGAAAGGTGTCTCCGTAGGCTGAATAAAATCGTCCTGTGGTGACAATAACGACATGTAAAAGATGTTTTAGGTACTGAAGATGGTAACGTTTATTTTATTTTACCTGTTCAGTTCCAGACGCCCTCGTAAACGGAAAATTTGTTAGTATTTAGAGTATAAAATAAGACACTATGGTTGAAGAGATTTTTGCGTGTTATAGCCAAAATTTTAAACTGTTATAGTGACATATTAGTGTACTTAACGCTGGCTATTTCCTTGCGAAATGATTAACTTAACAAAACCCTGTTGTTATGAAGGGGTAAGTTAAGGTTCTAGGCAATCTGACCCTCCAACGTCGAGAAATATGTCGTGTTGTGAAAATCGTCTGGTAATGGCAAGAATTGGATGGGAAAAGACGTCCTCGGGCAAAAGGTGTTAATGCAGAGGTGGTAGTGGTCCTTCTTTGTCCACGATAACAGTCCAGGGTTGTAGTTATCAGTAAGACCTCTAAATATTGACTCTACCCTTTTTCTCAGACTTGGCCAAAAATTGCAGTCTCTCCATCTTGAATGCTGGGTTGCAACACTAGATTAATACTAGAATATGATGTCAGTCACGAAGAAGTGCTATGGAACGGATGTAGAGCCACATTAATGCCATTCTTTCTACCACTGCCCCTAAATATTGACCATACCCTTTTTGCTCTAACTTGGCCTGAAATTGCAGTCTCCATCGTGTATGCTGGGTTGTAACACTAGTTTAACACTAGAATATGATGCCAGTCACGAAGAAGTGCTATGGAAAGGATATAGAGACTTATTAATGTCCTTTCTACTACTGCCTCTAAATATTGACTCGACCCTTTTTACTCTAACTTGGCCTAAAAGTAGAATATGATGCCAGTCACGAAGAAGTGCAATGGAAAGGATGTAGAGCCGTATTAATCTCTTTTCTCCCACTGGGCAACGTGAAGTAGGCTGCAAGAGGACGGAAATCTAGGCCAAGTTAAAATAAAAGTAGCATAGTTTGAAGTGAAAGAATTTGATGTCCGCAATGGGGTGGCAAATATACCGTCTCGCAGTGGGAACCAATTAACCTTTTCTATATTTCTAAGTCCATTAATTTTTTCGTGCTAGTATCATTCTTAGTAGCGTTGTCAATTACCTCTTTGTTATCTTTGTCATATTGCTTCATTTCTCTCGTCGGTTAAGTATTCTCCCTAACACCTTTTCCGTAGCGATTTATTTTGCTTACTGCACCTTCCTTTCCTCTTGTGTGTTACGCAGATCCTTCCGGTATCGCCTCACTTTACTACATGCAAAACGTGCAAAAAGATATTAAGCAGCCAGATCTAAAAACAATAAATCGCTAAGGAAAGGGTGTGTGTGCGGGAATCATGCCAGCACATTCATTGACGCAAGCCTGATATCGGTACTGTCGCCGTGGGTAAATATTTTCCTCCCGTTGACGTCATTTTCACTTTATTTTTGTTGATATCAGAGAAGATTCAGATGTAGAGAGCACCTGGATAGAAGAGAGAGTAATGAAGGTTGTATTTAACGTCTTGTGTTTGAAATGTCCCGCCATAGCTGATTCAAATTGTCTGGAGGTAGCAAGAATAACAGCGGTGTACAAAAGAGACGAATTAATTGCCTCTTTTTGTGTCTTAAATGCCTCAATCTGGCCACTTCCTCCCTGAGATTGCCAGAAGCCTGAGTCACTTACCGGAACTGCCCACACAACCGGAATCATGGGGTTATTTATAGTCGATACGCTCATGGGTAAAGACTTTCCCTGACACAATCCTGATACCGGTATTGTCGCGCCGTGTGTGTGTGTGTGTGTGTGTGTGTGTGTCTCCTGTAATCCTTTCTTTGCGGTGGTCATTCTTTGCTGTATTGTAAGTTTACGTCTTCTGTATCATATTTTTTCTTAGTGCTGTTGTCGTGTTATTTCCTTGTAATCTCTTTAGTACGATTATACCTTGTTTGTTTTTATTTTTAGTACTTACTGTGTTTTTGCTGCAGGATAATCCCCTTAGGTAGATGGCGTATTTTTATTATTATTATTATTATTGTTATTATTATTATTATTATCATTATTCCTGGCGTACTGTCTACTCTTTTTTCAATATTTTTAGTACTATGACGCTCGTGTTATTCTTAGTGCTGCTGCTTGTGTGTGTGTGTGTGTGTGTGTGTGTGTGTGTGTGTGTGTGTGTATGTGTGTGTGTGTGTTTACAATCTTTAGTGCGATGACCCCTTGTTTATTGTTTTCTTGGTGTTTTGAGACAACAAGGTGGAGGATTTGTAAATACTGTAGGCTCCATTGTCCCCACTACCAGGAACTTCCGTGAATCTGAAAATGTGTAGTTGTATCAGGGACGAAATATCTAAGGCGTCGTGGTATTGAATGTCACTGAAGAGCCACGTGTCACCTGTAATGCATATATTTTGTGTGTGTTGGTATTTAACTTTCATGGCCACGTTTTCTCATGTGTTTGGTTGCCGCTAAAACTCAGCTTCAAATGCGTGAGGCGTTAAAGCATTGTTTATTACGTAATGGGAAAACTGAATATCGTATGTGTCACGAAAACCTGAATATTGTGTTAAATGGTAAGGCGTTACAATGAGAATAGCACCAAGCGATTTGGTTCATCAGTAAGAAATCGTGCCAGTTCAAGCTTTCTCCTTCACGATGAGTTTGTATTTTGTATTTTATTTTTTGTGGCTTCCTTTCGATTCCTGGTACTTTGTTCAACACAGAGAATGTTCAGAGTTCATTTAGATATACGGGTAACCTCCACTAACTCCTTCACTACGAGGGAGTTCTAAGCTGGATTAAATTCTGTGGAGGTAACAAGGATAAATAAGTGGTCCAAAGGCTGTAAGTAGTTAAGAAGAGATAATTGGAGTTTCAAGGATAATTCTATCGTTAATGTCAAGGGATTTTTTTTTTTCCAGCCAGCGTAATATTTCGACAAATTGAAATCAGGTACGTGTTAAAAAAGAAAACTGTTCCCAATCCTTCTTTTGTCCAACTCTGTAATGCAAGATTAATAGGTGTTGTCAGGCCGTAAGTACAGTCGGGTTCAGAAGTTCGTCTCACTTTTCCCTTTTCATCTGGTGGTAGTATTCTTGCCCTGAGAGACGGGTTCGTATTCTCGCCGATTAAGGAAGCTCCGTAACACCTCTTGCTAAGCGATTCATTTGGCTTATTACACTATATATCGGTACTGTCCTATTCTACTTTATATAAATCCATCTAACATGGCCATATTCTGCATGAATTACGTACGTACAAAAGAGTATTAACCAGCCATATCCAAAAATCGCTTAGGAGGAGGTGTTAGGGAACTTACTAAACCGGTGGAAATACGGTACGTATAGTTTTCTGCACATAAATGATTCTCTTTGATATGAAGAGGAAAATGAGAGAAGTGCCAAAAGTGTGAAGTAGGCGCCGTGGAGTAGTAGGCAAACTTTTATCTCTGACTGTAATGCATGCAGGTGGTGAACTGGGTAATGCAAGGGTTAACCAGCAGGATCTCTCTCTCTCTCTCTCTCTCTCTCTCTCTCTCTCTCTCTCTCTCACACACACACACACACACACACACAGACACGATGTCATCATTATATTACATTCTTGATTCCTTCACACGATTTATATTTTAGATTATTATTATTATTATTATTATTATTATTATTATTATTATTTTGAGCTGAATGGGTTATAGGCCTAATATCCCATCTTTAACCGCTTCCCTACTAGGCTGGTGCAGGGGGCTCTTGAAGGCAGAATAGAATTGTAATGAGCAACAATAAACTTTTAAAAATCGCTGCATTCGAAGAGGTAAACTGCTTTGATGGTGTCGCTTAGGTGTTGATTCTTGGACGATTTTATTCAGCTTATAATTTACGTCTAGTAGTGAAGAGGTTAGGTTAATGAAGGCTTTATCCAACCCCTCCAGTTCAAAAATGTCTCTCAGGTAAAATCGTCTGTTAGTTACGAGAGTTTACATTAAAAAAAAAAAATGCTTTATGTTAGAGGTAAACCGGTCTTGTGTGTGTGTGTGTGTGTGTGTGTGTGTGTGTGTGTGTGTCCTTCATTTACAGTGCCTGCAAAAAGTATCCTTACCTTGGTGATGGATGGGCTCTGGCTGCTGTTACTGTTATTTTTATTTTTATTTATTTATTTTTTGCACAGGTTTCTGAATGTACTGTGTGATGTGTGAGTAGAACTGGCAGCCATAAGTATTAGTAAGAAGGCATAGGAGAGAGAGAGAGAGAGAGATTCATCCTTACTGTATCAAAATATTAAAACAAGGATAGGGTAGGTACCGCAGTCAGGTATAGTACATTACCTTTGTTTTTATTTGACGGAACTGGGTCACTAACAATACTAATTCATGGTTGCTTGAAATTCGACCAGCCTTAGTTATGGGGTAAGAGTCTCCTTGGTTACTAGTCAAATCGCCCCCCCCCCAAGTTTTAACTAGACTTGGGTATCAGTTGAATTTGAAAGGGTTACAAATGGATCAGGATTTTTGAATGGTTAGGATAAATGGATTAGGATTTTTCGTCGGGGTAAAGAAAAAATAAATAAAAGAATAAAAAACAATGCAAGCTCTTTCTCCTTTTTTGTGTCCTTCAGTTTGTGAGCTTTAGTTGCGTGTGTACAGGCATCTCGAAATGAACGTCTCTCTCTCTCTCTCTCTCTCTCTCTCTCTCTCTCTCTCTCTCTCTGTTTATATAATTATAGAAGGGGAGAGAACCGTTCATATCGAGATGCCTGGACGTCTCTCTCTCTCTCTCTCTCTCTCTCTCTCTCTCTCTCTCTCTCTCTCTCTCTCTCAGTATATATAGAGGGGAGGAGAACCATTCATTTCGAGATGCCTGGCCATAACTCTTCTAATTTGGTAAGTCTCTCCTGACCTGAATAAAATAGTAGACAATACACACTTCAGAAGACATCATCTGAGTGAACTGGTGTCTACATTAACCCCTTTACCAGCAGGGGCGCTCCTCTTCCTAAATAAATTCATCTGGAAAAAAATTATGTAAAAAAAGGTCAATTGGTCATGTTTTGAGAGGTTAATAATTCCGTAATGAAATGGTGGGGGACAAGGCGAAATGGAGGCGATTTGTTTGTGGCCATCTCTTATGGGATTAAGGCGTCTGGCAATAGGTAGATAATTCCGTAACACTTCTTCCTTAGCTATTTATTTCTGACTTTACCTCTGAATATCCCTCTGTGTATTTTACAGTTGAAAACTTGTGCTCGTATAGAAACGATAATGAACAACCATCGGGAAAAAGTTAAGGTGTAATGTGGAAAGTAATTCGGTTAGTAAGAGGTGTTACGGAGAAGGGAAAGGTGTTATGAAGAAGGAAGAGATGTTACAAAAAAGGAAGAGGGCTACAAAGAAGGATTAGATGTTAAGAAGGAAGTGGTGTTAACGAAGAAGGAAGAGTTTTTATGAAGAAGGAAGAGGTGTTATGAAGAAGGAAGAGGTGTGAGGAAGAAGGAAGAGGTGTGAGGAAGAAGGAAGAGGTGTTTGGAAGAAGGAAGAGGTGTTGTGAAGAAGAGGTGTTATGAAGAAGGAAGAGGTGTTATGAAGAAGGAAGAGGTGTTATGAAGAAGGAAGAGGGGTTAGGAAGAAGGAAGAGGTGTTATGAAGAAGGAAGAGGTGTGAGGAAGAAGGAAGAGGTGTTGTGAAGGAGGGAGAGGGGTTGTGAAGAAGGAAGAGGTGTTTAGCAAGCAGGAAGAGATTTTACGAAGAAGGAAGAGGTGTTATAAAGAAGGGAGAGGGGTTTGCGAAGAAGGAAGAGGGGTCAGGAAGAAAGGAGTTAGCGAAGAAGTAAGAGGGGTTACAAAGAAGGAAAACAGATCATGGCGAAGGAAGAGGTGTCGACGAAGAGACGAAGTGACACAAAGACGCCTGTGCAGATGAAATTACAGAAAATTTTATTTACATCACGTTCTCTGTACAGCAAGTCCTCTGCCTTTACGGTCCTTCATCCATGCTATGTTATGCGACCTCACGAAGCCTCTGATTAAGACCACAGATACGGATGGCCGGAAAAAACGTGGATAAAACACGATACAGTTGGTGATAATACACGATACTGTTGGTGGGATGGAGGCCAACGTGCAGGGGTGGGAGGCCTGGCAGTGTGGGTGGAGAGGATAGGAGACTCTTAATTCTGAGGCTTGGATTCTTGTCGGTTAAGGAAGCTCCCTAACACCTTTTCCTTAGCGATTTGTTTTTGAATACAGATGGTTAATATGAGTTTGCACTTTCCATATGTAGTGTTGTGATATTAGATGGGTATATAGAACATAGGAGAGCGAGGTGTGATAATGCAAAATAAATAGCTTAGGAAGGGGTGTTAGGGAGCCTCCATGCCCTACAAGAATATGGGCATAGATGTCATAAGAAAATTCCGTAGCTCCTCTTCCTCAGCGATTTATTTTACCTATTGCATCTTAACCCACAGCTGCCATTTTTTTTTTTTTTTCCAATTCTTGCCAACTTTTTGACAATTTTCGATTTGTGACATTTTTCGAACTACAGGGGTAAAGTGTAGAATTAGAAACCCCTTCAGTACGAGAGGCCTTTCTGAAATTGAATAAACTCGTCTGTAAGGAGTGAACAAAAACGACGTTGCTTGGATTCATGGGGTTAACGCCTTCTTGTTTGCTGTTTATGTTGTTTTTATGTCGAGTTAGTTTGCATTAGTAATTTATAGAAGGATGTTGAATTTAATGGGCAGGATAAGTCGCCAAGGAAGATGTGTTAGGAAATTTCTTTATGATACTTGGAATACGGCGCTTGGTTGTGTGAGATGGCTGGATCTCTCTCTCTCTGTCATACACACACACACACACACACACACACACACACACACACACACACACACACACACGTTACGATCATTTTCCTCCCACTAATAAATTATTTTGCAGGATAGGCTTGAAGCATGGGATTTTTTTTTCTACATATTATTCCTCCAAAAACGAATTCAAATTGTTGGAGGTAGAGTGGTAATCCAGGTAATGGTAGTTATAAATACCGTTGCCTTTATCTGATGAGTGGATGGTGTTAATGCAATCGAAGGAATTATTATAAGGTGCTCTTCAGTGTAACGTAATGGGTACTTAAACTCGTGTCCCTTTGTAGATAGTTAGTGTGTTGAGAGAGAGAGAGAGAGAGAGAGAGAGAATGTCGCAGGAAGAATGTTGATGTCTTATAACGTAGCGGTGCTTGTTAACACTCATACACCAACACATGCATATATAGCCTGTGTGTGTGTGTGTGTGTGTGTGTGTGTGTGTGTGTGTGTGTGTGTGTGTGTGTGTAGCAGGAAGGATGTTACCGTCTGTTGTAGCGGTGGTTGTCTGCGCTTCTACACTAACACACACAAATATAGCGTGGTATGTAAATCTACCGGTATGACTAGTGGCAGCCATTTAACTGTGAGCGGCAGAGGGGGTGGGTTATCGTTTTAAAATCTTGTCACACAGGGTTGTAGACGGGAATGGAGACAGCACAGTTATCTCCTTTGTTTAGCCTTCACTACCCCGGCGGCTTTCTTCTTTTTTTCTGCCACTACTAGACATTTTTATCGCCGTATGGGAGACTTCTCAAACTGGGAGGGTTAGAAATAGCTTCAGTTTTTCTCTTTCACTACACGATGTTCCAAAATTAGACAGAAATCGTTGGCAGTTAACAAGTAAATCAAAACGGTCGTCTAAGTGAAAGGGATGAGGTTTCAACGTACATGGTTTTATACAACAGTAGTTACACGTTATATTGTTTGTTTATCTTTCCGTACAGTGAGGTCTTTATCTTTTCCTTTTCCAACTGTCATGTAATTATAGTCAGCAATGGGGAGACCTCAGATATATTCGGTTTGGGGGTACCTTCTCGTAGTGGCAGGGTTATGAACATCAACGCCATCATCTTGACGCTCTTTCCCACCACAAGACGAGGTAAGGTACAATCCAGACACAAGAAAAGCGTATACAAGTTGGAGAAATTTTAACCGTACAATCACCTCACATTATTCAGGCCCCCGGAAAACTGGCTCCATCTCACACACCTAACCATCTGCATTTTATTATTATTATTATTTTTAAGCGCTTCTCGTACACCTGTCTGATAGTCCGTGAACCCCATCAGCGTAGTCTGTACAAGGCAGTTAATATGAAACAAGAAAGAGAAGCAGGGTTTTTGGTTAGTGAGGGGCCGAGGGTGATGAGGGTTAGGGGGATGGAGGTGCAGCCCAGGATCGACGACATGATTATTGTGGGTGGCTGTACGTATAGCGCTTTGGGGGTCATGTTTATTATCAGGGATGCAGCTGTAAGGGTTGTTGGCGTAAATAATGGTGCAGCTCTAAGGGTGGGTGGTGTAAGTGTGTGTGTGCAGGTGTTAAGGGTGTTGGTGTGAGTGTAAAGATGCAGTTGTAATGGTGGCTGGTGCAAGTGTAATGGTGCAGCTGTAAGGGTGGTTTGGAGGAGGGGTTGGTGCATCTGTCAGAGTTCTACGTGCATTATAGTGGCTTAGTGTTGGCTTTGAGGGGTTGTTTGCCAGATAAGAGTCAAGGCTGCCAGAGTTGCATCACTTGAGACAGGAACTTGGGTGTGAGTAACGTGGGTGTGACTGTCTTTGTGTGTTTGATTGACACTGATAACCACTTGCCATGTTACAATTGACTCTTTAGTGTGCCCTTGTGTCTTTTGCTGGCTCAGATTAAAGTCCTTGTTCTTACTGGCATTGGATATTACCTAACACCCCTTCCTCAGCGACTCCTTTGGGGCATTTCCTAACACCCTATCTTCAGCGATTTATTTAGCTTAGAGGTGAAAATCGGAAAGAAGGACGGATGGAAGAGCTGTGAAGAATGGATGGAACAAAATAACAACCACCATTTCCCTGTGCAACTGACTGACTTACTGGTTACAACTCAGCGTTCAAGATGGAGAGACGGCAATTTTAGGCCCAGTTGAAGTGAAGAGAGTATAGCCCTGTGGATGAAATAGGACGTAAGGTTCTCAAGGTAAAATTCTTAAGTATGGGGGTATTATTATCTTGATACTCACCTTCAAGTTAGACTCACACTTCGTTATATAAGTATGTAAAAATATATATATTCTCTGATTGTGGCTTTCAGTGGTTTATGTAAGAGCGTATTTAAGTTAGGGGTAGCTAAAGAAAACGTAGTGTCAGAACTCACGGGATCATGACCTTTTTATTATCTGTGTGTGTGTGTGTGTGTGTGTGTGTGTGTGTGTGTGTGTGTGTGTGTGTGTATGTGTGAACTATTCCTACTTTCCTTTTGTGTTGTTAGATTACCGTCAGATCAAAAATTGGTAGGATCATAATCTTAGGTATTTGGCTATTACCAGTCTTCTTTTGGGAGAACATTGGAATATTGCAAAGATTTATTGTCTGCCATAGGGACCCTCGTGCATAAGTCTAACCATTCTTTTCATTTTTCTTTTATTTTTCCTCTTCGTAAGTTTCACAGCTGTCTAGCCTATTTCTTTTATGTATATTAAGGTCACATCACCGTCAGAATAAGAATAGGGTGCTAAAGTTGTATGTAAACGAGTCAGTTATTCAGACAGCTATCTAATTTATTTATTTATTTATTTTCTTAACAGACTAGGTCGCTGATAATATTTAACCTCTATACTCATCCAAATAGACAATCACAATCTCAGCACAGTCGCAACACCTAACTGCTACGCCTTTTTTGTGTGTGTTCTTGCTGCCACCTGACCGTCGTGTTTAGATATAGAAATGACGTGTCGCATTCAGTGTTAGTGAAACCGTGAAGGAGTTGCAGCAGCAGACGAGGTAATTCCCCGGTTACATTACCTTAAGGATTAATTTCTTCAGCCCGAGAACCTCATTATTATTTACTTTTTCTGCCATGAGGCGAGTATGTTCAATTTGGGAGAAACATCTAATAGTGTAGGAGTAAGGAAAAATAAAAACTGTTACATATCTTTTCAAAATGTGGTCTGCATATAGCTTGATAATATAATTGTCTGGTTGGCGTGAACACAGGATTTTGTCCTGGGGTTGTAAGTGAACTAAAATCACCATTATTTGAAATCTTGCTTTCTAATAATTTTGAATGTGATAGAAGTATGCCAACATGCAAAAACTTAGGTACCTACAGTTGATACCGGTAATGTGTGTTAATATTTACGAAATGCCAGAGTTAACGCAGTGCCAGATACCAGTGAAAATTGGGAAGAGGTGCCTAATCTAGCATCATAATGGCAAATCTGGTGACCCTGTGAACTACTCTCTCCCACACCTACTGTAACCCCTACCTGCCTAAAATAACCCGTGACTATTTGGTATATAACTGGAGAGAGAGAGAGGGGGGGGTAAGCTTATTTCATAGTTTACTTTGATAGTTTTGTGGAATATCATCATATATAGTAGCTCAGGAGGGGATGATCGCCCACGTCCCCCTTGGTTGCGTCCGTGTTTGGCGTTAGCAAGAATAAGCTTTAAAAAAAAAAAAAAAAAAAAAAAAAAAAAAAAAAACGGTCGTCTTACTGAATAGACCAAGCTTGTTAAGAAACAACTCAAATATCGGACAGGTACATTTGATGAAAGTTTAGCTTGTAGGAGAAACCCCAGGGCTTGGCACAGCAAAACAACTTACCATCATTTGCCTCTCATAACGTCAACTTACTTTGTGGAGAAACACACAAGTATACGCTGGGAGACATTAGAAGATTCAGCACTCCGTTTTCTCTGCCCTTTCTGAAAAACACTTGCGTTACGACGTGTAAGGCTGAGATTCACGAACTAACGATAAGTCCCCATCGTAACTAAGATTTGCGTATGCAGGAAGGACAAGGAAATGGCAGTACTGAAACTTCTCATATCTCTTGTTCTAACTGCAAAAAAAAAAAAAATATTAGATACAAAAGAGAAAATTCGTCGTAAAGTCGAATTCTTACGAAATTACATAAAGTCTGTCGTGAAAATTTGAGGATTCGTCGCAATCACATTCTGGTTTGGTTTTTCCTTTGGTATTTGTCGATGCAGGAGATAGGCGCCTTCACGTGGACGCACCGCTATCCCCGGATGGTGGAGCTGGCTGGTTGTACAAACGTCCCTTAGTCTCTTCCCTGTTCCCCGAAAGTAGTATGGTAGACTGCGGAAGGGCAAAATCGACCTGCACTCTCTTCCTATCCCCCAAAAGTAGGATGATAGACTGCGGAAGGGCAAAACCGGCCTGCACTCCACTGGGTTCACGTTCACATGAGTCCGGGGTCAAAACTAATACTACTTCATTGCGTTAGTAGAAGCCTGAATGATAAGAGGCGAACTTGACAGTGATTTATGACTTCCTGGAGCTCTTATAATACGGAAATAGAAAAAAAAAAACGCAAACCAGTATATAACATGACGGCTTGTGTGTAATGCTTATATTAGTGCAGTCTGGTGTATGTGCGTGCGTGCGTGCGTGTGTGTGTGTGTGTGTGTGTGTGTGTGTGTGTGTGTGTGTGTGTGTGTAAGAGACGGGGGGTTCACCATAACTGTATATTTGTGTTGCTAGTCAGTGATTGATTTGTGTGCATTGTATTATGTGACCTGCGATTGTTAACTGAGTGCGTAGAGTGTATATGTTTGTGTAATCCAGTATGTGTGTGTGTGTGTGTGTGTGTGTGTGTGTGTGTGTGTGTGTGTGTGTGTAGTTTCAGCCATTAATCCATGTACACCTGATATTCCAAAGTAAAGTTACAGATCACAAGCCTACCAACCCGCATGAATAACATACTTCAGCAAGATCATAACCGCATTAGATTATGACAGTTTTGAGGCAGAGAGAGAGAGAGAGACCGCAGCTGCAAATTCCATCATACACAGCCCTCTTGAAATAATTTAACACTACAGACGATGCCTGTTACAAAATGCCAGTGTTTCTGTCCCACATTAGAAGCCCCTTTTTTTTCTTCACGATTTTATGTATCCCTTTTTTGTTACGTGTTTTCATGTAATCAATAGTAAGTACTGTTGCTGTATTAAATTACGTGAAGAATTACTGATCATCCTTGGACGTAATGTAATGGGTATTGATCATTTTGGTTAGCATCAGACTCCTGCGTGACTTATTTTTAACTGTGTGTACATATTTGCTTAGGACGGGATTGTTTAACGTGTGTGCGTAGTATTGTGGGCCTGCTTGGGGTTAAGTGTGGCTGGTGTGGGCGATAAGAGGCACAGAGATAACAGATAAGGACAGATAAGGGCATTCACAGCAGCCCCCAGCCACCCTCCCTCTCTCAGTTCCGTTTTGCCCCTGCGCGCGTGCACTCTGGTGGCGGAAAAGTGAATTATTATTATTTTTTTCGCGTGGGTTTTGCTGTTATCGAAAACCGTAAACGAGTTGCAGTAGAAGGTAAGGTAATTCACGGATGAAATATGTTACGATGTTCGTTTATTTCAATGTGAGAACTTATTTTTATTTTTGCTGACACGAGGCGAGTATGTTCTGCTTGGGAAGGACGTCTAGTAGTGTAGTTAGAAAAATATTCCGTTGCCCGCCTGAGAGAGAGAGAGAGAGAGAGAGAGGTAACAAACAAAATACGACGCTTCATCCTAATATAGGGGTAACGAATTTGAATTTATCTGGGCTATCTATAACCAGACGCCATATTTCCGTAAGGGGTGGCCGTTTGTCTTTGAGTTAGTCGTTTTACGGGGAGGGGCACTAACCCTTCGCAAACCCACTTGTTGACACGTAGGGAACACGTATGGGTTGGTTATATGGATACCACCCACCGTTGCAAATGGTTTCCTAGCTTACAGAAAACCATTAGGCTTATCAGTGTAAAGCCACCTGCAAAGGAAAGAAGAGTAATAAAGTGACAGGAGAGATGGGAGAAATAGGAAGAAAGGAGGGCAGACACAGAAAAAGATTGATAAAGGTGAAGGAAGAAGTAGGCAGCACTACATCAAGCGAGTAGATTGATAAAGGTGAGGGAAGAAGTAGGCAGCACTACATCAAGCGTGTAGATTGATAAAGGTGAAGGAAGAAGTAGGCAGCACATCAAGAGAGTAGACTGATAAAGGTGAAGGAAGAAGTATGCAGCACAACATCAAGAGAGCAGATTGATAAAGGTGAAGGAAGACGTAGGCAGCATTACATCAAGAGAACAGATGATGGTCTCCACTACCTATGATGAGGATATTTCGCTCTTATATCCCAGTTCGTACGTTGGCGGTTATGCGACAGGAAGGGCGACGGTTGACATAGTTAAATTTAATTGGAGTGAAACAGCAGTTCTGTCCGTTACACATGGTTGCTTAGATTGTGCAGATCAGAGAGTGAAAGTTTTCGTACCGTAGCTGTGTAATTTACAGGCCTTAAAACCTTTTCCTGAGCGATTTATTTTGTTTATTGCACTTATCTGACCTTTTCTGTGTTGCACAGATCCTTCCATTATCGCCATACTTTGCATAAAAAAAAGTAGAAAAAGATATTAACCACCCATATCAAAAAATAAATCTTTAAGGAAGAGGCGTTACGGAGTTACCTTAACGGATGAGAAAACGGGCCTAGTAAGACGTATTGGAGGGTTATTCTTGCTTCTTCCAGACGATTTTATCCAGTGTAGGAGAGAATTTTCGAACTAAACAGTGGAATTAAATGTAGATGATTAGATATACCGTAATTTTAACACAAAGGGTTTTCAGTAAGATCATTAATATTGCGTGGAACAGCGAAAGAAATAACGGCTTACGTCATCTGATTCAAAGGATGTTGTGACGAATTTGTATCGGTGCTCGTTTTCTTTTCTTATATTTAGATGGTCTGCGTGTTCCTTGGGTGTTAGTGTATTTTTATTATTTGTTAGTTTTATTATTATTATTATTATTATTATTATTATTATTATTATTATTACCTGTATTATTATTATTATGGTTATTTTGTGGTAATTCGGCTTGCGTTCTACTTCGACATGTATTTTTCTTTTGTTGGATGGGTTTGATTTTCGGCCTGCTTAGATTTTGATAAGTGTCTGGTGTCTTAGCGTGCTCCTTCATGTCTTATTTTCAGCCTCCTTTCCTTCCCTCACTCCTCTCTTCTTCCCATTCCGTCCCTCGCAACCCTCCCTCCACTACTCTGTCTCTTTCAGTCCTCCCCCCTTCCCTCCTCACTTCCCAACCTTTTCCTCCCACCCATCCATATCCAATGTCTCCCTCGGTCCCTCCTAATCCTTACCTCCACCTCCTCCCTTCCCTCCAGTGCTTCCATCCTCTCTCCTCTCATCTCATTTCCTCTCGTGTCTGTCTCCATCCTACTTCCCTTCCCTTCTCTTCCCTCTCCTCTCCTCTCCTCTCCTCTCCTTTCCTTTCTCTCCTCTCCTCTCCTCCTTTCTCTCCTCTCCTCTCCTCTCCTCCTTTCTTTTCTCTTCTCTCCTCTTCTCTCCTCTCCTCTCATCTCATCTTCTTTCCTCTCTTCCTGTGTCCTCCTGCATCCTTCTCCTCTCCTCTCCCTTCCTCTCCTCTCCTCTCCTCTCCTCTCCATCCCATTTCCTCCTACCCTCCTTCCCTCCCCTGCCCCCATCATCCCTTCCCTCTCCTCTTCTCTCTTATCTGTCTCCACCCCTACCCCTCGCTCCAGATTTCCGAGAAGCGTGTTGTAATCTCCTCACACCAATAGTAGCGATGGCTGATAGTGGAGATAGTCGATAGTAGGTTAGGGAATGTGTGTGTGTGTAGTTGATTTTGTGAGTGTATATGTGTGTGTGTGTGTGTGTGTAATTGATTGTGTGTGTATATATATATAAGCTAGTTGATTGTGTGTGTGCGTGTGCGTGAGAGAGAGAGAGAGAGAGAGAGTGAGCGGGGAATGTGCAAGAAGGTGAAGGGGTATGTGAGAGGAACGTGAAAGCCGTAGACAAGAACAGGGAGAGGAATGTGTGTGTGTGTGTGTGTGTGTGTGTGTATGTGTGTGTGTGTGTGTGTGTGTGTGTGTGTGTGTGTGTGTGTGTGTGTGTGTGTGTGTGTAGCTTTTTATAACAGAAGCTCCTATGGCTCACCCAGCTAAACTAAGTAGCCTGGAGTTAGCGGGAATAGAGGAATTTAGACTCCTTGACTATGGAGAGTGAGAGACTGACGAGGAGAGTGTATGTGAGTGAGGTCGAGAGGGGGAGAGGGAGGGGACGGCCGAGGTTGAGATGGAGTGATGAAGGGGAGAGGTATATGAGAGAGGGTGTGTGTGAGCTGGGAGCAGGGCAGTGAAATGGCGGGGGACACGGCGACATGGAGGTGATTTGTTTGTGGCCACCCCGTACGGGATTAAGGCGTGTGGCAATAGATAGAGATAGACTGTGAGAGGGTTAATGGTACTTGTTAATAGTCAGGCTCTTACGAATCACTTGAATTAAATCGTCTGGCGCCAACCCCTTCACTACGGTGTCGTCTTATTTTTGGCGTATTTTTGCCACGATTTTCATCCATCGTAGGAAAGACGGCGTATTGAAAGGGTTAATGAAGACTGAAACCTCTAATGCCACTTGATTGAGGTCGCCTGGTGATGGAAAGAATGAAGTAAGGCGTCCTGGGTTTGAAGGGGTGAAGGGAGTAAGATTTCAGTGCTAAATTAAACATGAGAAGATTATGGTCGAGATAATTTTTAACTGTGCAGCGATGGAAAGTGATCTGAACATAATCCCTTGGCGTTCGCTGAAACAAATGCAAACTTAGTATATCGCTTCCGTAAGGTGAACTGCATCACTTCGACGGCCTATTTTACTCCTGCTTCCTCTAGACGGTTTCGCGTAACTTCAAGACAACCGCTCACAGTGAAGGGGTTAGAGGCAATCTCCATTCAGCTTATGGAAGGTTGGCCTAAAACCATATATATGTTGATCAGGTGGTTGCAGAAATAACGCGGTAAGGGGTTAATGAAGACGAAAGCTACCATTACGGAGTTTGAAAGTCGATGAAAACTTTAACCATACACCGGTGAAGAGAATGCACAAATTTTACCGTGATGTTACGTTGTGTGTAGTGGATGGATTGTGGACTCAGCATTTTCGTCTCGAGTTGTACCCTCTGCAGTGAACATAATTTCAGTATTTAAATCATTCTGCCATTTGAATCGTTCGGAATGATAGTAATAATATCTGGAATGCATATTGATTCTCAGTGCTTGTCCGCAATGCACGACCACAGTTTTCGAGCTAGCTACGGTGTTGAGGTTTGCAAGGGTATAGAGATGGCCCAGAGGAAGGTCGCGAGTACAAAATAGAAAGCACGTGGGTATGAGGAGGAGGAGGAGGAGAGGAGCCCCTGACTTCATTCCCTTGCCAAAAAAGTATCTTCAGTTGTTTAAGATAAGAGGCAGATTTAGCATGATCATAAACAAAAGCGGAACTAATTAACCTTCACCGCTGAGACTATGCCAGGGGGTTCAGGGAGGGAGCACGACCCCCATCTTCAACCCCATAAAAATACTGTGAACTGGTTTATAGAAAAAGGAATGGGTATCGTTGGGACTTAGCGTAAATTTTGTGCCAGGCCGACCCCAAACCCCCGATGACCCGTAACTTGCCAGACCCGAGCAACGCCAGGGAGTAGTGCTTGTGTAGGTGTAGACAGTTTATTAGGTTTGAGTAATTCGTAAACAGGACCGATTGTAAGTGAGCCTCCTTCTGTGTTGTATCCCCTTGCCCGAAAATGAACATCGTTGTCATAAATCTTTCTTCAGTAGTACAGCGTAGGTCCAAGATTAACCGTTGCATAAAAATAGGTTAAATAAAAGCCATGAAATGAGAGCAGACCAAACAATAACCAAAGTGAAACAATAGCAGTTAAGCCAGTGCGTGTCCAAGCCATCCCTGACCTCACGCCTTAGGGAGAGAGACATCACGGCTATAAGCTGAGTGCCATCGGGTGCCAGAGGGTGCCAGCTAACGGGGGACGGGGAGTAATGGGCGAGGGTCACTGGGTTTCCCGCTGGCACCTGAGAGAAAGTGCCAGGTGGATACACAGACGATGCAGACATTACAATCCGTGTACGAAGAGAGGCGTGCTGAGAGAGAGAGAGAGAGAGAGAGAGAGAGACGTAGAATAAATTGTTGGCAAGACTGAAGATGAAAAAGTAAGGGTGGTGAGGTATGGTGAAAGGTGAGTATAGGTGAGATATAGATAGGTAAGTAGATAGATAGATAGGTAGGTAGGTAGGTAGGTAGGTAGGTAGGTAGATAGATAGAAAAAGAGAGGGGGAAGTGGAGAGGTGAGTACAAGTGGAAGAGAGAGGGGGGGTTACAGGTGGAAGGTGAGGGACAGCAGGGTGAGAGGTGGAGGAGGGAGATGGTGTAGGAGATAATATGAGAGAGAGAGAGAGAGGTAACTGCGGGTGAAAAAGGGACTACATAACTTTTTCACATTTATTTCACTACTTTTACACACACACACACACACACACACACACACACACACACACACACACACACACACACACACACACATAGGAAAAAACAAAGAGACAACGATATACGGGATAAACACAGACACATACGAACACTGCTAAAATTGATCCCACGGAGGAGACGGTTTTTCTTCATATTAAATCGTCTGGTGGAGGTCCTTGGGTCGTGTTCTCGGCGATTAATGAGGCCCCTAACACATTCTTCTTCGCGATTTATTTTGCTTATTGCACGGTAGTATCCTCTTGTGTTGTTTACCGTCGTTCTTTACTCCACCACTAATAATAGTAAAGATTTCGTTTTTGTCATACAGGTACTTGTAATCTGTCTAAGAGGTAACAAATTAGAGGCCTTCCATACTGATGCTAAATTAAATCGTAGGGAGGCAGCAAGGTAAATTTATAAGTAATCATTCTAAGCAAGTGATCCATTATTTTAATTCCTTCCCTGCCTTCAGTAAAATCGTTGAAGGTGGAAATACACCAAATACGTCATTGCACTAAAAGGGATGATGGGCTTATTCTCTCTCTCTCTCTCTCTCTCTCTCTCTCACACACACACACACACACACACACACACACACACACACACACACACACACACACACACACACACACACACACACACACACACACACACACACACACACACACACACACACACGAGGAAAACGTGAACACAAAAGTAGAAATAAAGGAAGTATTCAGACAAAACAGGAAGGGAAAGAATCACAGAAAATCAGACAAAGGTAGTGAGAGAGAGAGAGAGAGGAGAGAAAGAGAACCTCAGCTATCTATTCCTGTGAGTGTGGATGAGAGGGAGGACTGGCAGAGTGCCGAGAGAGAAAGAGAGAGAGAGAGAGATTCCCCAGGTTCTTGTTTGTTTTTAGTACAGGGAAAGAACCAGCGAGATTTTCACGGCTGAAGGAACGAACATACTCACTACGAAGCACATTTTCTCTCGTGTCATGTTCGCTGATAAATTTGAGGTACCGGTAGCGTGTGTGTGTGTGTGTGTGTGTGTGTGTGTGTGTGTGTGTGTGTGTGTGTGAGAGAGAGAGAGAGAGAGGTAAATGGTGGACAGAAAGAGCTTAACTTGATCAGATTTGTAGATGCGTTTCATTCGTCTTTAATTTGAGTAAAGATGGACATAGTTCTTATATATATATGGACATTCATGAGGTATAGATTGTCAAAATTTGGTTAGAAATAGAATTGTATGCAGTAAATTGGGTTTATATGGACGTAAATTGGGTATATACGAACAGAAATGGGCTTAAATTAGGTTAAAGTGGACTTAAAGTGGATTGCATATGAATATTAGGGAGATAAACTTGTATACACAGAATGTTTGTTGACAGTAGATTGGAGCTTTGGAAGGGTCATATTCTCGAAGGCTTAGAAGGCTCTGTAGCACCCCTCCCTTAGCTATTTATTTTGCATATATATTTCACCATAGCCCCGTCACTAGCCTGCCATTACATTTTTACGTTTTCCCTTAGTTTTAGGTAGACCATTACTCATAGTTTAGGGCAGACCACGAACAGGGAAGGGGTGGGAAAGTCTCCAGCAGTATACCACAATTACGTTGATGTGGAGCGAGGTGATGTGGTGATATTGGAGTTTGTCCAGGAGCATGCATGTGGTTTTAATTTTAGGGTCGAATGGCTAAACCTGAATTGCAGCAGTTCACAGCTTGGCATTCTCACTGATGACTTAGACTCTGATAAACACAGCCATTACGCCACGTACATATCTAACTGCAAACACCCCTCTACATATCCACAAGATGGTCCATCCGTGCTTTGAACCTCTTGTAAATTAGTACAGCTACAGCTACAAGTACGTACTGGTAGTGAAGATGTACTGGAGATACTTCGAAGCCCCAGTAGGCACAGCAGTTGGTAGTGGAGGAAGTGTTGCGTGAGTTGGTCACTTAAGGAGGTAAGAGCATGAAAAAAGAAGGTGCAGTTAAGGGATGAGTGCAGCTTGAGACGGCCAGCAAAACATGTCTGGGAGAGTCTGCCACGCATTCCAACTTATTTAACATCTCCAAAACTAGTATTATTATTATTTATTGATGATGATTTACTGTATTTAATTATTGATTGATGATGATTTATTTATTTATTTATTTATTTATCTTTCGTAGTGAAGGGATCGTAGCTATCTATCTCGACCCTCCGAAGTGCAGTTCTTTTTTTTATTTTTTATTTTTTGTCTCATTCAGGTGAGGGCAGACCTTTCTTAGTTAGGGCGTTAACAATAGACTTTCTGTTACTCCGAAAATTCTTCCTGACGTGAATAAAATCGTCTGTCGGTTTCAAAGACGTGTTATCGTATTCCTTCCCTCCTCATTTCGATTTGACTCATCTTGGGAGACGTCTGGGAGTGATGCAATGATCAGTAGGCCTCATACGCACGGTACTTATAAATGCACGTTGATTCACTTTCATATTTATATTTTCACCTGCTACTACTACTACTACTTCTACTACTACTACTTCTACTACTACTACTACTACTACTACTATTATTATTATTAATTGTTGTTGTTGCCATTTTGTTAATAACCTATGGTAGACTTATGCGCAGAGAGAGAGAGAGAGAGAGAGAGATGAGGTTATATATCAGGGTTAGGTGCATTCCTCAACTTCCTTATCACATGTTATCACCTGCCCGGCTCTGTCATGCTGTCGCTATCTCTCACACTCTGCACATACCCCTCCCTCTCTGCGATTTTATATATATATATATATATATATATATATATATATATATATATATATATATACGGTATGTATTAGCCAGACGCCATAGCGTAAGAGGTGGCCGTTTGAGTTGTTTTACGGGGAGGGACATTAACCCTCCGCCAGCCCTTTTGTTGACACATAGGGAACACGTACGAGTTGGTTATATGGTTACACCCCAGCGTTGTAAATGGTTTGGAAACCACCAGGCTTGTCACTCAATGTAAAGCTACCTGAAAATGAAAGAAGAGTAAAAAAAAGTGAGAGAAACGATTGGAGAAATAGGAAGAGAGGAGGGCAGGCACAGGAAAAGAATGATAAAGGTGAAGGAAGAAGTAGGCAGTACTACATCAAGTGAGTGGATGATGGTCGCCACCACCTACCACCGACTCCGTATCTTCTTTACCCCTGCACAGTTGTTGACTTTATACACGGGTTTTATTCGCCCCATTGTAGAATACAACTCTGATGTGTGAGGAGGCTCCCCACATACAGCTCTTCTGAATAGGGTGGAGTCAGAGGCTTTTCGTCTCATCAACTCTCCGCCTCTTACTGATTCGCTTCAACCTCTGTCTCTTCGCCGCACTGTTGCCTCTTTATCTCTTTTCTATCACTACTTCCATGGTCACAGCTCCTCTGAACTGTCTGCTTGCATCCCTCCACCTCTACGACAGGTGCGTAGCACCCGTCTAGCAACAAACTCTCATCCCTTTTCTGTCCAACTCTCTAATGCAAGAGTTAATCGTTACTCCCATCCTTCATTTATGCACCAGGTGAACTCTGGAACTGTCTCCCTCTGTCTGTATTTCCTATTTCCTTTGATCTCCAGTCTTTCAAACGCAATGTGTCCAGGCATCTCGAAATGATCGGATCTTGAATTTGGCTCTCTTTTGTATTTTTTTTTTTTCTTGGAAGGAACAGTTTTGGTAGCCTTTGGTTCCGTCTTCCTCCCATAAAAAAAAAAGTAAAACAACAAATATTCAAAAATGACCCTGGAGATTGATTTTGAATAGTCATACTAATGTTCTTTTCTTCGTTTACAGAACCCTGAGGAGGCCCTGACAGACGCAAGGTGAGAGAGAGAGGGAGAGAGGGGGGGGGGGCAAACAAGATCCAGTCTCTTGTGTTATCAGCACAGGAATGTCATTATCTTTCGGGTGATAAGGAGGGCAGGGTGTTATCAGTAGGCCGCCTGCACTTTGAGTCTTCCGAAAATAAAAAAATGATAATAATAATGCACTAAGTTCCCTTGTCCCTACTGCAGAGAAGAAATGTTAGGGGGAGGTAAATTATCGGGTTATTGCAGAATTAAATCTTATCGTGGAGAGGAAGGTATCGTATAAATAGTGATTGATTTAACGTTTTATTATTATTATTATTATTATTATTATTATTATTGCTGTTGTTATTTTATTATTATTATTGTTGTTGTTATTCTTGTATTATTAATCTCTTACTTCCAGCCTTCTTCGCTTCTTTTGTGTTTTTGTGTATACCTTTTTAAAATATTCACTGTATTAATGACAGTGGTTTGCATCGTTCTTTACTGGTGATTGTATTTTGTGTATTTATTTACTGTAAGTCTGTTTTATATATCACTTTTTTTTTCTTTCTTTAATCATATTTGTATATTTCCTCTATCTGCGCTCCATTCACTCAAGTTGGTGAATATTAGCCGCCCTTGTCCACTAAATTCTGTCTGTCTGTCTGTCTCACACACACACACACACACACACACACACACACACACACACACACACACACACACACACACACACACACAACCACACACACACACACACACACACACACACACCACCCTCGTAACCCAGATACCCCACTTCTCGCATTCTTCCATGTTTTTCCCTCATCACCATCATAAAAACTCTCGGTCATATTATTAAAACACGATCGAGGGAAGAGGCAGGCAGACCCACAAAATCTTCAGTTATTTTTAGAGTCTGTGGCGAAAGCTAAGTTAGTTTGACTTTTCCGCTTCTCTGCTAACCGCTCTGTAACGTGGCATGCAGGCTAATATAACGCACATATAATCACCGTCAGATATATTGGGACTGCACGCCCCCCCACCCACAACTTGAACTCCATTACCTTTATTCTCGTCTCCCTAACACCTGTTCCTAAGCGATTTATTTTGTTTACGTTATGATCGTGTTTAGCGTTGCCGATAAATCATTGTAATATCGCCATACTCCGCATAAATACGATGCAAAATATTAACCAGCCGAATCCAAAAAAATAAATCGCTGAGGAAAGGGGTTACGGATCTTTCTTACTAAATGAAAATACTGTTCCTTGAGTCTATTTTTTTTTTTTTTTTTTTTTTTTTTTTTTTTTTTAACTGCTTCCAAGTGATTTTTTTTTTTTTTTTTCAACTTAAGTATTTCTGGTATTGAGATATTGAAGGCTGTATAATTTCTCCACTTCCGTATAGTTTCCCTTGACCAAAATAATGTTATATCTAGAATTATAATACAAATATAATCTTAAGCGGATTAATTGGAAGAGGTAAATAATTCTGACTTAACTTTTTGCCCGCCTGTACAGGGTGTGGGAAAAATTTTAACCTTATTTCGTGGGGATAGGAAAATAGTTGAGTTTAAGTGGTAGTGTAAATCCTTAAGTTTTTGTAGGCTTGGTGGTTGTGTTTCTCTCTCTCTCTCTCTCTCTCTAATATAACGATCAAGAAGTAGTGTAACGAATGAAATACTACCTCATTGTTGGAGCGTATCAAGTTAGTGTGTGTGTGTGAGAGAGAGAGAGAGAGAGAGAGAGAGAGAGAGAACTTTATTCACCCATCAATACAGTTAGAGACTTCAGTATAACATCGACTTTGTGCTTCCTACTCAAGGGAAAGGTTGGGAGTTTGGGGCGAAAGAATAAGTAAATATCAACCAAATTGCCCCACGTGTAGTCGACAAACATTAATCTGCGCATTTTGTGGGTGAGTTCGCTGGGAATGTAAGCATTAATCTGCGCATTGTGTGGGTGAGTGCGCTGGGAATATTAGATCCCCATGTGGGTGGGTCCGCGTGGCATAGTTCACGGTGAGGCTGGGTCTGTGGGTCACCAGGGAAACACACGCCCCTCATTCACTTACACTTTCATTTATTACCAATTTTCCCTCAAGATTTTCCTTATTTCCAGCACTTCCTGAAGATTTTCCTTAGCTTTTCCCTCAGTATTTTCCTTACGTCACGGATTCCTTTCTTCCACACATTTTCTTTCCTCCTTTTCTCGTTTGTTTACATGTTCACCTTCGCTCTCTTTGATACGGTACTCCATTTTCCTCCCTTACGTCACGGGATACCTTCTTTTTCCTCTATTTTTCTCCTCCCTTTCCCCAAGCGTTCTCTTTCACTGTGTTTTTCTTGCCTTTTTTTCTCCCTTTATTTTCCTCTCAGTTTCTCGGTAGTTGAGTCCTTTGAGTTTGTTTCCCCTCCACAGTTTATGCTTTTTTTCTCTCTCTATCCCCCGTTTTCTGTTTTCGCTCCACCTTTACCCCAACTCCCTCCGCTTACTGGTTTTACATTCTTTTTCCTCTCTTTCTTCCTACGTTCTTTTGCCTCTCTTCCTCCCTACACCTTCTATCCCATCTACGCACGCACTCGCTTTCCCATCTTCCCACACCCTCTCCTTCCCTCCCACGCACTCCTCGCCTTCCTTCTCACCCATCTTCCTTCTCTTCTCTTTTTTACATCCTTCCTTCTTCTCATCCCTCCGTCCCTCCCACTCACACCCCTTTCTCTGCTCCTTCCCGTCCTACTCACATCCCTCCTTCCCTCCCACATCCCTCTCTCTCTCTTTTAACCCCTCCCTTCGTGCGCACACACTAAAAGCTTCCCTTAACCTTTTTTGCGCCATAATTTTCCTGATGCAACACCATTCAAAGCTGCAACCACGAACGCACGGAGTCCTGAGTGCGTCGGCGTAGGTTGGGTTTTGTCTTCTTTCTTTTACCTGTATCGTGAGGCGCCAGGTATATACAGTATTTGAGAGTGCCGCGTGTTTATTTCTTTATTTTCTTTCATTCTTCTTTTTTTTTCTCCTCCTCCACCACCACTACCACCACCACCACCTCCTCCTCCTCCTCCTCATCATCATCATCATCATCATTTTTCTTCTTCGTAGAGAAAACTTTGAATAACTCCATCGCTACACCCATACCGACCAGCTTACATCCCCCATCTTAACAGGGTGTATTACCATTGCTCTCCACCCCCACCCACCACCGTGCCAGCCCGTTCCGCCCGCTCCTGTGCACCCGCCCCTTCCATTCCTCAAAAACCTCATTCCAGTTAACTTTTCCGATACAAATGGCATTACATCTTTAGTTCTCATTTTCAGTACACATTTTTGTAGACGCCTAAATTCGACATGCATTGATATGAGTCTTTGGGGATCTGAAGTGAGGTGAAAGGCTGTAAAGGGAACTAAATGGACTGAAATAGGTCAAAAATGGTCTACTTGAGTATGAACGTGGCTGGAATGAAGTGGAATGACTATAGTGGATGTGGCTGCGCTTGAAGTTACCTGAAGTTACTATAATGGATGTGGCTGCACCTGAGGTTACCTGGAGTTACCTGAAGTTACTGTAATGGATGTGGCTGCACCTGAAGTTACCTGAAGCTACAATAATGGATGTGGCTGCACCTGAAGTTACCTAAAGTTACTATAATGGATGTGGTTGCACCTTAAGTTACCTGGAGTCACCTGAAGTTACTATAATGGATGTGGTTGTGCCTGAAGTTACCTGGAATCATCTTAAGTTACCCTAAGTATAATGGATGTGGTTGTGCCTGAAGTTACCTGGAATCATCTTAAGTTACCCGAAGTTAGTATAATGGATGTGGTTGTGCCTGAAGTTACCTGGAGTTACCTGAAGTTACTATTATGGATTTTGTTGCACCTGAAGTTACCTGGAGTCACCTGAAGTTACTGTAATGGATGTGGTTGCACCTGAAGTTACCTGAAGTTACTATAATGGTTGTGGTTGCACCTGAAGTTACCTGTATGGACTAACTGCACCTGAATTTACATAAACGAATCTGAGGTATTGTGAGGCCCAGGTGTGAAGACCTTGCATGGATCCACCTGCACAGCTTCCCAGGTGTAAGTAGGACCTCGTAGTGAAGGGGTGAGCGAAACAGGTCCCCGTTGATCCTTTCACCACGAAGCGCTATCTTTCATTCCAGTCATTCCCGTTCTTTTGCTCCCTCAGCTGCGCATAGAAAAGATGGTGGTGATGATGGTGATGAAGAAGGAAGGACCACTGGCTGAGAAGGGGTGAAGAAAGGAGATAGGAAAGATGATGATGTTGATGGTGATGATGATGAAGAAGGAAGGGCCGCTTCCTAAGAAAGGGTGAAGAGAAGAGATAGGAAAGATGGTGATGATGGTGATGGTGATGAAGGAAGGACCACTTGCTGAGAAGGGGTGAAGAAACGAGATAGTGGAGAGAGCAAGAGGCTGGGAGGAGAATGTGGGCGTGAGGGAGAAATATGGGCGGGGGGAGGTAGGGAGGGGTTGAGATGGTGGGGATGATGCAACACGGGTTTAGTCGAGCATGGAGGGAGGGGGAGAGGGGATTGGGGAGGGAGGCAGGGAGGGAGGAAGGAAGGGGGCATTGGGTAGTGAGGGAGGGAGGGAGAGAGGAAGGGGGTATTGGGTAAAGAGGGAGGGAGAGAGGAAGGGGGTATTGGGTAAAGAGGGAGGGAGTGGGTGAATCTGTGGGTGTAGTGAAAATGTTAGGAATAATGTTAACCCTTTCACTGCCACGAATCTCAACCAGTCTGAATAAAATCATAGCGCGGTAAGAAGTATGAAATAAAAAGATATATTGTTGTTCTTACGGAATAACCCCATCATGAAGAAGATAATTTGGCGGTAGATAGAAGTAAATATAAAAAAAAGGGGTCCTGTAACTGAAGACGAGATTTCCTTCCTATTTAATTCAGGTTAACGCCACTTGTTATTTACCATCGAAAGCCTCTATAAGGGATTTGAAATAGGGAGGTAGAAGAGGCAGGAGTAGCGAGAGTGAGAGGAACCTTGGTATTACTGTTATGCAGATAAATAGGGGGAGAAAAACATGTGGAAGAGTGAAGGTGTGGAAAGTATGCAGGAAGACAGTGGGATGGCATGAAGGACTGCAGTGGGGGAAGGTCGCTGGGAAGGCCTTTTTGTCGCATGATGAGAGAGAGAGAGAGAGAGAGAGAGAGAGAGAGAGAGAGAGAGAGAGAGAGAGAGAGATCTAACAAGTCTCAAAGAAAATCATCATCATCATCATCATCGTCGTCGTCGTCGTCACCCCCCCCCTTTTCTTTGCAATACACTGAGTGAGAAGGCTACAGAAGAAGGCCCAGGAATTTATTAAGACATGAGGGCAATCAGACAGAGAACCCCGTGATTTTGGCCACAGATCCAGTCCCTTAACATTCAAGCCTTCGAAATCCTTAGCTCCACAGGCCAGACTATCCACACACATTGCGCTTCGTAATGCATGTGGTGAAGGAATATAAAATAAAAGTACGGTACGATCTAGCAGTGAAGAACGCAAACATGTGAAATTATATCCAACACCTGAGGAGAATGTGAGCTACGGAAGGCAAATGACACCCACCTAAGAAGACGAGTTTTCCATTTACAAATGTCTACACTGTCTGGCATTTACTGAGAGTAGCATGTCAAGTGAGAGGAAAGAAGGGAGCGAGGAGTAAAGTCAGAGGCAGAGAGAAACGAAGGAAAGTGAGGGAGTGGAAGGGAGGAAAGGAGGAGTAAAGTAAGATGGAGGGAGAAAGGGAAAGTGAGAGGGAGGAAGGGAGGGAAGAAGTAAGAGAGAGGGAAGGAAGGAAAAGGGGTTAGAGAGGGAGAAAGGAGGAGGGGGAAGGAACAAGAAGTGAAGAGAGCGGGAGGAAAGTATGATGTAAAGAGAAAGGAAGGGAGGGAAGGGGTAGAGAGAGAGGGATGGAGGAAATAGCAAATAGTGTGGGGAGGGAAGGGGTAGAGAGAGGGACGGAGGGAGAGAGGAGGTGGGGAAGAAGGGAAGGGGTAGAGAAAGAGGGAAGGAGTAAAGTGAGAGGGAGTAGGTCAGGTGGAACAGGGGGGGTGAGGGAGGGAAAGGTCAGGGGCTTGTCTTCTCACGCCGCCTCCTACCGTAAACAGAATGTGTTCGTAATGCTCCCTGCCTCTATCATGTACTTTTATGACGTACTCTTGCCCTATCATGTACACTTGCTCTAATGTACTATCACCTGTTAGAGTTACAAATGTGCCCTGTTTTTTTTTATGTCCACCAGAGTTCATATATATCTTTGCGTTTCATGTCGCTTCGAGGCACATGTTCCGTACACAGATTAGACAGGTAATATAGTGCACAACGGTTTAATTATGTACTCTTATTACGCGGTCTTGCAGCATATTTATAGAAAAAAAGTGCTTTCATTTATATAAAAGTTTAAATATATCTTCCTTCGGGGCCATGACACCATCTTGTAATCAGATTGGACTGGTAATGTTGCGTTTTTATCCTTGTACATTTACAACCAGAATCGGACACGGAAAAAAAGGGGAAAAAAAAAAATCAGTAGCGGATCCAGAGGAGGGATCTTGGGGATGCAAACTCCGAGACCCCCCTCTTCCCTCTTTTTTTATTGCGGGGGGGGGGGAGTCATACAATTCTAGGCCGCCTCTCGTCAGTACAGACAGCCAAATCATCATCATCAACAAGAACTTTTTTTCCACTTGAGTTTGGGGTGAGATAAGTGTCCGGAAAACACAGGAAGGCACGAAGGAGAGAGAACTATGAGCAGCGTGTCTAGTGAAATTGGCCAGACACACATTGCCAGTCCAATTACGCCGACACGCAACCCGCAGTAAGCAAGCAGAATTATGGAAAGGGAAAAACAATCGTATTATCATTATTTCCTGTATAACTTTGACGCTGCTGATAAGGATTTGTTATCACTGGGTAAGGAAATACTGGACTTCACCTACTTACTAAATTCTCGACCCTCTCTTGTAATACCCAGAATAATTTACTTTACCGTGAAATAGTTCCCTTTTTCGTGCATTTCACAGCTAACGCCATTATTATTATTATTATTATTGAGTGGATCAGAGGAGCCGGGGTTAATATTGTCGTCATTAACCTTCTCGTCGTCGGAACAACTCCTGTATTCTATCTCAGCAACATTAGACCATTTTATTCAGACGAGGGTGAAGCATAGGTACCTGAGTGTTAATTTCCCGTCATACCTTTGCACCTTCGAGTTCTCAGTAGATTTCATTATTACATTCAGTTCCTTTCTTCCTTTCATGTTTTAATTATAGTGTACCGACCCCCTAGTCAAGGTACAACGATCTCCACTTTCTCTCTCTCATCTCTAATAGCAGTCTCGCCTTTGCTTACTTAATTGCACTACTGTTACGCATCACGAGAAGCAATCTTAGTGAACCTCAGTGGATGTGGGATTCGTATTTACTCTTATTTATTTATCTATCTATTTACTGTATTTTATTTTGAGCTTGATCTGTCTCTGTCTGCTCGTAATTTGTGTGTATAGATTAAGTCCTTCTTGTGTCTGGCTGTGGTTTGTTTTCGTAATTTAAATATTTATGTGCATGCATTATTTTTTCTTGTACTTCGTCTCTGTATATCGATTGAAAAATGTGTCGAGGTGCAAATTGTGTACATGAATTTGTTAATATCAGGTTATAATTTGTATACATATGTTTGTTAATGTGTCTGATCGTTGTGACTTATTAACGCCATCTTGCCACAATTTTTGTAACAACAGTACTTATAAAGCCACCTTGCTAATCGTAAAACTGCACCCGTAAATGGCGCCTTAGTGGGTAACGCAGCAGAAATATTTAGTTTTTGCCAGTCTTCTCCCCCGCTAAATACTTCCAAAGGGCAAACGTGCTCCTGTGCCCAGTTAGTGTTTTTTTGTTTTTTTGTTTTCGTTCCCGCGCCATCTTTTGTTTATATGGAGACCGCCCAGGAGTTGCCGCTTCTTCCTTTCCCCTGGTAGGTAGTCAAGGGGGGCGGATTATTTTAACCTATTTTCACTTATTTAGCGTTAAAGTTAGTTCTGTTCCTTTATTTCCGTTTTTGCTTCGGTATTTTTCCTTTTGTCATTATATTTTCCCCGCCTGTTATGTTCTCAGTAGGATTCCGGGAGCTTGAGTGACGTGTGAATGATTGTGTGGACCATTTCTGTTCTCTTTCTTCCCTTGTTTATGGATCTTACTTCACCCAATTCTTAGGTGGGAAAGAGGGCCTGGATATGATGATGGTGGTGGTGATGATGATAATGTTGATGATAGTGATGATGATGATGATGTATTACCAGGAATGTGCCATTTTGCGATTGTATTAAGGTTGGGAATTCCACATGTGCTGAAGGGAATTAAGCATTATCAATTAGATGACTCGTCGATTCACTGAGGTAGAAGAATTAGTATTGTCTTTTGATTCCGCGTCATATTCTTTCATCATTTCACCCGTTTCAACTCCAGGACGTTCTTTTGTATTTAATTTATTTTTGCTGCTGCCCGACGATTTTACTTAGCCTAGGATAGACTACGAATTGGAGGTTTTCGGCATCATCATCATCATCATCATCGGACTGACGTGTTAGGGGGCTGCAATACTTATGTGATGCTAAATGTATAAAATAGTTTACTGGCATCAAGGAAACACACACACACACACACACACACACACACACACACACACACACACACACACACACACACGAATGCCAAGAAATTAACTTTTTTTTTTATACCAATATAATTCTCTCCCACCACCTTCACTTTCACCCGGCCAAAGCAGCCTCTTCATCTTCATACAGTGATAGTGACAGCAGGCCTAGTAACGGTACGATGGCAATAGGTAGATGATGTTGATAGGATGATGATGCAAGGCCGTTCTAGGCGAGGTAGACCTTGGGATATGATACCGGAGTAGGGAAGAGGACGGCGGCTCATCTCTTTTTGTTTTTCCCGTTTGTAAAATCATCATCATCATCATCAACATCATCATCATCATCATCATCATCATCATCATCATCTTCCTCTTCTTCTCCTTCTCCTCCTCCTCCTCCTCCTCCTCCTCCATCTTCTTCTTCTTCATCTTCTTCTTCTTCTTCATCATCATCATCACATTTCTTATCAAAATTTTAACTATTTACATCAACTACTCATGTACCAGTTAGATTCATTTCACGCCACAACATTGAATATATTTTTCGTTTGGGGGTAATGTATGGGTGTTTAGGACATTACACGTGTATCACAATAGAGCAAGAGAGAAAAATTGATGATCGAGAAGGTTACAGCAGGAAAAAAATAAATAAATAAATCACGTGGCAAGGTTGTGACACTCAGCTGATTTGTTGATATTTCAGTGGAAGCAAAAACTGGATTGGTAATTTGTTTTGTGTATGTGTGTGTGTGTGTGTGTGTGTGTGTGTGTGTGTGTGTGTGTGTGTTGAATGATAAAGTATTTAATTTCTTCCAGTTTTGGTGTTTTCCTTGTTTAATTTTGTACGTGATTTCTGTTGGAACGATGACAATGCTCAACTTGATCTCGTCGTTCTGGTGGCGGATTTTATATTTTGATCGTGGTAATACTAGACGATTTTATTAAGCGTAGGAGAAGCTTTCCAGACCAGAGGCATTCGACACAGCCTGCATTAAGCCAGGTAAATAAAAATCGTCTGGAGGTAGCAAGGGTAACGAAAAATACTTCCCGTGACTGAGGTGGTTAAAAATGGTTGAGTGTGTTGTGGGTCCGCATCACGCCTGTATAGTGGCCGACTGTGTGTAGGGACCGTCTTCGCCCTTGTGTGGAGTACAGCTTTCATGTTTAGGAGTCTTACTCTGTAGGCTACGGCTCTTCATAGCAGGGTGGAGTCTAATTCTTTTCCTTTCGCCTAACTCCCCCGTTTCTCATCAGTCTTCCTGTCCTCATCGCTTGGAGTCTAATTCTTTTCCCTTCGCCGAACTTCCCCGTTTCTCTTCAGTCTTCCTTTCTTCATCGCTGTGTTGCATGGGTTTCTGTTACTGGTATTACACCGGACGCTGGTCATATATTGAATTATCTGCAACATGCTTCTCCCTTTAAGGCTGACACGCAATATCTCTTCATCTACACACACTTTTACCATCCATCTGTGCAATGCAGGTCCCAAGAGTTAGCTTATATTGACAGCCCATGCGTGTAAACAGTCGGTAAATTCTAGAAGTCATATTTATTCGGGCCATTCCTGACAAAGACGATTAACACCTTCAGTCCGAAAGCATATTATTTTTGTTTTGTTTTTGCGGTTACCATATATTTTGCTCACCTGTATCTTGGAAATTAGGAGAGAAAAATCGAATATAACCCCTCCAGTTTTAATAATCTCTCCACAGCTGATTAAAATAATGAGAAAATAGCATGACTGAAATATAAATGACGTCTTGGGGCTGATGTGATTAAAATTCATGTGATATCTAGCCATCTTTAACGATCTTGATATTGACTTTACTGTATATTTCTTTTGGGGGTTCATCTGTTCTGAAGGAGAACGGAGAATAAAAGAAAATGTGCCATGTTTAATGTGTAATGGAACAAGTGCAGAAGTACAAGATGCGGGAGCTCCATGGTCCTTTTGTTAATGCCCATGACGTGTGTGGTGTTGAGGGATGATTTTGGTATGGTGTGGTGTGAGAGGATGGCATGTTTTTGGCATGGTGTGGTGTGAGAGGATGCTGTGTTTTTGGATTAGTGTGGTGTGATAGGGTATGTTTTTGGTATGGTGTGGTGTTGAAGGGCGTATATCGTATGGTGGTGTGAGAAGATGGTATGGTTTTGGTATGGTGTGGTGTTGAAGGGCGTTTCTGGTATGGTGGTGTGAGAAGAGAGTGTGGTTTTGGTATGGTGGTGTGAGAGGATGATATGGTGTTTTATGTGGTGAGGTGATGTGGTGTGGCTTCAGTTAAATCGCGTAAGTCTACAGGAGTGCAACATCTCGTTTCCGAAAATCGTTAAGGAGAGACAGAAGGACAGGGCCGCTCATGCATACTCCTGCATCTCAAAATACAAAGAAAATTAGGTAGAAAAGATTACTGGTTGTAATACTAAAACCAAGGCGAAGAAAAGTGAGCAAGTGAAAGAGGTAAATGAAAATAGGAATGAATGGGCTTTTTAAAAATGTGTAACCCTTTTCAGACTTTATTTAATTTATGACACGAATATAAAGGCGGAAGAGGAACATAGAAAACAAAAAGGATATTGCGAACAGTTTAAATACTTGAAAGCAAAGGTACAAAGAGGGAAAGACAGAGGAAGAGAAAGGAAGTGAAAGTGGAGAGAAGGCGTATAAAGAGAGTTTTTTTAAAGAGATGAGAAGAAAGGAAAAGAAGGGAGAAAAGAGAGTTGGATAGAAGAAAGGAAAAGAGAAGGGAGAAGAGAGTTGAATAGACGAAAGGAAAAGAGAACGGAAAAGAGTTGCATAGATGAAAGGAAGAGAAGGGAGAGAAGAGAGTTAAGCGGAAGAAAGGAAAAGAGAAGGGAGAAAAGAGTTAAATAGGAGAAAGTCAAAGAGAAGGGAGAAAAGAGTTGAAAGGAAAAGAGAAGGGAGAAAATAAAAGTTGCCAATAGCTTCAGCCGATAACTTTAAGACAGAGTATCCAAGTTTAAGCAGTTTGACAAATAGTTAAAGAAGGAGAGTAGAAGAAATACAAAGAAAACGCAGGAAGATCACAAGGGACGGGGTACGAAAGAAAAATAGAAGAGAAGTGAGAAAGAGAGTAGCAGTAGCCGATAACACACTGCTAACGTTGCCTGGTCTTTAATTTAACTACTAGATTATGGATAATTTTAGATACAGATGGGTAATTTAGATGGGTGATTTGCTGTTACAGATTTTGTTAATGTTTTAGCGGTATGTAGAGGATTTTAATGTATTCTTGCAGTGTTACGTGTTTTGTTCTTGTATTTAGCGACATGTTAGCCTCTCTCTCTCTCTCTCTCTCTCTCTCTCTCTCTCTCTCTCTCTCTCTTTAAAGCAAGACTAGCAAGTTGATCGTCGTTTGGGGATTGGGTTTGACAGCTTCATGGCTTGCTCAAGGGGCCATTCTCACAATCTTTCTTCAGCCTGAGTTGTGTATGAAGGTCATTTGGCTTAACTCACACGGCTGCCAAACACTTGACAACCAAACCAGAGTGAATAGCAGCGTGCAAAATGTTGCGTTAAAAATTATTCTTCATGTATTAGATTTCCTGATGGTAAAAATTGATTAGGCTTCTTTATAAATACTCCCGCTAGTATTGCCATCTCACGACTTCTCTTTACAGGCTATGGGAGTGAACTACGTGCTCTGAAATAATAACAGCGATCCATTTTTGAACTAGGATGTGTTTATTTTATTGTTTCTGATTCCAGCTGATTTTCGTCAGTTTATCACAGACCTCACACATAGAAAAGGATAGTGGAAATTATAGTAAGCCCCTCAGTTTCAAAAAATCGTTCAAAATTAAATAATCTGGAGATTGCAGTATATATATGTAATTTTATAGCAGCCTTTTCTTTGGGTAATAGTATGCATATGACTTTTGATATCTTTTAGTACGTATATATTTCTGTTATTTAGCCTTAGTAACGTACAAGACCATAGCAAGGTATAATACGCGTTTGAGATGCTGCAAGGTCTCATGGGACACCTAAAACGGCCCCATAGTCTCAGTGTGACATCCCCAGCTTAGCACAATAGAGACGGGGGATATGAGGCCGAACCACCGACACTGAGCTGATATTAGTGTCTATGTGCCAGGGTGATGCGTGAAGGCTGCAGGGGATCAACCTTGGGAACGGGCGCGCTAGTTTATGTCCGATGTAAAATGCTTTAAAAATATAGCGTAGGAAGAGGAAGAATGCCTTTTATAGCTAAGGGGTTACCGGTAAGGAGTTTTACGGGAGGTGATGCGCATACGAAAGCTGAGGAACGTACCGAAGATGGTTTTTGAAAAGGTGCGTTCGTTGTCTCTGTGCATCTGTGCGTGCGGTGAGAGTTGCTAATGGCGGCGTGTAGAGAATTATTGGTCACGCCGGGTACCGCACTCAAACACCTTGGAATTGTTCGCTGGAGCTGCACTGATCGCATTCTACATGTTTTTCCCCTTTTATTTTTTTCTTCTATTTTTTTTCTTTAGTCGCTAATCGTGGAAATCGGCTTTTGGTTTGAACTCGGTGGTAGGCCGTCTGGGAGCGAGTTATCCAAGGCCTAATTAATCAGGATTCACAGTTAGCTCAGCGCCCGGTTTGGCTAGGTAATAACTAATGGAAATTATGATGCTGGGCTACATTATGGCTTCATATGGTAGTTTTATTAGTATTATCATTGTTATTATTATTATTATTTTTTTTATTATTATTATTACTGTTACTATTATTTATTAATTTATTGTTTTGTACTCCAGCCAGTGTGATGGGCCAGAATTTTGAAATAATAGTTATATATTAAGGTCTAATAATAGTTGTGATAAATAAGACAGATAACGCTCACAGAAAATATTGTACCTTATATTGCAGATGAAATTACTACATAACTATCTGTTTGCCCCTTCACCCAAATGCGTTCCTCCTAATGTGACTAAGATAAATGATTGCCGGAATAAAATTTGAATTATGTCTTCGTGTTGAGGTTACGACTTACGGTACGTTTATTGTGACGTGATAAAGAATCATTATGAAAGATTATTTATAACTCTGGGTTTGGCATGTAAGAAAAAAGTCGTAGAGAAATTTTACGTTGATGTACCCTTGATGTGAAAAAAAGATATAAAAAAGGTATTATGTTTGAAGGTACAATGGGTTGAAAGGGATAGTGAAATGCAAACAATGAGTATGGTGCAATCTGTGGCGAGGGGGGGGGGATAGGCGTGGTGGGTACAGAGAGAGAGAGAGAGAGAGAGAGAGGAAGGGGGGAAGGAGGAAGTGGAGAAGTTAAATAGAAAGGGTGATGGAAATGGGAGAGAGAGAGAGAGGAATTGGTAAATAGATAAATAGAGAGGGAAATGGAACACAGGATTCGAGAGAGAGAGAGAGAGAGAGAGAGAGAGAGAGAGAGAGGAAGTGGTAAATAGATAAATAGAGAGGGAAATGGAACACAGGATTCGAGAGAGAGAGAGAGAGAGAGAGAGAGAGAGAGGCAAGCAGGCAGGTGGAGTGGGGGGGGGAGTCAAGGCCGTTGGGCAAGACTGGTGAAGGTGGGCGAGTGGGGTGAGGCTGGTGCGTGAGGGGGGGGGGGAAGGACGGCAGGAAGGAGAGAGAGAGAGAGAGAGAGAGAGAGATGGGGTGGATGCAGAATCGCAGTTGTAAGTAAAAGGTGTGTGGTGGATGTGGGAGGAGTGAAAGGATGTCATGAAGGAGAGAAAGGGAGAGAGAGGGGGGGAGGGAGTTTGAGGGATGTGTGAAGTGGGTGGGGGGTTGTGAAGTGGATAAGGAATGGAGAAAGTGGAAGAAAGGGGCGAAGGAGAAAGAGGGAGAAATTGTCTATTCTAGAGTGGAAAGAGATTGGTCTGGGGTGTATGTGTTGATCGACTGGGGATGTGTAGGTGTAAGTTATTAGGCTATGGCTTAGGATGTTGTTGTGGGACGGATGAGTAGGGATGGAACTGGATGTGGTGGGTGAGTGATGTGGGGTTGATGTGTAGATAGGGAGCTTGGTGAGGGAGTTAAGGAAGGAGTTGAGTGGAGTGGATGAGTTGGGTTGATGGAGGCGGGGGGGTATCAGGAGGAATGTGGGATGGGGAGAATGGAGGACGAGGAGAACAGGGAAGGAAGATGGAGTAGGTGAAAGGAGGCTTTAAGAGAGAGGTAGATGTGGGGTGAGATGTGAGGTGCGTTGAGGGTAGAATGAGCTGGGGTGTGGGGTGGTGTTAGGAGGGGATGGTGTGAGGAGTGGTTAGGAGTTGGGAGTGGGTGTAAGGACGTCATGCAGGAGTGGGGAGGGGGGAGTGGGAAGGGAGTGCGACTGGTTTTGGAAATTATTGTGAGTGGGAAGGTGAGGAGAGGTGGCATTTCACTGTTGATAGTTTTCCTGCTTCAATACATTCCTACTTCTTCCCGTAGTTCTCGTGCGTCTGCGATTTCCTGTTTTTGTTTTTGTATTCTGCCCACACCATTACGAGTGGGAAATGGGGTTAGGATGATGATGATGACGATGATGATGATGATGATGAGAGAGAGAGGGAGGGAGAGAGAGAATATGAATGTTGTGGCGTGTGAAAATAAAGGGATTCACAGATATTTCACTCACTCTGGATATGAACAAGAGCTAAAATCTCCCATGAACAAAATAATTAACCTTCGCGTATCTGTGTTCCGAACTGAGATTTAACGTCTTTGATACGAGAGAGGTGTTGCCCGAGGTAAAGGAACTGGAAAAAAAAATAATAATAACTCAATCACACGAAGATAAATTGATGGGGAATAATGTCATCAGTATGGGAGATATTTCCTGAGCTGAATACAATAATGCAGAGGCAGGAAAAAATAAGTCATGATTCTGAAAGGGGGGAAGCGTGAAGGTAAGTGAGATCTGAGTGGATTGTGAATGGGAAGGTGTGGCTCCGGGGAGAATACCCGCTCGAGGTGGGTGGGGAAGCTGGGTGAGAGAGAGAGAGAGAGAGAGAGAGAGAGAGAATGTAGGTTACGTAACTTGAAGGAGGTGGGTGGATGTAGGTGGTGATGGGTTGGGTTGTGTGTGCACATGTAGGTGGGGTTTGCTGAAGGTGGGTTAAATTGATACTGCAGTAGGGCTAGATCAAGTGAGACTAATCCATCCCTTCCTTACGATGAAATCTGTTTTATTTGGCTCGTGTTACTACAGCACCAGACATTTTACTAAACAATGGAGGCTGTTTAATCCCTCCAGTGAATAAATGAATAATAAAATGAATAAAATTTCCTGAAGATTGCAAGAATATAATGAACAAGGCCACGATATTGAAGAATTTGGATTGTATAGTTTTGTGTGCATGTGGATGGGTAACTTGAGTGGAGATGTGTGCATGTAGAGTGAGAAAGTTATTGGGTGAGATAATTGAAACTATGAATGATAAGAGGGAGGGAGAGAGAGAGAGAGAGAAAGAGAGAGATGTGAGTGGGTAGTCTAGCAAGAATGAATGTAAAGGTCATAGTGCCACTCCTTATACCATTTTTCTACACTCACCCCCTCCCCTTTCCTCCTCTCCTCTCCTCCCCAGCCACCTTGCCACTCCTTACCTTACCTTACCACTCCTCTCACCACCTCCCCTCTCCTCTCCATCCACACCACTCACCATTCCTCACCCCATCCCCTCTCCTATCCATCCACACCACTCACCACTCATCACCCCCTCCCCTCTCCTATCCATCCACACCACTCACCACTCCTCTCACCCCCTCCCCTCACCTATCCATCCACACCACTCACCACTCCTCTCACCCCCTCCCCTCACCTATCCATCCACACCACTCACCACTCCTCTCATCCCCTCCCCTCTCCTCTCCATCCACACCACTCACCACTCCTCTCACCCCCTCCCCTCTCCTATCCATCTACACCACTCACCACTCCTCACCCCCTCCCCTCTCCTCTCCATCCACACCACTCCTTTGCCATCCACAACATCACTCCTCTGTACCACACCTCCCCCTGCCCCCTTTCTCCCCATCCACCACACCACTCCACTATACCACTCCTCCCCCTATCCCCTTTCTCCCCATCCACCACACCACTCCACTGTACCGCGCTCATCTACACCCACTCCTTCCCCTCCTCCTCCCCACCCACCACTCCACTCTGTCCCTGTCATAACACATTCAACTGGCAGTGAGTGGATGTATATTTTTATTTTATTCTTGTTACTCCCAAACAATATCATTCAGTTTAAAATGGAATATTCAAACTAGAGAGGGTTTGAAACAGATATAGTCGTCATTAACCACATTAGTACAAGAGGCCATTCCCAAGTTGATTAGAGTCTTATGGAGGTAACAAGAACAAATTATTTTAAGAGGTAATCCTGCAAAAAAGGTTAACTTCTTCACTTCCATTACATATTGATCGTCATCTTCACTTAGATGACATTTATCATCTTCACCATCCTTGTCTTATTGTAGCATTTTTTCCACACTCTTATCCTGCTTAGCTTGAGTCAACTACCTTACCTCAGCTGTCCTCTTCTTATGTTATTCTTACGATGTACAGAGGATTTTGTAAAGCCTTGGAGAGATGTGTTGAACTGGAGGGGTAAGATATAACCGTCATTAACTCCTTCAGTACTGCGCCTCTCAAAGGTGAATACAGTAATCAGGAAGTAGTGAGAGAGAGAGAGGGGGGGGGGGAGCCATCAGAGAGATTTAGAGTGAAGGGGATAACAGGAAGGAATGACTTGTGTTCTGTAGACAAAAGACTAAGTTGCTCACCCTCAGCTTCTGGTTTGGTATCTGTACAGGTACTGTTCATTGTAAGTCAGGGATGTCTTCTGTCTGTTGCCAAACACTTTAATCCCACAAGTGTTGGCCACAAATAAAATACCAGAAATATAGCCAGTTCTTCCATGCAGTTGGTATGGTAGTGTTAATTTGGAGAAACTAGACAGTCATCGAGTACTATAATGTTAATCAATTTACAAGGGTCAAGTAAAGTACCTGTTTTGTATACCACTGTCACTACTCTCTCCTTTACAGGTATATAGGGCAGTGAGAGGGTAGGAGGAAAGGAAGTACAGTACATGATAAGAAGAGTGGAAAGACAACAAGTTGGCAACAGGAACGTGTGGTACAACAGTAACTGGCGTGAAGTGGTGGTGATGGAACTCCAGTTACAAACTTCACATTGTTAACGCTTCTTTTGACAGAAGGTTGGTCTTTTTTGTATGTGTTAAGTAGGGGAGGCAGTGAACATGATTGTATGCAACACATATAAGAAAAGAGAGAGTAGGCTGATTACGTACGAGTCTGGGGGAAATAGTAGCCAGGTAGGCTATTTCCTGGTCAGGAAGGCTGATAAGAGGTTGGTGAGGGATATTAAAGTTGTTGAGAGTGAATTGTGTGTGCAACAACACAAATTACTTATATTTGACATGATGCTTAAGGAGTGGGTGGGAAAGAAGAGTGCCTATGCACCCAGGAGAAAAATATTGAAGTTGAAAAAACAAACAGTAAGGGATGTCTTCTATAGTGAGATGAGTAGAGTTGTGGCTAAACTGGGAACCATTGACTGAAGTGTTAATGAACAGTATAGAGCTGTCAAGAACCGTCTTCTAAGAGTTGCTGACTCAGTATGTGAATGGACAAGTGGCCCCCCCAGGATGTAAGGTAACATGGTGGTGGGATGAAAGAAGCTACATTTCAGGAGAAAAGAAGGCTTTTATGGGAGTGGAAAAGGGGTGGTAACAAAGAGGAATACTTGGCTGTCAAGCATAGGGCTAGAAAAGAGGTATACAGGGCAAAATCTGAGTCTCGCAGACTTTTACTGGATAACCTAACTAGTGTTTAAAGGATGAATATGATATTTAAGGTGGCAGATCAGATGAAGAGGTAAAACAGTGATATCAAAGGTGAGCTGTGTGTGAAGGATGATGATGCAAAGGTTGTGGTGAACAGTGAGGATATTAAAGATGCCTGGAGAGAGCATTACAGTATAACCAGTTGCTGCATGAGGAGTTTGACTGGAACAGGGGAGATTTGGAGTCAGCATATCCAGTATTTAGTCCTTGACCTTTGATTGACGCTGCTACTGCGAGCAGAGCAATAGGCAGGATGCAGCTGGGGAAGGCAGCAGGTGTGTCCTTGTTGACTGCTGAAATGCTGAAGGCCTCTGGAGGTATAGGAGTGGGGTTAGTTACTGATTTGATAAATATGATTATTGAGGATATTAAAGATGCCTGGAGAGAGCATTACAGTATAACCAGTTGCTGCATGAGGAGTTTGACTGGAACAGGGGAGATTTGGAGTCAGCATATCCAGTATTTAGTCCTTGACCTTTGATTGACGCTGCTACTGCGAGCAGAGCAATAGGCAGGATGCAGCTGGGGAAGGCAGCAGGTGTGTCCTTGTTGACTGCTGAAATGCTGAAGGCCTCTGGAGGTATAGGAGTGGGGTTAGTTACTGATTTGATAAATATGATTATATATGAGTGTGTTGACCCAGATGACTGCCTGAGGAGTGTGATTGTAAATGTGTGAAGGGGAAGGATGATACCCTGGAAAGAGGAAATTATAGAAGCGTAAAACTTTTGGACCAGATAATGAAGATAATGGAGAGAGTTCTAGAAAGTATGACTAGAGAAAGAGTGATTATTGATGATATGCAGTTTGGGTTTATGCCAAGCAAAGGGACCACTGATGCCATATTCAATGTTCAGCAGATTCAGAAAATACTATTACCCACTCAGTTTTAGTGCGGTACTCTAGTAAGGCCATGTTTAAAGTTGTTTCGCTCGACTCATTCATTATTTAGTGTCTGATGAATTAGCACCTTTTCATCCCTTAAAGTTGCTAATGACTTATTTTGATTTTGTTTTGAAGTCAGGAATGAGTGTTTTTGTACTTTTAGCCCCACAGCCATGAACCAGAAGCATGTCTTACCTAATCTGGTGACATTGTTTTGCATAGTTTCTTCTTGCTATCTCCAGATAATTCTGTTCAACTCAGGTGAGCCCTTTCACACAGGAGGGAATAGGTATAGCTTTCATTAACATAGTGGGATAGGCCTTTTCCTGAGTTGGAAAAAGAAAATGGAAGTAGCAAGAATAAAAATATAAATACACCATCAAATTGAAAGTGATATTGTAGCATTTTTCTTGTACACATCCAGACTTAAGTGAGGACTGATTGTATTGTATGTTATTGTAGATGCCGGGTAACCTGCAGAATGGTGGGGCGGGAATGTCCCAGAAGCCACATTCCATGCCCTCACGTACCATGTCCCTCGACTCACTCCAAGACAGAAGTGCATCGGTAAGTCAAGTGGGGGCAAGTAACCCATTTGCTGCTGTTGGTACACATGTTGGTAGATGGGAGTGCCCACCAACAGTTACTTGATGTAGTGTTACTTTCAGGTGACTATACCATGTGACAAGCCAAATAGTTTCTTGTAACCCAGGGAACCATTTACAGTACCATGTTGGGTGGTAACTGCATGACCAAGTGAATGTCTTGTGGTCTAATGCAGTAAGGTGCTCCAACTGGATATGGCCCTTGAGGGTTTACACCCAGTTGCCATTGGGGTTTATTGCTCACATGATGCCACCCAAGGAAGAGGAACTTGTCACTCTTGCCTTAAATGTCCAGATTAAGTAGCATAGTCCAAAGCCACTACACTGCTGATGAGGCGATAAAGGACTGTATGATAGAATGGAATGTGTACACTTAGATACATTCATCAGATAAATTACAGGTCGTGTGATTAAGTTAGGAGAAATCCTAGAAGTCAGAGATGAATATACGGTATATTCTGTATGCATAACTCAGGTAACCCTTTTCTGCCATTGGTACTCTTCGATATTTTATTCAGGACAACAATGAGTATATTGTTCAGTTGAGAGAAATCCTAGCAGTCAGTGGGTCAAGTGTTGGCATTTCCTTCTCCAGGGTACGTGTTCATTCTTGTCATGATGTGACTATTATATTCCCTAGTCACTTATAAGATGCAAAAGTCCTGGTTATGTTATTCTTTTACCATTCTTTTTACTTATTAGTCAACCTGAAACTAAGGGAAAATTGTCCATTACAGCTTCATTGCCACATATTATGCTGATTTGCCCATTTCCCCTAACTTACAGTATCAGTTTTATGGATAATATTGAGATATTTGGGAACACATCCCTGACTTTATAATCAAGACTTACTTTATAGTTGAAACTCAGACTGCATGCAGGACCACATTGTCATATAGTCATGTATTAATACATCCGTATTAATGACATTGTTGTTGCAGATCCATTCTTAATTCCTACATAATGTACAGTGAGAAGAAGCTTGTTTAGTAGTAATCAGGGTCATACTGAGGCCAGATTGATTTGCAATGTCCAGACAGCCCAAGTTTTCCCATTTCAATGGGCCACGCTTCCATTCACATATCACAATCCCCCGGAATCCTGACTCCATCAGATAGGCCAAAAGAATTTCACCACGTTCTGTAGCTTCACATATACCTAACTGATAGAGTCAGTGCAAACGCGATCATGTTAAAAAGGGGTGCCAAATCCCAGGTTATGCGCTTCTGTGCACAAAATTCATCCAGCCAACTCGGTCTCTTGTCAGTCCCTTAGCCTCGCCAACTTCCATACCTCTGTTCCTCACCCACTCATCCACCATATCCCTCGATATTCTTCTTGGCCTACCTCGTCTCCCCTCTCCTTCAAATTCACTGAAAAATACCTTTTTCACCACTTTTGTCATCCATTCTCTCCACATGACCGAACCATCTCAGTACATTCTCTTCGATTATTGTGTCCACAGACGTCCTCCCTCCGCATCTTTCATAAATCACATTATTCCGTATCCTATCCACTCTCTGTATTCCACATACATTCCTCAGCAGTCCCATCTCCACTGCTTACTCTTGACTTTTCATTTTCATGGCCCACCATAGTCTCACATCTGTATGTTAAAGTTGGCACTGACACGCCTTCTTGTAAGCCTCACACAGCTGCAACACTCAAGCCTCTGTTTCATATCATGGCTTTCATAGCACCAACTACTTTCCTTCCTTGTGTCACTCTACTTTCCACTTCTTTTTCACATTTTCCTCTCTTTTCTGTCACTGTACCCAGGTATTTGAACTCTCCCACGAATTCTAATCTCTTTCCATTCAATGTAACATCATACTGAGAGTCACCGTCTCTCCCAGTCTCTCTCAGTAACCATCACTTGACTCTTTTCTACATTTACTCTCAAATTGCGATGCTCACCGACATCTGCAAAACTCTTCACTAGTCTACCAAGCACTTGTCCAGTATTTGCAAGTAGCACTGCTACATCAGCATACAACAAATTTGAAATATTCCATCCATTACCATTCATTACCAACGCCATCCCTCTTTCCTTTACTCGTGTTTTTACTTCTCTCATCACCCCATCCATATACAGTACATTATATATTGAACAACGATGAGGACATTACACAACTTTGTCGCATGCCCACATTGATCGTGAACCAATCACTTAGATGCCCATTTACCCTTACGCATGCTTCACTACCATCATAAAAACTCTTGACAGCGTGTACCATTTTACCATCTACTGTACACCGTACATGTGCAATACCTTCCATAATCCTTCTCTGTCTACATTGTCGTATGCTTTTTCCAGATTCTTCAATTCCATAAACACCTTATAGTCCATCTTACAAGCCTTCTCCACTGTTGGAAAGGAAAACCTTTTTTCTTGGTTTTGGTCCCATTCTTCTTACTAATGCTCAGTGCCTCAGCCATGTCATAATTACAGGACCAGTAGGCCTGAAAATTACTCTGCATTTATCTGGGCCTGGTATCTTGAGACTCCTCTCTCTCACTTGTTAAACAGGCTTTTTAAATTATGAGCTCAGAAAGTGTAAAATGACAGGTGCAGAACCACCAGACACAAACACAAACATCCTTGTAAAGGCATATGTTCTCTTCAGCTTCAAATATAGTTACAGTGTTGGTCAGATTTGACTTGAATGTCCCTACTAGTCTGTTTGCTTTGTGATTCTTTTTTGTATGAGTTATAAATCCAAAGAAAGCACTTATTTTACATGTAAGAAGCAGACTTTGGGAAATGTCTTTTATTTGTTTGGAATCCTGTCCCTCAAGTATTTTTAATTCAGTATTATTATTCCTTATATAATTGTAAATTACAGTTCCACTGTACACGCACTAAATATATGTGCTGATGAAAACTAATGATCACCTAGTAGCAAGTAGTGTGTCATTGTTAGAAATGCATGACTTCCAAGCATGGTTAAGTAACTACGATATAAGGAAAATGTTTGGCTCATGATTTCAGGTGCTGATGTTCAACTGAACAGGTGTATACAGTAGTTAGGGTGTACTTTATTGTTTGAATAATGCCATTCAGGAGTGGGACACTTGTCTTATCTATCTGAATTACTAATCACTCACCAGACCCCTATTTTCTTGATGGGACAATAAAAGATAATGAGTTTTTAGTGTCATTTCAAAGATTCCCATTTCAGTTTCTTTTACAGTGCAACTTTCCTAAAAGACTTTGCTCTTTACAGGCAATGCTGGACCAGAAGATACAGGAGTATCTTCCCACAAGAATCAATAGAACAACCCCCAAGATAAATGAGTCTGCCATGCAGTTTGTCAAGGTCAGTTATATTAAAAAACCCTCATATATCATTAACTAGTATCTTATGAGTTATATAAATGTATAAGTCTTACAAGTATGTTATCTGTTAAAAGTACTGTACATATGTGTAATACCTTAGGTGTGTTTTTTATGATCCAAAACTTCGGTGCATGTTTCCATAAAATGTGTATTGTCTTCCCTTTTCTTTCTCCTGATCTAGCTCCCTACAAACCATTCCCCCCTACTTTACCATCAGTCCAAGGTAACTACTGTGGTAGATTATTACAGTTTTGTACATTCCTGTCACTTTTGCAGTTCTTATTGGTTGTTATAATTTATCCACTGTAATATAATGGAAAGTTTTGTCCATTTGCACCTCATTTCCTGTAGCTCAGTTGCAGAAATGACAACATTGCAGCTATATACTGTATCTTGTCCATAGCACTTCTTTGTGACTTGCCTCATATGCAGTTCAAAATCATTTGTTACAACTTAGCATTCAAGAATGATGACAATTTTTGCCCAAGTTAAAATGGACAGAGTATAGTCACAAGTAATGTTATGTGTATTGCTTCCACTGTTGACATTTGAGGCGTCTAGCGGCAGAGTGACGTATGCGCCAAAAATGGCCGATGGTGAGTTATTCCCGCCAATATGTAGGTGGAGTCTTCTAGATCCTCCCTGTATAAAGCTACATACAAAAAGGACCCTTATGACTGGCTGGCAGATGGGCAAGCATCGCATGTTTTAGGCCTTGAAAACCCATATAGGAAGTCTGCTCCCACATGGCAGAGGGATGTACGGGCCACGAGGGGCTAGCCATTGGGAGGCCGTGTCTCAGTACTAGCCCCCAGCCTCAGCCAGTCCCCCACCAGTATCCCCCTAAACCTCGCACGTGGTTGATGGGCTGCACTGTCCTCTGCCCATTTTGAGTGCTTTGAGTGCTTTTAATTAAAAATGTACAATATAAAAATTAATCAAAAATCAAGAAATTGCATTATTAATATAAAACTTTCACACTTTATTAATTTTTATGTTTATTTGGATCACATAATTATAACCCATGTTAATATTTTGTGTATGACCCCCAATGGAGGGGTGCGTTTGTGTGTTTGGTTTTGGTTTTGGTTTGTTATTTTTTCTAAACAATGGATTCATTAAATTGCATATTTTGAGAGCATTACATTAATATAAAACAACATTAGTTTTTTCTTTATACCTTTTATGTACACATTCTTCAAATTTAAGCTTTAATTACTCGAAAATAACGCCCTGGTGCATACATCGCACTGCCGCTAGAAGCCTCATTTATGATATGACACTGTACAGTTAGGACAAAAGTTCACTGGTATTTCACCGCTTCTATTCCTCATTTCCCTCTTCTGGCTACTTTTCTTAACATGACTATTATTCCTAAGCTGTGAGTCTTGGTGTATTTGTCTGCCCTAAGATAATTCATTATGATAAGATGCTTCTGGAAGGAAAGTTACAGACAGTCGCTGAGTGCAAAATATATGCAGTGGAGTAGTTGGCAAATTTTATCTCTGCCTGTGCCATTGTTTATATCCCTGTATTATCATATTTGCTGGCAGTTGTTTATGGCTGGTTAGCTGAGTAGGGATAGGCGATACCAGCTGTCATAGGTAATTGATTATATTGATTGTCAAAGGTGTAGAGTATACTTGTAATTGATTCGTAATCGATTATATTACTTTCACTGACATAACAATAGTATTACAGATATACCTGTATTTACACTTGAAAATTCTATCTATCTATCTGTTGCCAGACACCTCAATCCCATTTGGGGTGGCCACAAACAAATCACCTCCACGTCGCCCTGTCCCCCGCCATTTCACTGCCCTGCTTCCAACTCACACCCCCCTCTCTCATATACCTCTCCACCCCATCCCTCCATCTCATCCTCGGCCTCCCCCTCCCCCTTCCCCCCTCTACCTCATTCACATACACTCTCTTCGTCAGTCTTTCACCCTCCATCCTCTCCACATGGCCAAACCACCTCAGTGTGTTCCTCATAACACTTCCTATCACATCCACATCCACACCACAACGCTCCTTTATATCCTCATTCGTCAGCCTGTCTCTCCATGTGACTTCACAGGCTCCTCTTAAATAACTCATTTCCACTGCTCTCACTCTTGACTTGTGTCCTTCCAACTACGTCCAAGCTTCACTTCCGTACGTTAGAGTTGGTATCACAATACTGTCATGTAGTAACTTTTTCACTTCCATGCTCACTTCTCTGTTTCTTTTCACTGCTTTCAAGGAACCAGCAACCTTTCTTCCCTGCTGTACCCTTTCAAGCACTTCACCCTCCAAACCTCCATCCTTACTCATCACACTACCCAAGTACTTAAACATACTCAGATTTTCCAATTCCTCACCATCCAACCTCGCTGTACATTCACTGACTTCACCTCTCTCAAAGACCATCACTTTACTCTTCCCTACTTGAAAATTGACATTTATATTATGATGTTTTCTTGTAACCCAGGAAACTATTTTCAGAATTAGGCAGTGACTGTATGGCTAAGCAGATGCCATAATCACATGATGCCACCCAGGGATGAACAGTGGGTCACATGCCTAAAATGCCTGAACTGATTAGCCTTGCCTTGGGCCCTTCTGCTCCAGAAGGGGCAGTAATCGATAGGATGATGCATGTCTTGACTCATTATATATTATGAATGAATGTGTGAATGGATCACATATTAATGAGGGAGGAAAAAAAACTCATATACTGGTAATGGATGAATTAGAACAATTAAAATTTGCATCACGTATTCAAGGTTGTAGAGGATACCCTCACTGAAGAGTAGTAAATTAAAATTGCCTTCCAAAAGTTTCACCAAATTCATTTACAAATCAGGGACTTTGTGTTAAATTCGGTATGGTTTAAAAAGAAAAGTGCACAGTAGGTGGAGATTTATACAGTGCCGTATTTAACACTGAGATCAGGTCCACGTAGTTAGGACTTTATTGTACTGTTTATGCCATTTGATGTATACTATAATGGAATTACATTAGATCCAGTACTTTTTTCTGTAATGAATAGGCTGTCCCCTTTTTAACTTTAGTTGATGGATAGTATTTCGCAGGTGTATGCAAAATGCCTATACTGTATAAAGAAAAATTCCAAAAAGAAACATGTATTGATGGTTAGGTGTATGAGGTGGAGTCAGGATTCCAGAGGCCTGAGTGATGTGTGATTGATTGTCTGACCCATTTCTCTAGGCAGGCTGTAAATAGTGCTCCTTCTGTTGTGCTATTTTTTCCCTTGATTTCTGGACTCTACTTTACCCCATCTTTCAGTGGGTAAAAAAGTCAAGATGATGATGAATACTGTCCATTAACAGACTGGTCCAGCTGCATTGTATAAGTCAGCCACAGAGCAGATCAAGAAGGCTGAGGCTGTGAAGGAAATGAGGAAACATATGGAGGAAGTGGAAGTGGACTGGCAGCAGGTAAGTTTAAACAAAATTATAGAGCTACATAGACTTGCAGTTTTTGTGCCTCCCAGGACGTGGTTTTACTGACTCGATTTGAATTTCTATTTGGCTAGTTTCTGTTTGAATTTCAGTATTTTACTTGTTTGGTTTTTGATTTTCAGAGTTCAGTTACTGAATAATTTTTACATATGGTTTTTACTTCTTATCAGAAGTTTGCTTTTTACTTAACAAGAAAAGACATGGAATTTGTTCAGCTCAGGGGAGAGCAAAGCAGTGTTAAGTAGATGAATACTGTACAGTGACTCTAAAAAGAATTGTGTTTGCTTTGATATAAGAATTATGAGAAATGTTATTATGAAAAATGTACAGTACAGTGTTTCTTAATGAGAAGTATTTGTTTATATTAATTAGTAAAATACAGTTGTCCAGTAATAGTTTAACATTGTAAATTAACATTGTACTGTATTTTAGTTACAGTAACATGGTAGCATATACATATGCTGGCATTTTTTATGTTTTGGGATTATCATCTTTCTTTGAAGCTATATTTTTTCTTTACCAGGTTGTGGTGTTTCTGCATGACTGAATTGGGTGGATGTGGGAATGTTTAGAAGCACCATCATTATGTCTTTAGGTGGCTTTTGCATTCATTACTGTAATTATGCATAGGATACTGAAGGTAGAGAATTTAAAATTACTCCAAAGGTATTGTTATTAAAATGAATCTTTCAGATCTTTCCCATATACAGATTCATAGCTCTTGAGAGGGTGGAGAATAAAATAATAGTTTTTGGAATCTGAAATATGTTTATGTGCAGTTTCAGATAATGTATGAAATCTAGTGAATATTAAGTGAGAGATTCATATAAACATGGCCAGAAATCAAGGAGAAAAGTGTTGTAACTTTGATCAGAATGTCTTCCTAAATTTTGTAAATGCCAAAACATTTTTGTTTAGGCTGGTGACTATATTTGCTGTGTGCAGTTATTTCTTACCGTGTGTTACCCTGTGCAGTATTTCACAAAATACAGTATTAGGAAAATCACATTCCGTATAGTATGCTACCATACCCTAAGTTTTACTCCGACAGATTTCATACCAAATGATCTCAGATCTTATACTGTCAAACTTAACTGTGCCACATGGCAAATCTTATTTTGTCAGACATCACACTGCCACACCTCAGATCTTCTACTGCCAGATATCACACTGCTATACCTCATATTACTCTGCCTCGCACTACTATGCAACACAGTCTCAGTCATATCATACACTGTCACACTCAGTAATATGATGGTTTCATTCACTCACAGTTGAGAACAATACACCTGTCAGTGTTGCAGTTGCCAAATTCTGGGTTCATGCCATGTTCTTAAGATATAAGGAAAATTTTAGGCATTGATTACTGCAGGCCTCCAGTTTCCCCTAAAATCAGTATATCTCCTTAATACAGAATTTCCTTAACAGATGTTTTCAGGAGTGCAGTATAACTTTTTTTTGAGTTGTTGGTACTGGTGATAGCATACTCACAGCCAGTTATGAGGTTCATAATTGTACACCCCTGCACTGACCTGTTGTAAGGAAATGTAGTTATGCAAGCATTTGTTGCTTTGGCAATTGTTGTGCATTTGTTGGAAGCAGGCTGTTTTCTGTTGGGGTATAATACTGTGATTTTGTATGCTTCAGTCATACTGTTTGCTGTATGAGAATGTCAGCATACTAAGTAGATCAAGAATGTAGATGTGGTGATGACTGTTGCGGAGGTCAGATCAGATGGGCTAGTTTAACTTTCAAGTCAGTTTAGGTTGACTTACATCAACTCATGCCATTCTGCACACTTATAAAATTGAAGGAATAATGTCAAAACATATCTGACTATCTATATAGGTACATAGGTAGCTAGATAGATATGTAAAGACCATGAAGTTACAACACCTCTTTCCTTGATTAGGCTGAATTGAAATACCGTACTCAGTTACTGTACTGTGCTGGTTGACAGTAGTAGTCCAGAAGCTCAGGCCTCCTTCCTAGTGGTGCATTCATGGTGACAGATTAAAAAACAGATTTCTTTTGAAAAGAGAGGCAGTGCAGATACCTAAGAAGCAGGCATAATTAGCCCTAGCTATTTACCACCGCCAAGAATAGGACCAGATGGTTAAGCAAACTATCTCACTCAGTCACAAATTAGACACAAAATACATGAGAACATTATTGCATGTGCATAATTCGTATGAAATCTGTTAGAGATTTCCATTAGAGTTTGGTTAGCCCAGTCTTGGTGGAGAGGACTCCCCAAAATGGTAGAATGCATTAAGAAATACTCTCATGGTGAAACCTTGATGGCAGGTTTGTATTCATTGTAGGAGTGTAATGGCTGTATGGTAGTGAAACCTGGACAGTAAAGGAAGAGGATATTCACAGGCTCAAATATACAGAAATGACAATGATTAGGTGGATGTGCAGTGCGTCCTTGAATGCATGACCTGGGGAGGCAAGGCTTACAATGGAAGAGTTATGTGGAAGGATGGGACTGGAGTGTTTTGGTGTTGTGATGAGGAGAGATAGATTGAGGTGGTTTGGGCATATGGAGAGGATGAGGGATGACAAGTGGGTGCAGAAAGTGGGAAATGTGAACGTTGGGGGTAGGGTTGCAAGATTCAGACCGAAATAGACCTGGGACAGGGTCATAAAGTGTGACCTCAGATATAAGGGACTGAAAAAAAGAGGCTGCTAGAGATCAAGCAGCATGGAGATCTGCCATTAGGTGACCAAGGTTGATGAATGCAATCATATTGGAGCCTTTGCGAATGAAACGAATACAGTTTAGTTCTTTGTAGCTTATACCTCACTCTGTGACCCAAAATTGTTCCCTATAACCTCACAGTACTTGATGGCAAGTGTGTAAGAGACCAGGAAAGGTGAGGGAGAGAAGGAGAGTGAGACGGAGGTCAGACTGTGTGGGTAGTGAACCTTTGCTTATAATGTGCACAGTAAGATATAGCAAGTGCTTTTGGATGCCAATTCCACTATAGTCGAGATTTTTTGTTTTTTTTTTTTTTTTTTTTTTTTAAATGAAGATTGTGAAAGCACTTTCTGGAGGCTTGAGTCCCCGAACTACATTCTTACAGTAGCATATGAAAGTGAAGGCATAGGCTGGTAGTATTAAACTACCTCTTTGCATGAGCAAGCTCTTCGTCGTTCCAGTCGTAGTTTTAATGCGAAGAGGTTCCTCGTACGGCGCGCGAAGAGGTGTCTTGGGGTTGAAAGTACTGGAATATGAAGCAGGAGCATCACCCACCTCTTCCCAAATATCTTCGTATCCTTTTTTATACTACTTTACATTCACGAAATGCATTTGCAATTTTTAAAAATGTTTGTTATCATTTTTTTGTGTGTGATACTATCTTTAATTATAGATTTTTAGGAGACTGGTGCTACCCATTTATGATCAAACTACTGCTACCATTATAGAGCTCAGTGACTGCTACATGTGCACAGCCCAGTCGTTGACTTCTATCATTCCCAAGTTACCTGTGTCTCATACAGTGGTGATCCAGGCAACTTCACAGCTTATTTCCGAGAGCACTTTATGTAACAGACTTGTAAACCATTCCACTTTTCACTACTGTCTTCAGAAAGGCAAGCATGTGGTATATTTAAGGCCGTGGTTAGATTACTGCCATCGCTGCTAAATTCTAGCTGCCCTAATCCTTATCACTTCCTTTTTACGGCAGCCATAACTTAACCTAAATAACCTAACCTATTTCTAACATAGCAGAAAAAAACAAACATGACTTCTAAATTCTAGCGGTTGAAGCTGAACTGTAGCAGTATGAGCCTAACCTAACCTAACTAAAACTGATCTGACCTGACCTAACCTAACCTATTTCTAACTTAACTAAACCACCAAACCAAGCAACTTAATTCTAGCTGCTGTAATCCTAACCGTGGTTAGGATTACGGAAGTCGCCGCTAAATTCTAACTGCCGTAATCCTAATCATTTCATTCATTCATTCATTGCCAGACGCCATGTATCCCACACGGGGTGGCCAAGGGCTTAGAGTTAATTGTTTTACAGGGAGGGGCACTAATCCTCCACCAACCCCACTTGACACGTAGGGATGCCAACAGCATCTGGTGTTCCCAGGCGGTCACCCATCCAAGTTCTAACCAGACCCAATCACTGCCTTAAATTATACCAGGTGCTTACCTTTCTGAAGACAGTAATGAAAAGTGGAATGGTGTACAAGTCTGTTAGATAACATGACCTGATCTAAACTAACCTATTTCTAACCTAACTGAACCACCAAACAAAACTGCTAAATTCTAGTTGCCGTAATCCTAACCACCATTGGACCCCCTCTCAAGTATTAAAGTATCAAGTATTAAAATTATTTCCTACCATTGGACTTATTCGGAGACGTTGTTTATCAGATTTAGCATGTTATTTTCGCAATATATTACATGAGAGAGTAAACATAAAACAGATGACGGCAAACATGCGCTCCTCCGACGTACCAATCTCACGATTTCTCTCCCAGAGAGCACCTCCGCAGCATACCAACCCTTCCGTAGTCTCCTTCTGGGAAGAGGCTGTTCAGCCGGGGTTTAAAGGTACCAAACTGGGAAGAGCCTCTTCACGAAGATGCTTCACGAGAAGGGGAAGAGGTTGTTTAATACTACCAGCCTTAGCCTCTTCAGTTTGATTCTGATTGATATATTTTTATTTTATTCTTGCGACTTTGTGATGAGTTTATGCATTTTGGGAGAGTGCTGAAAGAGAAAGTGAGGACTATACTTAACTCCTCCAGTTCAGAAAGTTTGTCCTATGCTGAATAGCATTGTATAAATACAGTAGCAAGAATTTTGGATAGATACTTCATTGGCTGGAAGGGGTTAATTTTGAGCTGCCTTTGTTATCATCTAAAGAGGAAAATTATCTATTGCCTTTATATATATGGTATATTCTGTATATATACATATATATAAATATATATATATATATAGTTATAGCAATAATTTACTTAGTTTTTTATTTATTCATTTATTTATTGCCATTTTATAGCCCTTCCTTTAATGTGGTCCATCTTAGGGACAGAATGATTTTGCTTCAAGTAATTGTTTCATTTATTGTGAGTGATTTTCTTCAGTTATGCCTGCTGATGGTAGTGAATGGGTGTTCTTATGAGGGGAAAGAGGGAGGTGTGTTTGAAATGAGGTGTGGATGCAGCTCTGTGAGACTTATCAGTACTGAAAGAAGTTCAGATTATCTATTTTCTGTAAAATCTTTGATATTCCCTAGTAGATCTGCATTCATAGAGGAGAATATCTACCTCCAGTTTTTGTCAGTTTCAAAGCCATGGAAATGCCAGGACAAAAATTGACAGACACTCTCAGAAGTGCAGCATATGTACATCAGTCAATCCACATTGATTCCAGATATCTCAAATGATGCAGATAAACCACAGGGAGAGATGCCATATGAGTTTAGTACACAGTTAAGCTCTTTGCTAACCATGGTTAGGAAATAGTGATATTTTTCTTAGCCTGCATTGGCCTGGGCTCACCATTTTCAGGCCAGAATTCCATCCTGTTCATAATTATGAATGAGTGTTCTTCATCTTGAGATTCTGAGTATGGTGCTTGGTATGTGCATGCAGTAAATACTTGTCACTCTACTTAGAATCTGGTAACAAACAAACATTCATAAATACAAAAAGTATACCATAGAATTTTGGGAAAGTTGAGCAGCCCTACAGTGCTTGGTGGTACTGTGGTTGTATAAGCAACAAAGTTGTCTCTTTCCTTGGATACTGACACCGCCATGGTTCATACAGAAAAATCATTAACCCCTAGCTGGCAACAGAACTATATATAAACTGCAAAATCTACTAAAAAGTTGTGGGGAAACTATATATAGACACTTCTCCAGAAATTGTCCCCTGTAAATCATAGCAGAGACTATAGTAGGCAGTGTTTAAGTGCCTTAGAGCCTCAAATATCCCTAACTGGCAATGTACGGGTTGCAAGTAACTTATGTAAGGTAGCCAACTCAGTGACTCAGTCAGTCTGTTCCCAGCTCTTAGAGGGGACACAGCATTCATTTGTTTCTCCTATAGACCTCAATTTCTAATTTTCTTTTGATATTTGGATATTGTAGACATAATCATGTCCTACACAAGGAGGAACATTAGTGATGATGAGATACAACTTGTTCTAGATCAGGATTTTGATGATGATTTCACTGATGATATTAGTAGTGATTCTACATCAGATAGTGATGGTGATGACACTGATGGTGGTGATGAATCACAACTTGAGATTGCAGAGGGGCCATATGATAATCTGTTAAGTGCAGAAGCTGATGGCAGTGATGACAGTTCTTCAGGTGGGCAGTTGAGCCATGCTCCAGTTAGTAGAGAATGATTACCATTTACTGGATACACACGGGTCAAAGTAGTTTTGGGAAATCCTCAGGACTCACTGGAGATTTTTATGTCATTTGTAGACAAAAATATAATGGAACATATAGAAACAAACAAATATGCTGCAAAGGACTGTGAAGAAAAGAGAAGGAAAGGGAAAATGATGAGAAAGAGTAGAGATCTGTGGAAGGAAACTATTGTTGGGGAGAGGTATACCTTTATAGGTTTGGTCATTTTACAAGGCATAGTAAAGAAGCCTTTAAGCTGTTCATACCACTCCTCCAACCAGGTGCTTGCAACACGCTTTTTGCTTTGTTAATGAAGTATAGCAACTGTTCCACATTGCGGTAGAGTCTATACACAGATTATGTTAAAACCTTACATGCGGTAGAGTCTATATATAGATTATGTTAAAACCTTACATAATGCGGAGTAACTATATTTATGTTCCAGTCCTGTGGCTGGGGGCATCTGTTTAAAGACAAATTTTTTGTGTCATTCTCATCTACTGCTGCCGCTGGCTAAGGGTTAATTTTCAAGCAGTTTTTAGGGTGCAGACATATACAGAATAGCCTTTAGAATCATGCAGCCTTCAATGGTACATTAATGCAAACAGCATTTGTAAGTGAGAATATAGTTGCCTGTAATTTGAGATATTGTCATAGTGAATGAATTAAATACAGTATATGCATGGCAGACCAGCAGTCGTATGGAGTTAACAGTTCGAGTTGGCAAGGTTTAGTAGGATAAGCTGAATTATATCGCAAACAGACTTCATCCACAAGGCTGTTTGTTGTTGGGTAATTAATGTAATTGTAAAGGAGTTACCTTAGTAAATAATTTCAGTAACTACTGCACTGTTTGAGTATCTATCTATCTACCTATCTACCTATAAACTGTATATATATTATCAAATCTGGTACTGATAAGTCTGGAAGATCTGATTTTGGTATTCCTGGTATGGATCTTTGTACAGTATTTCCTCATTATATGTCAGGGATGGTTTTCAAGATATCACAACTCTTTCCAGACAACTGCATCTGTAAAGTGAGGGATACTGGTAAATCAACTTTACAGATGGCATTGGATCTTCAATTAGCAGTTTTCCTTTAAATTACTGCAGATTTGGCAATTAAAAAAAGAAGAAGAAAAAAGAAATATAACAAGGCTTTTCTGTATGGTACGAAAGAGAATGGTATGAAATGTGGGAGCACTGGTATACAAAATTTCTTGGGGTGGATGGATATAGCATGTTATCACCTGGACAGAGGAGATGGGCATATTATATAGAATATGAAGGTAATTGATATATTGTCCTACCCTCCTGTGCATAGCAAGGTAAGAGAAGTCAGAGAATGTGTTGCCTGTGTGATTGGTTTGTCTTTTAACATGTGTATGTGAGTGATCGAGAAGTGCAGAACAAACCTTGAGAATGAAAGTGGTGAAGCCCCATTCATGAGCAGTAGTTACATGTTTTTTATACAGTAAATATATTTATTTTTCTGTATGTGCAGTTCTGAATGGTAAAGCGTGTATGTGATGTATTCATTAGGATGTGAATCTGATTGCCACAAAATTTCATTGCTGAATTTAATGTAATGTGTAGGCAGTTAGTTATACTAAAGTTATCATAACATGCTCTTAGATCAGCAAATATCTGAAAGGCATTGTGATACTTGATGTCTTTCTATATAAACCTTGTGTTTTTAACCACCATAATCCTCCATATGTGGTGGTAAAGGAGTGTGCTTTATATAATGGATAAGAATTTTATGGTCGGTGCTCTTATTTCATGTGCTTTCATGAACACATACACAGAAATGCATGGTGCAGTCACAGTAAATCAGTGATTTTGATTCTCCATCTGTGATATTATTATCTCCATTTTATTTTCATATAAGAGCTATTATTTTTCTCATTATTATACTGTAGGTTCTTCACTTATAAATTCTTAAGTCATGTAGCATGAATTTTATATATATATATATATATATATATATATATATATATCATAGTTGGTAAACCATGACAGTTATGCAGCTGTTAATTTGTGATAAATCAGTTTAAATTTTGTTCCTCTGTACAAAGGAAAAGGGGAGAGAGAAGTATGTGGTAACCATAGGGGTATTTGCCTTCTTAGTGTGACTGGTAAAATATATGGTAGAATACTCATTGATAGGGTTAGGCATATGACAGAGGAGCTAGTTGGAGAAGAACAAGGGGGATTTAGGAAGGGAAAAGGGTGTGTAGATCAGATATTTGTTCTAAGATGTTTAGTGGAGAAGTATCTAGAGAAGGGAAGGAAAGTGTACGCTGCCTTCATGGACTTGGAGAAAGCTTATGACAGAATAGATAGGAAAGGTATGTGGAAGGTATTAAGAATATATGGAGTGGAGGGGAAATTGTTGAGTGCTGTGAAGAGTATGTACGAGGGAGCTAGGGCTACGGTGCGAGTGGATGGTGAGCTGAGTGAGTTCTTTGATCTCAATGTGGGACTGAAACAGGGGTGTGTAATGTCTCCTTGGCTGTTTAATATATATATGGATGGGGTCGTAAAGGAGGTACAAGGTAGGGCAGTGGATGTGGGGGTGGCCTTAATGAATGAGGGTGAGATTTGGAAGCTTCCGGTGTTGCTGTTTGCTGATGATACAGTATTGTTGAGTGAAGATGAATGGGAGTTGCAAGGTTTGGTGAATGAATTTGGGACAGTGTGTAGGAGGAGGAAGCTGAAAGTTAATGTAAACAAAAGTAAAGTTATGGTGTTTGAGAGGAATGAAGTCACAGAGTGTGCAGTGAGGTTGGATGGTGAGGATATGGAGAATGTGAGTGCATTCAAGTACTTGGGTAGTGTGATGAGTAAGGATGGAACTTTGGGGGATGAAGTACGTGAAAGGGTACAGCAGGGAAGGAAGGTTGTTGGCACACTGAAAGCAGTGATGAGAAATAGGGAGGTGAGTATGGAAGTTAAGAAGTCACTGCATGATGGTATTGTGATCCCTACCCTGACGTATGGAAGCGAGGCGTGGACCTTGCAAGAGGGGAACAAGTCAAGAGTGAGAGCAGTGGAAATGAGTTACTTGAGAGGAGCATGTGGAGTGACATGGAGGGACAGGTTGACGAATGAAGAAGTGAAGGAACGTTGTGGGGTAGATGTGGATGTGGTTGAAAAGATTAGGAGAAATACACTGAGGTGGTTTGGACATGTGGAGAGGATGGAGAATGAAAGACTGACTAAGAGGGTGTATGTAGGTGAGGTGGAGGGAGGGAGAGGGAGGGGTAGACCGAGGATGAGGTGGAGGGATGGAGTTGAGAGGTATATGAGGGAGGGGGGGGTGAGTTGGGGGGAGGGGAGTCAAATGGTGGGTGACAGAGTGACTTGGAGGCGTTTTGTCTGCGGCCACCCTTTGCGGGATTAGGGCGTCGGGCTATAGATAGATAGATAGATAGAGATTCTTTTGGGCAGTTGGACTGCAGTGTGTAATAGATTGAGCATCAGGAGTGTGTTAACTTTACAGTTTTGAACAGTGTTGGTCATTGTTTATTTACTCTTGAATATCAGTGTGATTTAGTGAAACAGTATGTGAAATGCAACAGTTTTGTAGACAGTATATGGCATTGGATGGGAAGTAGGTCATTATTGTTATCAGTGGGTAAATGAAGATACATATTTGTCTAATGCTGGATATTGCAACATCATGATAGGCTACTCTGTTTGTCTCACCACATTATTAATGAAGTTCAGCAATTCTTTGAGAGGATATGTCACTGTATACCAAGCCGTGACTGGCAGACCAGAGCTTCTTATAAGATAAATACCTGTAGTACTATTTTTATACTATACAGTATATTAATATATGCTACGTTGAGTTGATGTTGAGTGATGTGTTAATTGTTACAGTAGTTTCTTGTTAGAATATATCCTTTTAGTATATGGAAGTGACCGTACAACCATCATTGTACTGGAATGTTACATAAGCCTAATGTGCTTGACTGTGTGTATAATACTAGCATTTTACTTACATACTAGGCTTCTATGAAGTTCTGAATGACTGTGCATTCTTCACTCACTATGTTACTGAAATGTGTGCAGCAGCATTGCGTGGTGAGTGAACCTATAATACTCTTGTGTGTTTGAGTGTGTCCGTGTAAGCAGAGTTCTGCAGATGATCCTGTGTCCTGAGTAACCCACTGCACTGACCCTGTCCTGTTCCCTTTCACTACCAGCCCTACCCCTCCTCCTCCAACAAGAACCCATATGACGAAGGTTCAGACTGGCAGTCGGTAAGTTCATTGTTGTGTAAAATGCATGACTCTTGATGATGTTTTCTTAGCTAAGAAAGATAAATTGCTCAGGTATTTTACATTATTTTTTGTTAAGAGTTGTTCAGAGAGTATGTCATTTAGTTAGTACTTAATTAACCAAAATGCAGGAATTAAAGTACAGTATAATGGAATACTGTTCTTGTATGCTGATTTAACATAGTCATAATACAGTATACTGTGTAGTGCAAAGGAACTAGTGTTTTTCAGAAATGAAATTGGTACAGTATGTCTCTCTTCTGACTGTCTTAGTTGATGAAACATCGTTCAAGAATATTTCAATGCTGCTTTTTACTCTTAGAGATTTGGAAGAAGTGTTTGGTAAGTCTTTTGTATCATTTAATTTCTTTGTTGCCTATTGGAGCCATTCAGGGTATTTGCTTTCTATCCTTGGTTCACTGGCTTCTTGCTGCACCATAAGAACTGTTTTCACTGTGTAGATTGGTAATTTTATTACTGGTGATTAACCAATAATTAAGTGTCAAAGTTTTATTGGTTGCATGTAATGTAGTGATAAATTTAATAATTTTTCATTCATATTGTTGAATATTGTGGCACTGGAGGAAAAGCAGCTTAACCCTATTACTGGTAGGGATTTTCCATAACATACTCCATATCTGATGTTATCTGGAATAAATTTTTTGAGTGTGACAATATGGTGAAGGACTTACAGCAATACATCCTCTTGAATCAAGTGGATTTTTTAATTTAGTCTTTTTACTTCCAGATAATTATATTCTATTTAGGAAGTTCCTCCCATGTTGAAGGGCTTAATGAAGGCTTTATTTTGAAAAGCCTCTTGAGCTGAATAAAATTGCCTAGAAGTAGGAAGAACATGAATAGTCTGTCATCAGATTGAAAGGGTTAACTTTTTGAAAGATAAGAATTTCCCATAACTGAATAATTGTCAGATTCTGTATTAGAATAAACTGTGCAAGTGCAGCAGTAGTAATAGTATTTGTAGTTGTAACCCTAGGTTCATCTGAATGTGAATCCAGTATACTGCAGGCAGAAAGTTGCCTCCCCTTCTGCAGTGCACTATCCCCTTTCCAGGGATAGGGAGGAAAATGAGGGGTGTAGTAGAGCAACCTAAATATGTCAGCACCATTGCACAAAAGTGTCCCTCTACAGCAGTCCCAGGGAAAGGATTGAATTGAGCATGACTGCCACACATAAACACAAAGATAGTGAGAGGAACATTTAAACCTACCACAGAATGAAGGGGAGAGATGGTATTATGACACCTTGATGATAGTCAGGGAATCATCTCTTTTCCCAGTTATGTCTGAACAGTAAAAACTACTGAAACTTAGCCAAAGTCATGGACTAATGCATGTCTTGGATGGTTCAGTTTTTCCAACGTGTTCAGCAAACATTTGAAAGGGACTTAGTTGTTTGACACTGCCAAGGTGAAAGGATGGGTGTGCAGTAGTGTGACTGGCCTACTGAGTTGTTGTTTCCTGCATCCATATTCAAATCAAAATGAGATTTTACTGGAACCCCCCAACCCCCAGTGGCTGTGCCAGGAAACATTACTGTCACTGAGTTGCTGTTGGACCTATTATTCAATTAGCCTGCCACCACACACAAACCTGTGTTATCACTGCAGAGTGCTTGTTATCTCTCATGAGTTTGTAGGTTAAGTAGGTTGTGAAACTTTGAAATTTCAACCTTTGGGAATGTGTAGAGGAGGTTGAAATTTGATGGGGTCAGTGTGAAAGGGGATCACAGTTTTTTTTTTTTTTTTTTTTTTTCCCCCACCAAAGTTTAGGTTAGATAAACTGTAAGAGTTTGAGAGTTTGATGTTTAACCTTTGGGGATATGTAAAGGTGACTGAAATCTGATGTTTTCATTTTGAATTAGGATCAGCGCCCCTCAGTGAATTTCAGCCTAATTTTGGTTAGGTTAAGTTTGGATGGCTCAGAATTTGAGTTTTCATGGGATAGATATGTACAGTAGTTAGATAAGTGAATTTGTAGGTAATGGTAAAAATATAAAGATGAGTGGATGGATAAATATATTACATAGATGTATGATTGGATGAATGGATAATACAGATGTACGGATACTGGTGGGGTCTAGCAACTCATTCATGCTAAGTGGGGAGGTGTAAAGCATCACCAGGCTATTCGTTCTCTCATGAGTTTATATTCATTCTCTCGACTTCAGGGTTTTAAATACATTTTGGTGGACCCTCATGTTTTAACATTAGCCCTTTCCCTAAAGATTAAACAGTTTGGCTGTTGTCAATCAGGGAGTGGTTGCCCTTTTTTACTTCACATGCTGTTGATAGTTTTCTCACTCACACGTTCTCTTGCCTTGTTTCTTGATCCTACGTCACCTCATCCTTAGGTGAGAAAATAGATCAGGGTGATGATGAAAACGATGAATTACAGAGCGTTTGTACAGAATATTGTAGGTGCCTGAAGAGTGCATGGTTGGACTCTTAGGTAACCTTGCACATTAAGTGCTGCCTTGTAGGGTAGGAAGTGGAAGAGAAAGACACGGGAAATTTTCACTGATGAAGCAGATGCAGTGGAATAGTTGGTGAATTTTTGACCGTGTCTGTACATATTTGGAGAGACAAGGACTGAACTTTCATTATTGACGAGGAATGACTTATAATGATGCCTTTTCTGTATTAAGGCTGTGTATTGCACTAGTGGCATGCAAGGCTATGCCTGTAGAATGCAGTGTGATTTTGTATGCCATGATTTCTTATTTGGAGGAAGGAAGGCTCTAGTTTTTCTGTTGCACCTGTTGAACAAAATGTGGAAGGTGGTGATGCTAGCCGCCAGGAGATTAGCCATAGTGTTTTGTGTCTCAGAGCTTTGGAAGAACCCTTCCATCTTTTCATCATATTCCAAGTATCCTGGATGTTGTGTAAATGCAGATTATTTGGGGGGGGGGGAATAATGGAAACTTGTTCGGCTTATGGAGTATGGAGGATTATTCCCAGTGTTCTGTTTGATAACTGAAGGCCCCCCCCCCCCTTTTTTTTTTTTTTTTTTACCAAGTAGTTTTCCTGTGATATATTAATTTCATAGCAACACACTAACAAGTTTTTTTTTTTTTTTGAAAATAAAACATATATAGAAGTGACACTGACTGGGAAAGGGAGACGAGGGATGGACAGTCAGTGATCCATACCTGATTTTTGACGTGAGAGGAGAAACTCATTCGACAGACTGAATAGTCTGTGGATGGGGATGAATAAGCTAAACACCTTGGCAGAAGTGGACCTTTCTTTGTTAGTCAGTGATCCTTATCCCTGATGTCCTTATGTGGCAGTAAATGCCTGGTCTTCTGGTTGTGGATCAACAAGAAGTACTGTATGTAGGAATTGGTTTTTGGGCTTGAAAATCCTCAGACTGAAGATCAGTATCCCTCTGCCTGTGATTGTGGAAGATTCTTGGTCATGGCAGTTGTGGATTGGGCACCTAGGAATTTGAAGTTATTTTATGTCTGACATGGTGCTGAAAGATTAAAGGCAGGATGTTGTCTGTTATTTAATCACCCATACACCCTTACTCTTTTAAGAATGGTAGTGAAGAAAGTCACTGATATAGGAAGGATGTGGACCTTGGTAATGCGCCAAGTCACTGCCAGGTGTCTGATCATTAATGCCACAGAGCACCTACCGTAGCTTAGGGCAAAAACCATTGAACAACGACCCAGGCAGACCATAACCCAACTCATAATGAGGAGTAGGAGGACAGCCATATGTTTGAAGTCCAGGCAGTAGAGAGTTGGCAGGTGGCCCAATACCTGACATGCATTTTGTTGTGAGGTGCAGGAACAGCATGGTAATTTTGTCACTGGAGCAGCAGCAGAGTGGTAGCGTGTTATTTGGGCAAAAGATGGACAAGATGCCATCAAACCAAGGCCCAGTATGCCCTAGCACCAAACTCAAGGCAGGCAGTGAGCGAGCATCACCCCTCCTCCACCTCTGTCTGCCTGCCTGCCTGCCTGTCTCTCTCTCTCTCTCTCTCTCTCTCTCTCTCTCTCTCTCTCTCTCTCTCTCTCTCTCTCTCTCTCTCTCTCTCTCTCTCTCTCTCTCTCTCTCTTTCACACACACATATGTCTCTCTCTCTCTCTCTCTCTCTCTCTCTCTCTATATATATATACACACACACTGGGTATACATTGTTTGTTTGTTCGTTTGTATGTAGGTCATGAGGGCAAGTAACAGGTCCTTCCACATGAAGAGTTATGCAACCTATTTCTTCTTCCCTGCACCTCTTCATTTAGGGTTGTATACACACTGGGTCATGGAGATAATTTGAGTAGCAAAGAGACTGCCAGTGTGGGAGGCATTAACCCCTTTAGATCATTTTTATAAAAAAAAATTCTTCCTCACTCCAGATGATTTTATTCAACTTCAAGAGAATCTTTAGTGTAGAATGGATTGATGGATGTTATATATGAGCATTCCACGTCAAAAAGTCTCTCGAGAGATAAATAAATTTGTTTGATATAGCAAGCATAAAATGAAAAATATATATATCACTGGATTGAACTCTGTGGATTGTTCCCACCTCGGCATTCTTTTTGTGTATTGCTTCACTCTTCATTACCCCATCAGGAGTGTAGGTGCCCATGGCTAAGCTGTGTAGGCTAGACATCTATTTATATTAAGAGTGACCAGTTGCATACGCTTGAGTGGCATCATGAGATAAATAACGCTAGGCACCTCAAGATTCAAACTCTTATGTGTCTTATCCAGTTAGAGCATCTTAATGTACCAGACCAACAGGCATCAATTCGGTGGCTACATGGTTGCCAACCAGAGCATTCAGTGGTGTCCTGGGTTACAGGCAACCATTTGGCTTGTCACATTGTGTAGGGCCACTTAAAGTAGCATTTAGGGGCATTTTTATATGGTTTCAATATTACTGAAGTTACTGGGATGAAGAATCTATCCACCACAGTGCCTGTGTGTGGCAGGCAGTGGCAGCTTAGCACTAAAGTACTGTCATCACAGTACAGTTTTTGTATTCAGCTTTGGACTCCCTTTTAATGAAGGGATTAAAACCAGTCTCCATTAGCCCTTCAGTGCAGTGGTGATTTTTGCCGTAGAGTTACCTTTGACAGTGTGATGTAGGTGAGGAAAGACCCTTCTTTGTGAAGGTGTTAGGCTACTCCTTCTCAAGTACAAACATGACTTTACAGCAGAAGAAAATGGGTTTTTGGCCATGAGAAACTTGTTTTGTTTTTTTTTTTTTTTTTTTTTTTCCCCTGTGTGAAAATAGTAGAGCAGTAATATATTTTCATCAGCAGTTGAGAATAGTCAGTATGAGGAAATTATGAATTTATATTGATGCTGTACAAGTGTGCGGTTTTCAGAATTACTTATGATATTTATAGGAATGACTGCTAGTGCTGCACATTGGGATGTGTTAATTATTCACATGTAAATTTGGTGTTCTAAACTTCATCAGGCAACTTTACAGTTGAGTATGATGGACTTCATTACTTAAATTTGCTTTTGAACAGATTCAGTTGAAAACATTAAATCCACTGAGAAAACTAAAGACTGCCATAGTGTTCTTGAAGCTGTATCAAGGAGAGACATGGAATGTGATGTGAATGGTGGTAGAGAATGTGGAGACTAACGTACAGTATAGGGCTTCCTGCTCACCCCTCTTACTCTTCTTCACTCAGTGTCATCGCATCTTACCTATTGCACTGCAGTGTTGTACAGTGCTGGCAGTGTCCTTGTTATCTGCCAGGGATGTGTTCTATGATATACCAACTTTTTTCATACAGTTGGTACACTACAAATCAGTTTTATAGGTAGCAGTGGCACTGCAGTGTTTTTTTTTTTTATTTGAGGGGGGGGGGCATATTTCTGTATCTATTTATCTATCTATAGATAGATAGATAATAAGGACTTACTGCATTTCATTAATATCATACAGTACTGTAATCTTCACTTATATGAAATATTCAGTATAATAGAGAGAAGAGGAGAGACCAGTGTTGCAGAATTTCATATAAATTTGAGAAAGATGCACTCATCATAAATTTGTCAGTGGAAGGGTAATGATAGTGATGGCAGAAATATTCACGGTGTTTGAACTCATGGCAACTTTGCACAAATATGACACATATGACGACTTTGACTATGACCTTCTGCATCTGGTAAGAGTTATAGATGTTCTGCTTTTTTATTTTTCCAAGTAGATAAATGTACAGTACTCATCATGTCATATGGTTGTATAAGAGTTCTGTTTTTAGATATATATTTCATGACTGCTCTACTTTGTGTGTGTGTGTGTGTGTATGTGTGTGTGTGTGTGATAAATTTAGGAAAGATAGAGGATTGTATTTTGAGCTTGTGATAACTTTAAAAGTAGCAGTAGAGCAGTACAGATATTCAGTACATATAATTATCAGATCAGTCTTAGCAGCCATTTTTTGTGAGTAGTTCCTTCATGCCACTATTTGATGACTTTATTCAGTATTGGAATGTGTCTAGTGGGAATCACAGAAGGCTGTATATAACCCCCAGTTCAAAAAGAATATTGTAAGCTATGTGTGATCGTCTGGGGATAGCAAGATTAAAATGTGAAGAATGACCTCTCACTGAAGGGGTTATTGCTTTACAACTTATACAGGAGAAGCTTTGAGGTAACAGCTATGAAGATTTAAATGAATTAAACAGATTTTATGTTTGATAGAATTAAAATTATTGTTATGAAAAGGTATTTTTGACATTGTTGCACACTTGTATGGTTGAAAGGAGACAAGAAGAGCTTATTTATTTCACTAACATATTCAACAACACATAGCCCATCAGCAGAGAAATTGAAGAAAAAGAACTTGAGCTCTTTCTTGTATTTCCCTCCCACTCATTCTAAACAGTTTGTCACCATGAATTCTTCACTGTTGTACTGTACACTGCTGATATTTTTATCTGTATACACACCCACAGAACCTGGACAAATGGAAGAGCTCACGTAGAAAGCGAAATGAGGAAGCTCTAGGGCGGGTGATAGAGATCAAGAAGAATGAGCAGGAAGAGGAACTGAGTAAGACTCGCCGGAAGAGCAAAACATTCAGTGAGATGAGGGAGGAGAAGTAAGTAGACTTTGTTGTTAAATCATCCTTTATGGCCCTATCAGGGACTTAGGGACCTGAGATGAAGCTACTCAGTCTGCACATTTAACATGTGAGTGACCAGTCCTCAATGCCTGAGTGGCTTCGAAGCAATAACCCAACCATTCCTTGGATATAAGCCATTATGAAGCATATCCAGTGGGCATGCCAGAACACTAGACCATAGGTGTCTACAGTATTTGTTGGCTGTTTGGTTAGCACCCTGTGTATTAAATGGTTTCCTGGATCACAGGAAATAGTTTAACTTGTTATTCAGTTAAGTCACCAAAAGGTGGCAGTATGTTAAGTAAATATTATAGATGCTTTATATATATAGATAGATAAATATAGATATCAGTATAGATATGCTGTATATATATGGGTGTGTCCAACCCTGGACTATATATATATATATATATATATATATATATATATATGGATGCATCTGACCCAGGACGTAGTACTGTATCTTCCCTAAGGCTTTGTAGTCCTGTAGTCATCATACATGCTGCACATATATACATGTCACAAATTCAGGATTAATGCTTGCTATCCTCAATACATACATGCTAGAGCTGTCTCAATTAGGACTAATATGTTGGCATTAGGCCCCCCCCCCCATTTATTTTTTTTTTTATTTTTTTTTTTTTTTTTGATGACATGTCAGTTGGTGTTGTGGAAGATCTGTAAAGTTTGTTTTAATGAAATTCAAACCATCAGACTCTTTATCTGCCCCAGGCTGGGATTGAATGCACATTAGAGAGACAGCAGCTAACTTCTCACTGATGTTAAAGATGTTCCAAAATATAATTTTTTTTTTTTCTCCTGTACAACTAGTACTGTAAATTGGAGAAAACTGTCATATTAGCTTTGTATGTAGCAGTGGAACCTAATAGGTAATTTATTGTAATTTACTGATGATTTAAAATAGCAAAAAAGAATGTTTGAAAGGTGACAGGTAATGAGGATTGACTGTTTTGTGTTTAACTGTGCACAATCTTTGTGTAATGTTGAATGTACTGGATTTGAATTTTTATCTGTTGTAATTATATTCCTGCCATCAGGTGGCATTGATGTTGTTGTGCTGCCAGTATCAGGTAGTGTACACCACTTTCTAATATGATAAATATCCTTAACCCCTTTCAGCTCAGAAAATGGTCAGGCGTAGTCTGACTGAAGAGTTAATTCACTGGTAACCAAGGAAATTCCTCCTTTCCTCATAATTAATGCTTATTTCACGCAATCATGACTTAATACTGTACATTATTCAGGTTTTGGGAGTGCCCCAGTTCTGTCAGGTGAAAAACCACCCACAATCAACCAATCATTAACCTTACAGGACCAAGCGTGGGCGTCGTTACAACCTGGTGGTTCATGACGATGACAATAATGATCTCACTGGCCTGCTGTCAGGAGGTTCACAGAAGCACACTGGAGATGACACCAGAGGAGACAGCAAGGATGACCTCATTGATCAGGATAACAAGGATGCCAAGAGTGATGCTGGCTTCTGCACTGGTTCAGACACTGGCAGTGATGGTGTTTTTGCTGAGGATAACATCAGTGATACTTCATCTGCTTTGGTGGGTTTCGTGTTGATTTTCTTGTAAACCCATTCATTCAGTTAACATACAGGGTATTTTTAACTTTTTTTCCTTACTAGCACTAGACACCTTAGCCCATCTGCGAATGAGAAAAAGTCATGATAACGATGATGATGATGGTAATGATGATGAGAAGGCATCCCTCAGATGGTTTTATGAAACTTAAGACAGATTTGTAGTAGTGAGGGAGTTAACAAGGTAATATCTCCATTTTGAAAAGTTTCCAAATTCTGAGTAAGATCATGTAGTGGTAGCAGCAATAGAATACTGTTGAAAATATTTCTACATAGTGAAGTGTTTAGCCAAAAATTTTAGCTCTTCATGGGTATCTAAGACACTGATGTGACAGGTAGACCAAATAAACTTTATCATGCTGTAGTTAGCAGAGAACTGTTGAGCATAATTGCACTTATTTGGTAACTTTTTTCTCCAGGCAACCGGAGAGGAGAGGAAGTTCGTAGATATTATTTTTATTACATGGTATTCAAGAAGAATATTAAGAAATCAAGGGACGAAAGTAAACAGAAAGTAGAGGAATGCTCTTTCTGTTTGTATATTGATTATTATAATAAGATTCTATTGGTCACATATGTACTACATATACCTTACATATATTTGTGTCTCAGTATCTATTCCATCTATTTTTCAGGGTGATAAGAAGGAAGCCCATGACTCTCTTTTGGACTCAGGTGTGAGCAAGGAAGATGAGACTCACATCAATGGCCATGGCTCCTCCCTTCTTACGGAAGAGTTTACATCCACCACAGTAACACACACTGCCACCACCAGCCATACTGATGAGTACACCTATGACAAGGCAATAGCTGGGTACAAACAATATGCTGAAAACAGTGCCAAGAAGAGAACATCAAGCATCACTAGCTTAAATAGCAACACCAGCTACACAAAAGAGGATGACAAGAAAGATGAAAAATTTGGCATCACTAATCGTTCACCTAGTCCAGGGAAAGGCAAAAAGCTAGAAGGAATGGTGAACTTCTTTTCCAAAGAGATGGAAAGAGATTCTAAGATGAGTCCTGAACCTAGAGTAATTATGAGAGAGAAGTCTCCAAAAGTAGATGTAGGCAAGAGAAGATCAATGTTTGAGACCCGTGACCCGTCAAGTGAACGTGAGCAGAAACAGGCTAACAGGAGATCGTTAGATATGTCCAGCTCTCTCAAAAACAGAGTGGCTTCATTTGAGAACCTGGATACTGCTACCACAGTGGGCTCGAGAGTGCAAGGAGCAGCTCCCAACCGTGATATGAGTCTGCGCAAGAAGGTTGCATCATTTGAGAGGCTGGACACTGATACCACAAAATACAAAAGTATCACTCCACCAAGAGATGTGAAGTTCCAAGACAAGTTGGCAACCTTCACTAGCTCTGAGGTTGATACACAACTGATCAAGAAGAAGACACCTGAAAGAGATGTAAATTTCCATAAAAAACTAGCATCATTCACCAGCATGGAAGAAGAGCAGGAGTCTGTAGAACGCAACAGACCTCTGCCTCAGGGTGACCCAAGCTTAAAAAGCAAAATTGCATCATTCAGACAGATGGAACAGACAACTGAGGTGCAGAACTTTACCAGTTCCAAACAAGAATCAAATCGTCATAGAGACTCAAGAGATGAGCCAATGCAATACAGGGATCGTTCTGTTAGTTTGGAGAATCTGGATGAGCCAGTGAGTGAGACTAAACTCCGACCAACAGTTTCAATGGGCAGCATCCTGAGACGCACCCCTTCCACTCCTTACATGGTGGTAGATTTGGAAGAGCCAAGGGCAGAGAAGCAGTGTGAGACCGAAGTCAGACCATTGGTGAGTGTCCCACCAAGTTTATCCAGTAAAGGTAGTCCTGATGTGGACATCAAGCGTTCCACTGTGTACGAAACCGTGGAGAAATGTGAAGTCAAGCGGGATGTGGAATCTGCTCCCTTGTATTCCATTTTCAAGTACCTCAGCCCAGAGGTTTGTCAGTCATGTAGATTATCACTGAGTGTGACTTTTAGCCCTGCAGTTGACAGCTGTCCTTTTAATGCTTAAAATTTAGTAACCTGCAGTTTGAATAACGGTTGAATTTTTGTTTTAGAATTTAGTAACATTTTTAGGGAGCATTCAGAGTTGGCTTTTCAGAGAAGTCTTTTCATTATGCTAATTCAAGGAGCAAAAATACAGCAGCCATGACAACACTGTTATGGGATTAAAGAATATATACCTTTCACTTTGTTATATGAACAACAGCATTGCTTATCTCCAAGTGGTAAGGTGAACTATTGCCTATCAAGCAGCATGTAACATAGTAGATATATGGGCAGTTTAATAGTTCACCTTAGGATTTTTTTTTTTTTTTTTTTTTTTTTTTTTTTTTTTTAATACTACAGTCAGTCACACTTGAAATTAGAGCTCTGTTGAAATTGAAACTAGGTCTACGAAAGTAAACCTTAAAAAGCTTTTTCCAGCCTTGGATGTTGATCCATCCATCCGTCATCCAGTCCTACATTGCCCCATGAGGAGTGTAGGAGCCCGGGGCTAGGCAGTTGATCCTGACATTTAAGATGAGAGTGACATAATTTTGTTAAAAGGCAGAAGAAATTTTAATTACTCCTAATTCAGTTCATGCCAGTAGCTTTTCATTGCTAGGTGTCTTCTTTGAAGTTGAAGATAAAATTTACCAAGAGAAACTAAGCACTCCTCATGTGATTTTCAGTTTCTGGATTCTCTGTTTGAGCAACACACTGTTGGTGTGAGTTAGTCACAGATGGAGAAAAAGTGAAAAGCACTGCACAATGTAGTGATGCTGTATAGAAGCGTGAGTGGCTGGCCTAAATTTAGCGCAGATTGCTAGGCAGCATCTTTGAGGAAGCTGTGAAAGACAAAATTTTTAACCTGTTGACTGCATAGTGTCTCTTTTGGCTGAACAAAATTGTCTCACATAAGCATGTATAAGATACCCTAAATACTGTATCTCTTTAACAGTGGAAGAGCTAATTGAGAACATTTTTAACCTTTTTGTTATTCAGATTTCTCTCAGCTGAACAAAATCATCTGTTGTTAGCATAATAAATAATTGCACGAACCATAGCGAAAGGGTTAAGATTGCATAATGTAGCGATGGCCTCATTTGGAACAACTGTAGACACAGATAGGTTAGTTAGCTTAAGAGGTAAAGTATTGTATGTTAACTGTGATGTTGAAGAGAGAGCTTTAGGAATGAATTAGGGTGTTGAAGTGAGAACTTAAGGAGCGAATTAAGATGTTGTAAAGTGAATGTAGATTAACACCTGAGATAGAATGGACACATTCAGACTGCAAAAGGTAAAACTGAGGGTAATGTTGGTAGAGAAAGCTCATGTTTGATATAGAAGAAGAGTGTGGAACAGTACGTAAATGAAAAAGCAAGAAAAGCAGTTAAGGGTATCTGACGCATACAGTTTATCCTTATACCCTGTGGGAGTTTGGGTTCCCCAAACCCAGGAAGTCCAAAAGCCATAAATACTTACAATTACTGATAGCTGTATAAGTCATCCAGTCATTGTACACAAATTATAACAGCTAAAGTATAATAAACAGATGTTGGAACATGTATAAATGTGTAAATTAGAATACAAAATAATTACCGTAGTTCAGTTTAGTAGTTAAAAAAAATTTATGGTAAAAATAAGTTGATAGTGATTGTGTGCTCACCTTAAACATGCAAATATGTCAAGTACAGTACAGCAGCAGCATACTCTCTCACAGTATAAATTGTCAGTCAGTTTGAATTGAGGATGAGAAGCAGCAACTGTAATTCTACTCATTTGAAGGGTATATTGTATAGACAAAGCAGCCTAGAAATAGTTATGGCACAGTTATGTTTTGTTAGTTGGAGTTCCCTGGAGGAAGCAAGGTACTGAATATGATAATCATGAAAAAAGTTATGTGCACTTCCTTCACTGCAGGCAGTACCTGCACAATCGTGTCAGTGTATGGGAGGGACTTCGCTTTCAGCAATTACAGTATCAAATAGTGGTTGCGGTATAAATGTTAAGTGGTGCAAAGTATAACCGACACCTTTAAACCTTCTAATGACCATATAGCACTCAGTCATGTGATGAATACATGTAATATAGCCATTCCACAATTGTAACATCATAATGAAATCAGATACTGGGTATCTAAAGCATGTTTAGTGAAGTGTTTTTCTGTTACATTTTATAATGTTCATAGAGATTTTGGCATGTTTCCTTCAAATCACTTGAGTGGTGTATTGATGCTCACCATCAGCAAACTTTTACTCGAGTTGCAAGCTCAGACTGTTTTATACTGAGAGACGCTTCATAGAACGCAGCATTTGCATGGTTAGCCTCTAAGGAACAGGTGGGATATTTTGGGATATTATTTTTGCCACTTCCAGACAGTTTAGTTCAAGTTAAGGGAGGACCTTAGATTTGCAGAGCCCACTTAATGTTTTTCAGTCCCATCTCAGGCCATTGAGAATTATTGAGAACATTAGGACTCGTTCATGCTTCAGGTAGATGATTTTTATCAGCCAAGGAAAGCACCCAGCACTTTGAGGATTAAGTTTATGATTTTCAAAGATGATTTTCACAGCTTGGTCACTTAAATTGATTTTTTTTTTTTTTTTATTCAGTCATCAGTGCATTGTACAAAGCTTTTGGTTGGTGTGTACTGTATATAATTTTGTTCATGATGAAGTCTAATAATTTAAAGTGTTTGGTAATTATTTTTGTCATGTGTCATGCTTTATGCTTTGTTTCATTTATACATTTACACATTTCAGTCCTCATACATCCAGATACTGTATTCATCATTAATTTTCACCTGAGTTATTTGCATTTGAAATTTGTTTTTGTAACCTTGAATTTTTTGCATGTGATTGTGAGTAACCCTGTTGTGCATGTGATTGGCTATTACTGTTATTTTTTGCATCACTTTCAAACAGGTGAATGCACAGGTATTTGAGATTGCATCCAAACTACAGGAGACACCACTGGTAGGGTCCCCCATCCACAAGTCTCCCTCCCTTCCCCTGCCCACCTCCCCTGCCGCTGCTGCTGCGTGTGATGAGGACTCACTCGAGGCCACTAATGCTTACACTGATGACGACATTAATGAGGTTTGTCTTTTATGTATTTATTTTTTATTGTCTGGTGATAGAACCTACACTTACTTGCATGGCCAATTGTCTCTGCCCATATTCATGAACATAAACTTCTGCTCTGGTGTGGAGTGTTTATCTGTGAGTTTCTTCTTCTGTGCGGGAAACTAACCAGTAAATAATATGTTATAGTACAGTAAGTCCTCATTGTATGTCCCCGTCTCTCTCTCTCTCTCTCTCAGATCCTCAGTAAATTACAACAAGAATGACCCATGGGTTTTGTAAAGGTGATTTAGCAATTTTCCACACTTTGCAGTACCAGTTTCTGGAAATATTTTTTGATGTTTCGGAGCACTTCCCGTGCGTATGACGAGGACTTACTGTATAGGTTTGTGTGTAAAAAAGTGTTATTCCTCCATTAGGAGGTCCTGTAAACTTTTTAACCCTTAACTCCTTAAGACAGGTGTCCACATGTTGTGACAGACGCTGAAGATGGGCATAATTGGCCAAATGTAAACAAATTTTTAAGCCTTTGTAAGAACATGATGAGTAATTCCAGAGTAAAAATGAGGTACCATTGGAAAGCACATGCCTTCATAGGTGGCATTGCAGACTATTTGAACTTTCACTGGACGAGCAGTGATTTTTAGAAAATGTACTAAAATCTACATTTTTTCACTCCCGTGACCACTACCCGGAGCTTACCACAAGATGATTTTCACATTATAATTACTATTCAACGTTGCAGATACTATAAACATTCACTTTTTGATCACTGTGGTAGTTATATTTCACTGTATTGGCACTGCAATACTTGTACCGCACACTTGCAGTAAAATACATTTTCAAAACCATTGTGTAATACTGTTTTCCAGTAAACTGGACACTCCATATTATAATGATGATGATAACAGTATCACAAATCACGTCACTGTCGCGTCACTGTTACTGCAATGTATTTGTTACACAGAGGCACTTATGGAGAATAATATGTTTCCAGTATACAGTACAGGCAGATCCTGTGATATGATACCCCTATATACAATACCCTGGCATAGCAGTGGGGGTAGAAATGCCACCTTACCCTGCCAAACAATGGCCAGACCCAGGTATAACAATGGGTTTTGTTTTTTTAACCAATTTTGATTATATTTTACTTAAATTTAGTATTTAGTATGATCTATTAACTGTTTTTAGATTTCGATTAATGTGTTTTAGTCATAGGTAGGGTGAACATTGTCATTTTGGGGTACCAAGTTTGATTTTTTCCAGACTTTTTTATATGATTTTCAGATCTTGGGGGTTTAGGTGAGTTATAAACTGATTTTAGGCTTGGTTTAGCTTGTTTTAAAGCTATTTGGGGGTTTAGGTTAGCTAGAAAGTTGTTTCTGGACTCATTTGAGTGGGTTTAAGACTTGGTTTGGGGGAGAAACCCAGGGCTTAAAAACACATCCCTATACCCTACATGTTAAATCTACCCTGAGATACGATACCCCGCTTAGCGATGGGATTTTACTTAACCAATTGCATCATTAAACTGGGGTATGCCTGTACAGGTATATGAATATATGTAAATGTAACGGACTGCATATGCGGACACTCGTCTCCTAAGGGTTAAACATCAAGTATTGATTCATGTGTTTGCTGTGGATAGAGTCAAGTGATATTACATGCCTGTGTGGAATATCATCAGGTTTAAGAGTTTAGAAACGATTTCATTTTTATCAAAGATATCTTTGGTGACCTTCTAAGAGGGGAAAATTTGATAGTTTACTTTATCTTTTTTGGTTTTCAGTCTGTTTATCAGAAAATTATTATTATTTTATGTATTCATTTTAAGAATAAATGTCATACATGTGAATAGGGAGGACTGGTTCATGTGTCTTTGTGACATTATGTATACAATAGTTTCCCTCTGTTTATGTACCTGTACTTGTGGGAACTGTCTTGTGTTTACTCCTGCCAAATTATATATACTTATATATATATATATATATATATATATATATATATATATATATATATATAGTGTGATTTTTTTGTGCATGTTGTGTATCTGTAATTGGCATTTTGTTATGTTGTTTGTTTATGTTATATCATTGTGTCTACTGTTGCTTTCAATCTGATGCAGGTAATCAAGGATTATGAGACTGTGAATGAGGACTTCCCTACTCACAGTGACAACATCTATGAAAACATTGCAGATGAACCGGTATATGAGAATATCTATGAGAAGGTAAAGAAACACAAGTCTGTGGCATTGTAAATGAGTCTAGTATTTATTGGAAGTTACAAATGCTTTTGAAATTTTCCTCCGAGTTTAACTAATTCAATGCTGCAGTTTGCTAATATTCAGGAATGATAGGCTTCAGTAAGAGCAATTTCTAAAAAATTCAAATGTTTTTGTGTAATCTGAGAGTATTCATAGAACCAAACTCAGTTGTGCAGATTGTGAGAAAAGCATACCTCTATCCAGCCATGTTTTTCTGTGTGTCTGTGTATGTGTCTGTGCATATGTACATGCATGCTTATGATAGTTTTGTCAAAGCAATGTTTTACTGTTTTTTCCTCGTCAACATTCTGTGTCCCGAACAATTTTGCCAGGGTACACAATACATACTGTACACAAGTTTGTCTTGGGTGTGAGGGAATATCTGTAGGATTCAGCAACCTGGGTTTGGTGGAAGTGGAAGGTCACATAAAATTCTTTTAAATACCAGCCCTGAATAAGAGTAATACTGTATTTCTGAGTGATTGAAGTTGTATTAGCCAGTGTTGCATGTGAGTACAGTAATTACCATGTATTTAAAAGGTAATGTGAGCATATATGCAGTTGTAATGTCTTTAGAAAAAAGATGGTATGTTCAGTACTGCATACTTTAAAATGATGATTTTTGCCACATTAGTTATGTTTGTATGAATACCATAAATGACCTTTTTTGTATTGTAATGCACATAGGTCGGTGAGGAGAACCTAAAGAGTGACACAGTTGATGAACACCACTACCAGACCCTAGAGGAAGTGAGAGCTGATATAGTTGAGCAAGTCGGAAGTCCTCCCTCGCCCCCGTCACTCCCTCCGCTGCCAGCCCAGTCAACTCTCCCTGCCTCATCTCCAGCTCCAACTCCACCCGTTAAGGAAGAGTTGCCTGTGCTGAAGCGTTCTCCTGCCCCAGCACCCCAGCTGCCTCCCACACCTACAGAGCCAGCCATGCCAGAGGTAGAGTATGGAAGTGACACCACTGGCAGTGGGCTTTGCCTGTTGTTGGTTTATTTTCAGACAAATTAATGATCATGTTATGCCATTAGGGGCAGAGACTGGTCATCTGTCCTTCAGTGTTCCGAACTTTGGTTCCCTAACCTTTATATTTAACTTCAACAGTATATGAACTTTTTAAAAAGCCTTCAGTAATTCTGTCTGCTCTTAACTGATTTAACTTGCACTTAACAGAGAAATAACAACAATAAAAATGGTTTATCTAATTTTTCTCTGTGATTTGTGAAGATTGCCATGGACTCTGTTTTTGCCATGTACAGTATATTTCCATTTTATTGTTTAACAGGTTGTACTTTTTTGCCTTTATAATATTTCCAGTATGAGCTTGGCTAGCTAGCAGGGCTACACATTGCTTACATGATTACAGTGGCCTGTTATAACTTAACTCAGTTTCAGAACAGCACAGTACCACAATATCCCCTTCAAGTATCTATAGAGTAGCTGGAAATTACACAGTAGCTAAAAGAAATTGTATTTAGTTTTTTTAGTGATGAAAAATGTTGACCATCCAAGCTGAATATGGCACAAAGCTCTCCTTCAGGACCAAACAGACTAAGGACAAAGTAGTTCTTCTGAGAATCTCTTTGCATGTATCTAACCCAGTATTATTACTTCATCTACCAGTCATTTGTTTAGTCATGGAGTAAGATTTGGTATGTTTCAGTGGTTATGGTGAATTCTTATAAATGCTCTCAGGATGACTTCGACAGTAGTTTTTGTTCATAAACTTTGGTGATGGTGGTGGTGGCTTGTTCTCACTTCCATTTTGGCAATGTTGTTGTTGCGCAGAAAAGCTACTGCTAGCAGTAACACTCCATTTTATTAATAGCAGTTCAAATCATACATTTTTAATAAAACATGAACCATGATTTTTCGAAGAACTTGTGTGTTATTCCTTCATAATTGTATTTCAGGCAAGTTTTTATGTAACACTCTTGGTACACATTGCTGCAAGTGGGTGATTACAGTCTAATTTTGCTTACACTGGACCATGAATCTGAATGTTTCACCCCATGCATGCTACTTGAATAATGGAGTGGCTGGATTGGGAGACTGGTGGGTTGTTGAGTGGCTGGTTGTGACACTACTTGGTTGGTTGTACTATTAACATAATCTAATTAATAATGAATTATTGCCTGTTACATAAACTAGCATAAATTACATAGATTTAAAACAAACACTGAAGTACAGTATTATTAGAGCAGCTCTGTGATAAGCTTATTGTGTTTATAAATGGAGCTAAAAGGAAACCATTACGGAATAATAGTACTGTAATGTATTTTTTTATAGTAAATTATGACCTTTTATACTTCCTGTTCTAGAATGTTTGACTTTCAGTTATAAGTATTTGTGAGCTAGTAAAGTATACTACTATATCTACAGATCCTTGTGTAATATAAAGACTAAAAGATCGGATAATTAAACTTGCCTAAATTTACCCAAGTACTTTACAGTATGCAGATTAAAATGTTGTTTTCATATTGTATTTTACAATAATTATCTAATATCCCCATGAATGGCCATAGTTCAAAGAATTTTCTTAGGTTAATTTATGACCAGTTAAATACTGTACTTGCATATTGCTGTTCTTGTGCAGTGGCTGAAGGTGTCATGCCTTTATTATAACCTTTATACCTATATATTGGTGCTTGAACTTACTCCCAGAATTATTAGTTCTGTATACCATAAATTGCAGGATAAGTTATCTGAGGGTTTGGTAAACCTATTTTTACAACAGATACATATTAATTAAGATTTTTCTCTGGATGGTAGTTGCCTCTCTGAATTTTCTGGGGTACATATTTTAAAATTTGTTATTAATGGTAGTAATTTACATTTAATAATAGCCGAGATCCACAGAAACATTGAATACTTTTGTCACAAATGCGCTGTTGTTCAATTGATGACTATAAAGTTGCTCCCCTACTTACAAACTTCGTGTTATGAACTGTCAGATACGAGCTTTCGCTTAAGAAGCATTTATTGAGTTTCTTTGTCAGTGACATCCACATTATTTTGTATACTTTATTTATTGGGAGTTAATTACAGGGGTATTAGTGATTAAATTATCATGATGCAGTTGGTATAACAGTCATATCATAGTTTCCAGTTGTGCTTGTCAGTGATTTGTATATAAGGTATATGGCCTTGAGTATTAGTGAATTTCAACTTCAGAAATTTTTGAGTTATGGACCAACTCATATAGCCGATCAAGGTCATGAGCAAGGGAATAACTGTATTTTATTCATCTCTCAAATACGATGACCTCTTAGTGTCAAATGGAGAGAAGGAACATTCTGAAACTATTTTTCAGTGACTGATAATCAGATGTTGTTCAGCAGTTTTTCATTTTGTTATAGTTAATGCCTGTAAATAAAACTTCTGACAGTAAGTGCACTAGTGCCATTTGACTGTTCTTTATACAGTACACCAAGCCCTCGTTTTTCAACCGATCAGTATTTGACAATTCGTTGTTTCAGCATTTATAAATCTAATCCCATTTTCGTTGTTTGACATAGTTATCTCCGCCATTTCGACAATGCAAACAGCGCTCCCCCAGACAGACAGGCTGAGCTGCCTCAGTCTCCTACGCTCTGCCATGCTGAATGATTGCCTCTTTATCCGTCTGCATTTCTATTTGACCATGTGGAATACTACAGTACCACTGTGACTCCACCCAATACCCCTACTACTACCCCTGTCAAGTGCAGTCATGGGCCTACCAGCCTCAGTGAGTGTTTCGCCATTGTATGGTCAGATGACGATTGTGCCAATGATTAACGAACGCTCTTAACGCATAATACTGTTTTGGTGCTGGTTTTACGTAATGCACATCTTAGTTTGCACTAGGGTGGGTAGGTTATAATCATTGGGGGGGTCTTGTGGGTGAGGCTCCCAAGTTTGGTTTCAGTGCTTCCAGTTAGGCTGCCACTGCTATTTTTGGTTTTAAGTTGTATACATTTGAGTTTGTTTCGGTGTGGTGAAGTCATGTCCAGTCGGTGGGATCGGCAATAAACACGCTATCGGAGGTGTTTAGGTGGCTTTCTGTAATATCGCTAAGTAGGTATATTTCATTTTTTCTCCAGTATTTCTTTGCTTGAAAATCAAATGTCAGTCATCTGAGATGAATGTAGTACTAAATTAATTTTCCTTGAGAATGTAGGTGTATAGGAAAACAGCTCAAATCCCTGTGTCACTCAGTATTTTTTCTATCATTATGGAAGATTTTTTTGAATGATGCAGGTGGTCAGGAACCTAACGCCCCTGTTTTTTAACAATCTTATGGGAAAAACAGGTTAGTTATATAACCATTTTTTGGAATGCATCCCTCTCGAATAATGGGGGAGAGGTGTACAATAAACTGTTTCCAGTATAAGTACAGTACATCCCCCTAGTATGCGCCTATATGGGCGACACTGGACATCGTATACTAGGAATTCGCGTACTGTGAATACATAAATTTATGGGAAAAATTACATATGGGCGGCACCCCCCTTCATGGGCAACCTTTGAGACGCCTTTCAGACCTAAGTATTGTACTATACAGGGAAACTATCAAAGACATATTACCTAAGATAAAATAAACCAAGATTATGGCATTACTAGGTAAATGAACAAGGATATGGCTTAACCAACAAGAATATGACTTCTCACCTTTACCCGTTACCACTTCTTGGGGGGACAGTGTCGCGCACTCGGGGTAACCCCGGATTTGGGCCACTCTTCGCTGCCCGTCTCGCTTACAAGGAGTTCAGTTCGCGTACTGGAAAAAAACAAAAAAAAAAAAAACATGGGGTATCGTGTACTCGGAACTCGTGTACTGTGGGGATGTACTGTATATAGGAATTCACTTTGTATGATAGGTGAATAAGGGTCAGGGTGATGACAGATGTGTAGTCAGGTCTCATTATACGATTGTTCGTTATGTGATGAATTGATACAGTGATGAACTGAAAGTTATACTCTGCCCAGTTTTGTGATAACAATATCAAAATTCTCTTATATGGTAATTGTGATGGCCATGAATGACAATCCTGTGCATACACGGCACCACCTGCATAAGCAGTCAGCCAGATCTCTGAGCCAAGTTGGCCTCCCAGTGTTTACATTTGCTGTGTTTGTCTCCCTTTCATTCCATTTTGTGTTTGTAAGGCCATTTAAACACATAGCAAGAACCAAATACCTGGAGTAAGAACTTCTTTTGTGTGAAATACTGAAACTTGTGATTTGGAAATCATATCAGGAAAGGTGATTTGGAAATCATATCAGGAAAGGATGCTACCCCTAGTGGAAAGCATAATGCTACTGAGGGTGCCAAGGGCAAGCCTAAAAGGGTAAGGTTTTTCAAGGAAATAGTTTATGTGGCTCTTGGCCCCCCTCATAGTCCCCACTGAACCCATGTTATATTGACCTTACTATTCAATATGTTGTTATGCAATGGGTTTTAAATTGATGCATACCCATCGTTTTATGAGATGACTACTTTATTATATATATATATATATATATATATATATATATATATATATATATTTAAGAATGATATTAAACCAGCCATTTGGTTGGCAGCACAGTGCGAATGGTGTACTGATCACTGCATTAATGATGTGCTAATGATATTTTGGACATTTATCTGAATTGGAGCTGTTAATACTGTATATAAAACAGTACTGAGATCCTTTGGTTATTGTGCATATTTAGTGCTGAACATGGCGCATGTTAATGGAGTTGTGTGATAACAATATGCAGAACCTGCAGGATTTAGTATAATTGGTCCTAGGCACCCCAAGCACAAATCTAAATTTTCCCGTACACAGCAGTTAAGAACCACTGAATTTATACATAGTGTTGTGGTAAGAACCAGAACACACATAGGCATGGTTAGCATAATAGAAAGTGATGAAGAGGGCATAATAAGGTGGAAATACGTACCGTGGAGAGAATTGAGATAGGCTTGAAGTAAGGAGTGCCAAGACTAAAGGGTGGAGAGTTTGTGGCCTCCACTACCTGAGCTTAACTCCTCGAGTAGGGCCCTGCCTTCAAATCCCTCAGAGCCATCAGAATCCACAGACACTGCATCAGGGGATACAGGTGGGCGTTGCGGTTATTCTTGACGCTGGTGAGAAAAGTTCGTGATTTGCCTTGGCTTTCACGACTAAAAGGGCCTGGTCAGCAAAAAGAGCTCACTCATGCAGTGATTTCACAGGCTGATGTACCAGGCCAGTTTGCATGAGGCATGTGTGAGTGCATATATTTGTGAGTCTCAGACTTAGCCCAGCTCTCTGTTTGGAACAGTCAAATGTCAAATTATGTCATGGTTGATGTGCCGGGCCCGTGCGCATGAGGCTTGTGCATATCATTGTGAGTCTCAGGCTCAGCCCAGCTCAGGCATGCAATAATTTTGTTGTTTAGCTAAAAAATGCATATTGGATTTATCGTCACTCAGTGATAACAAAAACTATGATAACCAAGTGTGCTATAGTCAAGGGATCACAGTACAACTTCCCAAATTTAAAAATCTGATTTCCAAAAACCTCCATTTTGCATAATATTTTTATGTCCCATTGGTGGATGTTATATATCCTCATAGAATCAGTACATACTTGAAGACCATTATTTGTGGATAAGTATAACAACTGATGATATTATGCCAATACAAGGTACTTCATTATATCTACAGTTCATGGTACTGTAGGCTGTTTTTTACATAATTTTCTCATAGTTATCACCACGACTGTACTTTCCAAAGTACTGTACAGTACTGTACTGGGTATTCCATTTTCCATAACATTTTTTGAACCAGGCATTTTAGATTTGAGAGATTTTATTCTAATACATTACAGCAGTGATCAGTGATAAAAGCAGTGCGTGCTAGAATTAAAATTCAAACTCATTGTCAAGCGATATGGACCAGAAAACTATTTTTCAAGATAACCCTTTAGGGGATGTGGTTCTAATAAAAAGTCAGACTTTGGACGTGTGCAAAATTTAGTGAGGGAGGAACCCCATGGTTTGGACCCAAGAGCTTTGCCAGTATAAGCCAGTAAGCAGAGAGGAGTACACTAAGTACTCTTCCAGCAAAATCCCACACACAGGAAACTTGGGTAATAATGGGTTAATAATCGTTATTATTTGGGGGTCTTTTAAAATTATTTCCATAATGCAAGTCAATTCCTAATGTCGGATGTAAAAAAAAAAGAATTTATTCAGCCTGTGATTTTTGGTATACAGAATAAGCATTATAAACATATAATAACCAACTACCGTGTATTGCAAAGCTGTATCATGTTAAGTGTTGGATGTGAAATGGCGATTCAGAAAAATAAACCTCAGTAAACCAGAGTAGTGTCACAGCAGTCTAGTATCATCTGTCTAAGTACTTTGATGCCTGAGGCCATTTTGATCCCTCATAATGCATGCGGCCAATCAGGTGCTAGATGTGACGTGGACGGACAGTGGCCCCTCCCAGGCGGCACCTCCTTCGGAACCCCCTCCTCCCCCTCCCCCTGATGATGACGATGACTCTGACTCCTGCGACCTCCCGAGTCTGTCTGAGCAGCAACGGGAGGAACAGGAGCACGAGGATGATGAGGTGGGTATTGTTATGTGATGCCTGTATGATAGCATCACTACTGGCCACAAAAAGGTTGATGCCACTCTCTTACAGTAATTAATGACTTGAGTACGTAAAGTTTCATTTTATGGAGTGATAAAATATTATACAATTTGATTTATTTGAGAAAGCTGTTTCCAGCTAATAACATCAATCTATTTATGGTCAGTAACTCCACACCAGTTGTAAATATTCTTCTCTTTCCTCGCTTTTGTGAACTCACTGTGAGATTTTCAGATGTGAGTCTTTGGTGTACTTGAGAGTTGCAACATGCCAGATGCTGAATCCTACCATGTGTACCTCCTGGAAGTATCTGCATACCTGTAGTTTGTTTTAATGACACACAGAGCTCTCCTTCCAGCACTGGCAAACACTTAACACTAAATCCATGTACTGCAGTACCGCACAGACACACTTGGGTCTTTTCCAGAGTTCATGCAGAAGGTATTTGTGTGCCTTGACAGTTTTCCTGTTGTATATGAGAATAGAGCTACTTTTAGTATGTTTCATCAACATCTAATATACAGTATACTGTATATCTATTTATCTATCTATCTATATGTGTGTGTGTGTGTGTGTGTGTGTATAGGTGTATATAATTATAGATAGATAGGTAGCTACAGTATGCCACATGTAATTGTAAGAAAAGAACAAATTTATTTATTACTTAATTTTTATTGAGTGTAGAGTGAAGAGCTGTAGCTGTCAAGACATATTAGCAGAGTATTTTTTAGTTAGGACAAATCACTGTTCCAAGAATTTTTACAGTTTCTGTTTGGTTGCCCTGCCTTGGAGAAACTCGTGTCTTGGCTCATACTTCATCATCATCCTAGCTATCTATATTGTCTTCATGTTAAATATTCATTGTTCGGCAGCTTCAGAAAAAATATATAGAAAAGAAAAGGGAACTGTACTTTGTTTTTGTTGATTTGGAGAGGCCCTTTGACAGAGTTCGTAGTGAGGTAGTGAAGTGGGCAACGAGAAAGCTTGGGATCAAGGAGTGGCTGGTTAGGGTGGTTATGGCTATGTATATGGGTGTTGCACCCAGATAAGGGTGAATGGAGATTTGAGTGATGAGTTTTCAGTCAGTGTTGGTGTGTACCATGGGTCAGTCTTGAGCCCCTTGCTGTTTATTATGGTACTTGAAGCCCTCTCACGTGACTCTAGAAATGGATTCCTGTGGGAGATGGTTTATCCTGATGATTTGGTGTTGATTGCAGAGAATGAAAGGGAGGCAGGGAAAAGATTTAGGAAAGGGAGAGATGGTATGAAGCACAAGGGCTTAAGAGTAATTGCAGATAAAACAAAAGTGATGGTATCTAGGGCTTGGGGCAGTACTGTTAAAGAAGAGGGTGAGTGGCCATGTGCAATTTGCCAGAAGGGCATGGGAAGTAATTCCATCTTGTGCAGTGTTTGTGATAAATGGGTGCATAATAGATGTGGTGGTATTAGAGGTACAGTCGCCCCAAGAAGTGATGGCAGAGTTTCAGATTGCTTCGGTCACTCTGCATTGCCATACGTTCAATGAAACAGTGAATATAAGGTAAATATTCAATGCCTTCATCACTTCATATCAATAAAATAGATATTATATCACGCCAAGAATGATGTAAAATGAATAACAGGAGGCAGTGATATATTAGGAGTTAACACTTATGTAGTTACCTTTCCCGATTTGAATGAATGTGATATGTATTACTCCGCGCGCGGTGGGCAGTAGGCCTATAACTCCGTGTTCCTGATTTATTTGTTTCCCATGTTTTCAAATACAGATGCTCTAGTTTTGAAGACCAGTTAAGGAAAATTCTTTTGACTGCAATACACTGCCTTATTTTCAAATGCTGTGGTGATGAAACAGCAACAATAAGGATGCCATAACAATGAAATTATTATTCGTAATGATGCCCTACCTGCGGTAGCAGCAAGACTGTACTGCCTTTTTTTTCTGTCTTTCTCTCGCCAATAATAATTAAAATTAGCAACGTTATTCCCAACTGATGTAAAATTATTTTTACTTGTAAGGAGGTATGACAGATTCTGCCTTTTTCTCTTACACTAGGCAATAAACAGGACCAAAACATGAGTTCATAAACTTTTGCAATGCAAAAGCATGCACTCTTAACTTCATCTTTTAACCTTAATATCTGTCTTTTTAAATAAACTGTAATGTCCTGCTGAACAGAAAATGCAGATTTGGAAGTTTTGAACTCAGTGATTTGTTTATGAACCTCTGCATTTTATTACTCTTGCTAATCGATTATGCACTGAGGATATCAGATTATGACAGAAGTTGGCATTCTCCAAGGAGCTCCGACTCTAGGGAAATTTCGAGGTTCTTTTTTTATACTTCTTTCACCAATAGCCCTTTGGCATATATTAAATAATCCAGAGATTTTTTTTGATGGAAAACTGGCCAAAGGCAGTGTAATAACTTCATATCTTTGAGTAAATGTTATCTCCTTTCGTACGTGTTGATCAAAACATTTAAAATAGCTTACTGGCTTGCGCCGCCTTCCCGCTTTCTGTCGTCGTCCATGGAGACATTGGAAACGGAAATAAATGACTTTAAATTATTCCCTAGTATTGTAACGTAAATTATTTTATAAACAATAATTATTAATTTTAATTGTTTATTGAGGCACCCTTTTGTTCATTCTTACGCTACTATGAAATTGTTGTGTGTTACCATACTAGACTTGAACTCCACAAATTATTCCTGACTGTCCCTGAGCGATAGTTGTGAAATTTCAATTAGTTCCGTTTAGGATTTCCTATTATCGTAACTAACGAACTGCTTCCCACAGTTTTGAAATATACAGGTACTTTAGCATTGATTTATTGTTTTTTGTAACAGTTTTACGTATTAGCTTTCACCTCGTAGAGATATAAGCAAGAGTATATGCACCATCGCTGACCAAAAACTTCTGGATACTCCACCGTCACTTCTTAGGCCAACTGTACACTGCAAGAACATGCTGATTTCTTGTGTGCAGTGTGTCAGGGAGAGCATGTTGAGATTGTCAAACATGAAAGGATTGAACATGCTGGTGAGTCTCTTAAGTGTGTGGAAGAGTTTTGTTATTTGGGAGACATGTTATGTGCTGGAGGTGGGGCTGGAGCTAGCCCTGTGGCTAGAGTGAGGAGCAGTTGGAAGAAGTTCAGGGAGCTGTTGCCTCTCCTGACATTGAGAGGGCTCTCCCTCCATGCTAAGGGATCTTTGTATGCAGCATGTGTTAGGAGTGTAATGCTGTATAGTAGTGAGATGTAGGCAGTAAAAGAAGAGGATATTTGCAGTCTGAAACATACAGAAATGGCAATGCGTAGGTGGATGTGCAGTGCGTCCCTGAATGTAAGGCCTGGGGGGGCTAGGTTTATGATGAAAGAGTTGAGCGATAGGATGGGACTGGAGTGTATTGGTGTTGTGATGAGGAGAGGTAGATTGAGATGGTTTTGGGATGTGGAGAGGATGGGGGATGATAATTAGGTGCAGAAAGTGAGAAGTGTTAATGTTGTGGGTAGGGCAGTGACAGGTAGACCGAGAAAGACATGGGACGAGGTCACTGAATGTGACCTCAGGGATAAGGGACTAAAGAGGGAAGCTGCTAAAGATCAAGCAGCATGGAGATCAGCCATTAGGTGACCAAGGCCAACACATGCAAGCATATTGGAGCCATGAAAAACGAAATGAAAAGAACGAAGCGTTAGATAACACTTCACCTTAGCTATGGCTAGTGCAGTAGGTGAATTCAGGAATGATGAGGTTGGTAAAGCAGTGATAGCAGTATTTCTCAGTGTAAGACCACATTCTTTCCAGGTCCACATAGCATGCAGGATGTGGCAGGCCATGTAGAAATAAAGCATATCAGCTTGAAAAATTATAGAGCATTACCTTTGCCATTGACAAAATCTCCATGGTAGTCTACAAAATGCATGTAATCCAGGAGTTCTAATGGTTTGTTTACTGTAATGAATAACTTAAGTGTGACACTGAGCATTTCACATTCTTGTAGTTGAGGACTACTTGTCCTTCACCACCAACACTTTACTCAGAATTATTTTTAACCTCCACACCTCTCATCACCCAGACATTCACAGAATTTTCAATTAGTTCACAAAGATCTCATTGACGAATCGCAAACCGCATAATCAGCATACATTAGATTTTAAGTATTTCATCTTTCATCTATTCATCACCACTTTCACTCCCAGTTTCCTAACCCTTTAACAACCATGGGAACATCACACACCCTTGATTCAGTGCAGCTCAGATATACACTGAACCACTCACTCAGATATTCTTCTGCTTGCAGACATGCTGTGTCGGCATCATGTAAATTCTTAGCATTTGATAGCTTTCATTTCACACTATACATAGTAACCCTTACAGTCCTTCCCTTTTACAGTGTCGTGTGGTTTTTATTTCTGTTTCCTCTCTGGTCTTTCTCTTCAGTTGCCTTTTCTGATTTCCCTCTTTTTAAGACTTCTGTCACCTCTTCTTACTTGCTTATTCTCATAAACAGTGTCTTTATCATGTCATTTGCACTAACTTTTCCTTCAAAGCCTTTAAATTCAGCATCTCCATCATCATTGTTTTGGTTGATCACCATCATGTGGATGTTCATTGATCGTACGGCAGTTCAAAAAAATATACCTTATATATAGATAGATATTATATATACAGAATATATATATATATATATATCAGTCAATCATTTCCTGTGGCACCCCACGGGATGCATAGGGCCTCAATGAACTCTCTCCACCAATATTTGTCTCTTGCCATCTCCTTCAGGTCCCACCAACACTCCTCTCCTGCTTCTTTTTTCATTGTCCTCAACCAGGTTTCCCTCGGCCTACCTCTACCTCTTCTTCCTCTAGCAATCCACTCTGGCACATCCTGTATTAAACAACCTTCTTTTCTGTATATGTGCCCCAGCCACTTCCAGCGAGACAGTCTCACATATTCATTAACTGGTTCCACTCTCTTAATATCCCTTACTCTTTCATTTGTAACTCTGTCTTGCCACTTTACCCCAAGAATCCTTCTCAGTATTTTATTCTCAAATCCTAATACTTTCTGATCTGTTGCAATTGTACTGTACCATGACTCATGCCCGTAAATTAAAATTGGTCTAACCATGGACTTGTAAATTTTCACTTTAGTATGTACCGAAAGCATATTATTATTCCAAACAGATTTCAACATTCCAACAGCTCGCCAAGCCTGTCTAATCCTCTCCTCAATTTCATTGTTTAATGATCCATTAGATGATACAATCGTTCCCAGATATTTAAAGTTTTCTACATTCTTCACCACATTATTCCCAATTACACAGTCGATTTGGTTCTCCACGTTCATATTAATAATTTCAGTCTTTCCACAATTTATTACCAATCCCACTTTTTCTCCTTCCTCCACCAGACAATCGAGCACCCTCTGCATCTCGTAAATACTTCCGCAAATCAGTACAATATCATCAGCATAGTCCAAATCCATCAGCTTCTTATTTTCTGTCCAGTTAATTCCTGCACCTGTTCTCCTTACAACCTTTTTCATAACATAATCCATAACCAAAACAAACAACAATGGCGAAAGAACTCCTCCTTGAATCACTCCTGACCTAACTTGAAATGGATCACTCAAGGAACCACCCACCATTACCTTACAAAAAGTACCTTCATGCAGGCTTCTAATAATATTTACAAGCTTTTCTGGTATACCATAGAATCTCATAATTTTCAACATAGCTCCACGTGAAACACTATCAAACGCCTTTTCAAAATCCACAAAACACATGTTAAGTGGCATTTTCATCTCATTAGCTTCTTGCATTAGATGCCTTACAGTACAAATCTGATCATTACAACCTCGACCCTTTCTAAATCCCGCTTGTTCTTCTCTTAAAATTTTATCAATTACTGGCTCTATTCTGTTCAACAAGATTTTGGAAAAGACTTTTGCAACTACAGGTGTCAAAGTTATCCCCCTCCAATTGCCACACACACTTAAATCTCCCTTTTTTGGTATTTTTATAATCACTCCATTTTTCCACTCTTCTGGAATTCCACCATTATCCCAAGCCACATTAAAAAGTTTCAAAAGCGCATTCATCAACTCGTCGTTTTCCACCTTAAGCATTTCAGGGAATATTCCATCCTCACCTGGAGCCTTAAAATTCTTTAACTCCTTTATAGATTTTGCTACCTCTTCCAAAGTTATATCCCCTGTTTCTATCTGCAAATCTCTCTCGGCTGGCAAAATGTCCTCTTCAGCTGGGATTGGTCTATTTAGAACAGATTCAAAGTGCTCTTTCCATCTTCCTTTTATATCCAAAACTTTAGTCATCAAATTACCATTTCTATCTCATACAGGTATTTCCTTCCTTCTCCTTTCAGTCCCAGTTAACTCCTTTATGGCCTGATACGCAACTCTTGTGCTCTGACCGTCATTTTTACTTAATTTAATTTCTGTCTCTGTCGCCTTTTCATCATATAGTCTCCTCTTATCACGTCTAACGAGTCTTTTTACTTCAGAATGTAAACTCCAGTACTTTGCTCTAAGTACTTCAACTACCTGGCCATCAACATGTTGTTCTTCACTTCTTAACTTAGCCACTTACCTTTTCTGAATTACATTCCATGTTTCATCTGACATCCACTTTTTCCTTCTCGCTTTTCCCTTTTTCTTAATAGTAACCTTAGCACTCTCATGCAAAACCTCTTTTACCTCTCTCCACATTTGATTAATATCATTGTCTTCAGATTCCATCAAAGTCTGCAGGACTAGAAACCTGTTTTTACATTCGCACCGAAACTTTTCCCTCGTGCTCTCATCACTTCTCAGCTCATCAAAATCATAATTATTACCTCCTGTACAATTACCATTAACGTTTCTCTTAAGTTTTATTTTAATCTTTGACACAACAAGTTGATGATCACTACCTATATCTGCTCCCCTCCTTACGCAAACATCTTGCAAATAACTTCTATGCCTTCTGCTAATTGCAATGTGGTCAATCTGGTTACAATATTTACCACATGGTGAAATCCAAGTAGTCTTATGTGTTTTTCTATGCTCAAAGATAGTTCCACCAATGATAAGGTCATTTGCCAAACAAAAGCTTGCAAGTCGCACCCCATTTTCGTTTCTTATACCAGCACCCTCCTTACCCATACAATCTTCAAAGCCATCCCTACTACTGCCAACAATTGCATTAAAATCACCAATGCAAACTAACACATCATGTCTTGCCACTCTATTCACTACATCTTGCAGCTTCTCATAAATGTCATCCTTCATTTCATCAGCAGCCTCATTTGTCGGAGCGTACCCTACAACCATACTGATATTACCATGGTCAGATTTTAAGCGAGCATAAAGCAAGCGCTCATTAATTGGTTCAAACTCACATAGTGCCTTGCAAGCATCTCTACTCAGCAGTAAGCCTACTCCTTGGTAATGATTTCCATCACTCCTACCAGAAACCAACATAGTAATACCATCTTCCAAATTCATTTTATCAACTCCAAGCAACCTCGTTTCTGTAAGAGCACAAATATCCATCTTGTATTCCTTGAACACTGATATAAGTTCTTCCATTTTACCAGCCTGATTGAGAGTTCGAACATTCCAGTTTCCTATTCTTAAGATTCTTTTTGGATTTATGAACTTATTTCTACACCGTGGGATTCTTAGCACCCCCTGCCCACTTAAGGGCTGCACGGAACTGAGGGCCATTGCTTCATCACCAGAGTTCATCAAGATTTCTTAGGCAGTAAATTTTTTTTACCCTGGAGCCAATGCCAGTGACTCGCAGGAACCAGACAGTGGAGAGAGGAAATTAACTAAATGAAAGTAAAATGCAGAGGGTTTGGACAGACAAAGTACAAGGGAAAGAAAGAGAGCAAAAAGAATGTAGATAAAAGTGTCCCTTTTAGTCGCCTCTTACGACAAGCAGTGAATACTGGGGAAGTATTCTATCCCCCCTTCCCCAGTATATATATAATATTGTATTGTTTTTATTATATTGTAACATTTGTAAAGGCTCTGGCATACTTGCATGTGTCATCCTTGGTCACCTAATGATGGCTCTTCATGCCGCTTGATATCTGGCAGCCTCCATATTCAGTCCCTTATCCCTGAGGTCACAGTCTTTGACCTCATCTCATTTGATGATCTGTCTGCCTCTCACAACCTTATTTCCATTGTTCACACTTCTCACCTTCCACACCCAGTTGCCATTCTCCATCCTCTCAGCATGCCCAGACCATCTCATTCTACCCCTCCTTATCACAGCATCAGCCATCATCACCTAATGCTGGCACTACACACTGCTTGATCTCTGGTAGCCTCCATATATACAGTTCCTTATCCCTGAGGTCACACTCTATGACTTCAGCTGAGGTCTTATTCAGTCTACCTCTCACAACCCTTCCTCCACTGTTCACACTTTTCACCGTCCACACCCAGTTGTCATTCTCCATCTTCTCAACATGCCAAGATAATCTCAATCTGCCCCTCTTCACAAAACAAATATGCTCCAATTCCATCCTTCCTCTCTACTCCTCAGTCTCAACCCTAGCCTCACCAGGTCTTGCATTCATGGACATGCTACATATCCGTCAAATCATTGCCATTTCTGTGTTTTTGAGCCTGCAAATATCCTTTTCCTTTACTGCCCAGGTTATACTACCATACAGCACTACACTCCTAATACATGACACATATAAAGATCTCCTAGCATGGTGGGAGAGGGCAACAGCCTCATGAACTTCCTCCAACTTTTCCCTACCCAAGCCATGGAGCTAGCTCCTACCTGACCTCCAGCACATAACATGTCCCCCAAATAACAAATCTGTTCCACACACTCACTAGGAAGATCAGTCCTATCATGGTTGACAATCTCTACATGCTATCCCCTACAAACTGCACACATGAAATCAGCATATTTCACAGTCTACCTCTAATACCACTATATCTCTTATGCGCCCACTTATCACAAACACCGCACAAAATGGAGTTACTTCCCTCACCTTTGTGGCAAACTGCATATAGCCACACTCTTTCTGCTTTGACAGTGCTGCCACCAGCCATAGGTATCATCATTTCCATTTTATCTGCATTTACTCTCAAACTCTTGTACCCATTCTGTTTTACCGTATCCTAAATCTTTCCTCTCCCTTCTGTTCATTCTTTGCAATCAACACCAAGTCATCAGCATACAACATCTCCCATGGGAGTCCTTTTCGGAAGTCACGTGAGAGAGCCAGCAGCACCATGACAGACAATGAGGGGATCAAGACTGACCCCTGATGCACGCCAGCATTCACTGAAAACTCAAATCTCCATTCATTCTCACCTGGGGGTGCAAGCACTGACATACATAGCCACAACCACTATAAACAGTCACTCCGCAATCCCAGGTTTTCTGATTGCCCACTTCACCACTTCCATAGGGATCTGACAAAGTCCTACTTCAAATCAGCAACAAAGTACCATACCCTTTTCTTTCATATATATATTTCCTGAAGCTGTCAGACAGTGATTATGATGTGAGTGGTCCCCATGCTGGGCATAAACTCGAACTGCATCTCATCAGTATTCACTCTTTCCCTTATCATACCTTCTAGGACTCCCTACATTACCTTCATTATCTGGTCCAAAAATTTTATCCCTCTATAATATCTTTTTTCTAGGGCATCACCCTTCCACTTGAACACATTTACAATCACACTCTTCAGCCACTCATCTGGGATAACATATTCATAATGCACATAATTGTATTTATCAGATCAGTAACTAAACACATTCCTGTATCTCTTGAGGCCTTCAGCATTTCAGCAGTCCACCCAGACACACCTGCTGCCTGCATATAATCCAGCTCACAGTAGCAGCATCAGTCAAAGGTCAAGGGCCAATCATTTGAAGATAACTTGAATAAAATTTAAAATGTTATCAGATTCAAGAGGTTAGCACACCATTTTAACACAGATTAGGTGCTGTATGCATTGGTTTGAATCCATAAGTGATGGCTGAAAGGTTTTTGATCATTTGATGCCACCAGATGTGTACACCAATGGCATTCCCTTTACTGTTCTGGACTGCAGTAGCCTAGTCCCAAGCTCCAACATCTTGCAGGGGTTGATATGGGACTGGATGTTACATTGTTTATGCATGAAGTATTTTAACTGTGATTTGTGTCCCTGGATAGGATGGTTTCACCCGAGAGAACTCGACGCGACGCCTGAAGAAAGAGATTTATCGCCGCATGTCAAACTTCCTTGGAACTTCGTCAAACTACATCGAAGAGGGTGAGTCAAAGTACTGTATGTATCTTTAGCACACATATATATATATATATATATATATATATATATATATATATATATATTTATATGGTCATTAGTGTTGATCAAAAATATTTTTATAATGGAATGTGTTGAAAAAGTTCCCTCCCACCCAATGTATTTGAAAGAATAAAGGTTAGGAGGGTAATGTGACAATATTAATTTATATATTTGGTTACACTTTAATCTGATTTACTTTTAATGCTGTATTATGTCAGTTGAAGCACTATTTACTCATACAAAGATTTTATTCAGCTAAAGAGAACTCAGAACCCACAGTTAAAAGCCATAATATCAGGATATATTTTAAAGCAGCATCACTTTACATTTTAACCGGGGTTATTAAAATTTTTCACATTGCTTAGAGTTGCTTCTATCTTTGATTGCAGAAATTGTACTGCATAAATAACACATAAGTTTAGTAAGCGTATTTGTGGCCAACAGAAACATCAGTGAAGCCACCACCTGACCTGACGGATCTTTTGAGACAGGAGAGAGAGGTGGAACGCAGTCTGTATGGAGGCCGCTCACCGACACAGGTGAGACAGCTGATCCATAGGAAGAAAAAGATGTCAGGTAGAAGTCAGAAATCAGAATGCACTGGAGTAAGGAAGAGCTAAGCAGGCAAGGAGCAGTGGTGTCATGTATAAGAAGAAAAATATCAGGATGAACAGAAAGATGTCAACTTTGAGGGAGAATGTACTGTATATCAATTAGAGGGAGTGGTCTCATGACAAGGGTGATGTACAGTATTGAAAGAATGGGATAAGTGCCAGAACAAGAAGGGAAAATTATAGGAAAAATAGAAGTCAATTGTAGAAGAGACAGCAAGAAATACTGAGAGAGAATGAGAAAGAGAGAGTTTTATGAATTAATGAAAAGTTTTGATAAGGTATGCATTAGTGTTGTTTAACTTAATCACCCAACCCTTCACTCCTCCCCACTTCTGACAGTTCCCTCATATACCTGTGTGTTACCAGCAGTTTGAAAGACAACAGGCAGCAGATTTTTTCAATATTTCGGATATTCTGGGTTTACAATGGAAGAGTTGAGAGGTAGGATGGGACTGGTGTGTATTGGTGTTGTGATGAGGAGAGGTAGATTGAGATGGTTTGGGCTTGTGGAGAGGATGGGGGATAATAATTGGGTACAGAAAGTGAGAAGGTAGGGTGGTGAAAGGTAGACCGAAAAAGATCTGTGACAAAGTCATTGAGTGTGACCTCAGAGTTAAGTTACTAAATAGGGAAGCTGCCAGAGATCGAGCAGCATGAAGAGCCATCATTAGGTGGCCAAGGCCAATGCATGCAAGCATGTTGGAACCTACAAAAACAAAAATGAAAATGATGCAGTTACAGGACCAGCATATCAGATAACAACATATAAGCTCAGAATGCTGAAATCAGACACATGGCCAACTTTAGTTTTTGTACATGTTGTAGCTGGTTCATTTGCTCATGATGCAGGTCCAGGCTCCTAGTGTATGAAATATATACTGTACATGGAAAAACTCCAGTTGACTTGACATAAAAGCTCTCAGAATAACAGTAGAGCGAGTGCATATAAACCACAGATATTAGTCACTTACACCAGGAAAGAAAATACTGTACATCCTTGCCTTTGGCCCCACTTAGATTGGGTAAAATATGATCATGTGTTACAGTCCAATTTACAAAATTTGAAGTGGTTGAGATCTAGAAGCTTTCTTAAATTTGATTTTTCTTTTGAAACCTAGAATTCTTTACCCTTACCTCATGCTTAGCATTCCCTACTGTAATCACTCTAACCATGCTGTATTTTATTATCCAGAAGTTATGGTTTTAATCAGTCAAGTATGAAAGTTTAACAGTAAACAGAGATGATTTATGGTCCATGGGGATGGAATCACTGAACAAATGATGATGAAATCAGCCTTGTGGAGCAAGGTACAGTAGTCCAGCTTGAAGTAGCTGTGGTGACTGTAGACCATTGTGGCACACTATCATTACCCTATATATCGGGAAAAGTCCAGTAAAACCAGAAGTAGTCTGGATTCCATGGTCACTACGATAAGGTAAATAAAAGACATGTTTATCAGTGTTCAGTACAGTATTATTATATATATTATACCATTTGATTATTGTCGTGAATGTACTGGATAACACAGTACAGTACTGCAGTGGTAGTGAAAACATTTAAAAAACTGATGGTGCGATCTGGACTACTGTCTGATATATCAGAAAAAGTCCAGGTTTAGCAGAGGGAAGTCCGGATGTCATTTTTATTAGAATTTTGCTTTTTTCAGAATGGTTTGGGCCCCAATTAGTCCTTTATAGTGAGGTTTTACTGTAAATGTATTCTTCATTTATTCATTATTAGTAATATACTTTAGAAACACTTTGGAAAACTGGTATTTGGGGAAATTAGGATTTTGGGAATTGCACTCCAATTTTCACTCGTTTAATGGTAATACTGTATAGGTTACATATCAGGTATATACATCTACAGGTACTAATGGAAGCTGAGCTTGCTCGTCGTGAGCGTGAGATAATTGAAAATGTGGAGAGATCAGAGCAGTTAAAGCAACAGCAGCAGCAGCCAGCAGATGCTGGAACTGTAGGTGGAGATAAAGGCGACTTTGATGATCACATGCAGTACCAAGAGGTAAGAAATAATGAAAAAGGAAAAGTAAAATAATGTGAAAGTACGATGCAGTATTTTAAGATTTACAGGAATGTAGGAAAGAGAAATCTTTTTATGTGATAGATTTCTGCAGTAGAAGTATGCATTACTTAACAAAGGAATATGAGATAAGTCACAGTTGCTGGATGATGAAATTTCTTGTTTACTGGAATCATCTCTGTTACTTCTCTAGCAGGATATGACAGTAAGGGAAAAACTTTCAGATTTCTTTGTACTTACTGTACATTCCTTTTAATTTTTTTATTTTCTCTCTGTACAGTGGTTGACCCCCTCATTCATTCTGACATGAATCATAAGAATTTGGTAATATTCTCATCCTGAATTTGTAGTTGGCTCAGCAAACCTGAATCAAGGAATGGAAAAATATTGAAGAGTATATCCCAAAAATCAAAGTTTCCATTTGACACTTGTTACATGTAACCATGATTTCTGTACTGTACTTTCAAGGGAAGGAACTTTTGCACGCATTTGGAGTAGCTTTAGCATACTGGTAGTAGAATGGAAAGAGTGTTATTTCTGGTGTATTATTGCATACATATTGTGTACCAGTTTTATAATCAAGGACTGATGTAATTTTCTAGTCAAAAATTACACATAGCATTATGCATAGTTCTAGATGTTTTTAAATGGAGAAGTACAGCTATACTTTAACAATTATTATAGCATTATGCATAGTTCTAGATGTTTTTAAATGGAGAAGTACAGCTATACTTTAACAATTATTATTCTGTATTTTTCTCATTATTCCTAAAAAAGTAAGGTAGATGCCAGACATTTAAGTATTTTATTAACACTGACTTATATCCCTCAAGCCTTATTTTTCCTTAAATCATTAGTTTATTCCATTGTATTAATTGCTATTTTGCCACATAATCCAAAACTGCTGATTTTCCTGTTTTTCCTGCCACCAGAGATGAGTTTTCAAAGCCAAAAGCTAATTTTTCACCCCTTATCAAGATGATGAATTTGTCCAAATAAGAAGTTGGCAAAGATGGCATAAAACAGCCACCAATGTATTGTAGAAGAGACTCAGACCAGTCACCTGCTGAGTAAAGGGTAGCAAAAACTTCACTGTGTGTGAAATTATACAGAGCATCGCCAGAGGCTTTGCAAACAGAGAGTTCTTGTTGTCTTTACCATCCTATATTCCCCTCTGACCTAGCAGTTAGTAGGCACCATCATTTAACCAGTGTGGGAATAATGGTGAAGAGTTCCCTTAGTGGAGTGAGTCACAAGATACCTTGGGTGGGAGGGCAAAACACAGCCCCCCTTCCCCACCATAATGGTGTTAACACCAGTCACAATCAGGATACATCAAGGAGTCAGAGGCTAAAGGCATCACGAGCTACCATACCCGAATTCCCTCCTCAGGACATTAAGAAAATTTAAACCATGGGAACATCTGAGCATGCCCAGAAAACTGAAGAAAGAATGTAGTAATTGAAGAACTTAAGTGACGACTGATGTCCGAAGACCATTTCACCTAGGTGAAGGGAAGTTTGTAGAATGCTTAGGTTGACTTTCCCTGTACATCACTGAAGGATTCCAGAAATGCAAAAGATTTGCAGGCTATGGTATCCACCATTTGGATGCTTTGGAAACATGCTAAACTTGGGGTTTACCTTTCCTCCCTGGTCTCCTTTTTCACCTGATTTGCCTAAGAAAAGAAGGACATCTTTACATGGGGAAGTCAACCCCTAAACACCATGAAAATGTAATGAGAAATGGCAGTTGAAATGGCACATTTAACAAGGGCAGAGGTGCACTTGTGAGTTTACATAACAAGGAGTAAAGACTTAATTACACCAAAAAGGGAGTTGGAACATTGGTATTTCTGGGGAAACTAAATCAAGTGCCAAAACCAGTAGATTACTTCCCAACAGTTGCTGGAAGCTGTTTGGGGGGGAGGAAAATAAAAGAATTTTTTAATGAAAACTGTAACTATGTGGCAGCTGGGACATAGAGTCTGTGGACAGCCACTCAGAAGAAAGATCACCAAGTGATTGTACTTGTGGCTGAATGATTGTGTGGCTAGTTACCAAATTTTTAGCCACACTTCGCTCTAATGTAGTACCTTCCAGGGTTGATAGTAGCCTCCTAGACACATTTACCTTATAATACAAGTTTCCATTCCAGTGTTGCCTAAATGAGGGATGCTTGCAGGGCATGATATGAGAGAATTACTGTAATAAACAGGGAACATCAGAACAAGAAAGATCCCAATAGAAGGCTGGCCAAAGCAGAAGACATATTGTTGACAATAAATTGTTTCTGGTTCGTCGGGACATACCTATACTACTGCACTGGATACTCATATACTAGTATCAGCAAGTCCCAGCAGTGGTTCATAGAGTTAAGGAGTGCTGACCAGTAATGCCATTAAAAATAAATAAATAAAGTAACGGCATGAAAACATTGCCATGAAAATGTATACAGTAATTGGATAGAAAACTATTACCGTGAAAATGCAGAAGAGGATAGACAATCCATCCATCCATTAGCCAATCCTATCATGCCCCATGAGGAGCATAGGATCCCCGGGCTAGGCAAGTTGGTCCTGACATTGAAGATGAGAGTGACTAGCCTCGCACATCCCTGAGTGGCATTATGTGAGGAATAAACCCCAACCGCCCTCTGGGTATAAACCTACACCGGCTCAGTCCAATTTGAGCGCCTTAATTACTCACTAAACCACCAGGTGCCATAATTCGGTTATATGGTTACCACCCAGTGTAGTTAATGGTTTCCTGGTGCACAGGAAACCATTTGGCTTGTCACTCAGTGTAGAGTCACCAACAGGCAGAAGGAAGAGGAAAGAATGAAGGAAAGAAAGACAGAAGAGGGAGTGTAAAGTCAGCTGTAATCATAAGGAAGAGGAAAGAATGAAGAAAAGAGAGACAGAAGAGGAAGGAAGAGAGGAAAGGGCTGACATTCAAAGCAGCACTACATTGAGTGAGTGGATGGTGAGTGCCTCCACCCACCACAAAGGATAGACAAACCACACAAAATAAGTATATTTTTATTATCCGTAGGAAATCTGCAGGCAGTCCCTGCCAGCTGGCTTAGGTGACCATGTTATGACTGAGAGCCATTAACAGAGTAGGACAGCAAGCTGGGATGGTTACCTGAACCATTAAGACAGTAAAATTGCTTACTGCAGTTTCAGATATGCAAAACTCATTGTGAAATGCACATGATATACTACTTTGTCTAAGCAAGTAAGGACCATGGAGCTGAAAATTAATATGATATGCTACCCAAAAGTAATAACAGTTTGTAAAAGTCTAGGTTCATACAAGCAGACGCAGAATAATAAATATAATGCAGCATAGATGATGATGATAATGATGATGCAGTATAGATGATACACAAGTAAAAGTAAGCCTACTTTTTCCCCAACGAAGAATGGAGGTAAAAATCGAGTAAAATGGCAGAGCAGGTTAGATGCTTGAATAAGAACAATCTTCAGTTTAGCATAAAAAACAAAAATGAAGAACCAAAACATGCTCCCAGAAGGGAGGAAAATTTGCACTAGGTCCAGAAGAGAGAAAAGCAAGCAAGTTGAAGAAAGATTATGGGTAGGTTAGCAAACATAGTTGAGAGATAGTGCTACACACCCACAAATTTCTAGCACCACAGAGAAGATGCCAACTCTTCAAGCAACACCATTTCTGTGCCAGGCAGGGGACAAAGGGATGTAAGTGGGAGGTCCTAAGGGCAGTATAGGTGAAAATGAAAGCTGTCCTTTCATGAAAGTGGGAAAGGCTTGTTATTTTATTCGCAGTTGAATATTTGCTCGCCCATTGTATCACCAGGTGACTTTTGAGATGCACCCCAATCTCATAGTGCATGTAAGCCAGGTTTGCCAACTTCCTGTTCGGATGCCAATAGCACCCCTGTGGTTTAGGGAATAATCTTGATCTCTTTCTCTTAAATGAAGGGTTATAAATAATATCCCAATAATTATTTGTAACTCTGCTTGTGTCTATTTTGATGGAATTATCGAGCTCTCCTCATCGTCTATCATTGTGTTTCCTGGCATTGCTCGTACTCACCCTTGCTATACCCTTTCCCTTTCTCCTCAGTCACCCCCTGTCCTGGACGCAAGGGTCTCCACTAACTATTCTCACAGCAGCTCTCATTCTGTCTCTGAAAGTTTAAGACTACCTCTTGAAAGTACCCAAGACACAGCTAATTCATCTCACTCGACTCAAGACAGTTTTGCGAGCACTGAAACATGTTCAGACTTGAGCATTAACAATGAGAAGTCAACCAGTGAGTCTGAAACTTGGATCAGAAATGATGAAGTTACGTCATCCTATGATACACTAGAAAACAAAGTAAACAGAGAGCAAAGGCATTCAGAGGTTCTTGAGAAGCATGCACTCAGAACTTCAGAGAATTCCATAGATCATAAGACACAAAGAGAGACAGATTGGGAGCTGAGTGAGCCCAGGAATTATGGTCATGCCGTGTTGGCTCCTCGGCCAGACAGCCTCCCTGTAGTGCCTGCCACTTCACAGCCTGAGGAGTACAAGGTGAAGATAAGCACAAACCAGAAGTGATCAGAGAGATTCCAGATTTAAGACTGTGGCAATAGTTTATTAACTTTCTCTTTTCTATTTGTATTTGATTGGTAATTTCCCAGGCAGATATGAATCAGACTAATGAGTACAGTATATTGTAATTTGTAAAACATATATGGAACCAGTTCATTGTGTATTTGAGTTAAAAAAGTTGGTTGCATTGATCTGACCTGAGGATGAGGTGAGAGGAACGAATGGTATTGCACCAACAAGATTTTAATAAAAAGAAAGAATAAGGAACACAAATTTTATTAAATGGCAGTACCTCTGTATAATTACACTGTATGCTGTTATGACTGATTATTTTCATATTCATGGTATTTGCAATTTGGAAGCATGAGTATATTTTTATTTATATGCATGAGTTTCAGTTTTTTATCCAAGTTTGGAGCCTTTCTGCTCTGGTGCTTTGTAATCTACTAATACCTGCTTCTTCAGTTTCTACAATATGCTGTAGGATCAGTTTAATATTAATTTTTAGCTGTTAGCGGTTAAATTAAAATTTACATCACATGTAGCTAAATTATTTGATTTTGTGTAGTATTTAACATTTAAAAGCCTTAAAACTGGAATGATTGCTTGTCTGATTGAGCATTTGAGACATGGTTTAGCGTAGGTAAAGTGCTTAATTGTCATCACTCATGTGCAATAAAGTTACAAAAGGGTGCAAAGGGTCAATTGCATCTTATGTATGCATGTTTTAAGTTTATTGGTAATTACATTGCTTTATTTCAGGCAGATGTTAGAGAAATTTCATGATTTATTTTCCCTTGTCCACACCCAACAGAAACTTGCAGAGCTAGAGGAAGAAATGATGCGTCATGACAAGGACATGTTACGTCGTGTAGGTCACCTCCCTCCAGCGTCCCAGCCAGCCTCCTCCACTCCTCAACATCTCTCTTACTCTCTACATGACTCCTCCACTACACACACCTCCACACAGCAACACTCAACCCATCAGCACCTCCCAATTCAGGAGTTCTACACTGCCCCAACTTATGAATCCACTCCTCCAGTTAGCCTGAATGAAGGTGGATTCAGAATGGATGAACAAGGTTATAAAATAGAGGAAGGGACAGGTTACAGAGTTGAGCAGCAGGGAATTGTGAGTGGATACAAAGCAGAGGATCAGATTAAATCTCCCTCTCCTTCACAGTATACCTCTCTTGCCTCCCCCCACCCTTTCTCACGCTCCAGCTCACAGCCAACAATTGACAACACACCTGCCACCCATGCCCCTCTCCAAGCTGCCAGATCCTCCCCCATCAGTGGGCCAGAACCACTGCCACGCCGAAGAAAGGCTCCACTCCCATCACCTACCAAGACACACAGGGTTCCTGACCTGAACACTGCTGAACGAAGGGAAGCCATGAGGTGAGGGAATAAATTCTGTAAAATTGGTATTGTTTTTATGTGTCGGTGTATTATGTGCGTGCATACACACACAAAATAAAATGCATACAGGTATTACAAAGGTTGCACCTTGGTTTTATTTTGGCAGTTGGTGTAGTGAAACTGACCCCAAAAGTATGGTGAGAGCAACTTTCAAGTTATAGTGTGGAATATGTATATGTGTTGGGAGACATTGAGAATTCCAGAGGCTTGATTATTGAGTGAGTGGATGTATGGCCCATTTTACTGCACACTAATATTGTAGTTCTAGCTTTGCATATTGTCTTATTTATAGTTTCTCTCCATCTCATTTAGTGTGGAAAAAGGGTTAGGGTGATGATGATGATCATCATTTGTATCTAAAGTACTCTAGATTATCAGTAACATAGATTATTGAGGAGTCTGTCTATTGGAACACTGTACCAATAATTTTCTTTCGCTGCTGCTGTTATAGTGCATCTTAGTATTTTTGGCTTTCATCATACCTTGCAGCCATTGGATCATGTATTCATCCCACTGTTTTCTGAAAAGCAGTTGATTTTAGTTGTAAGAACTCATAACTTATAATAAAACAGTCTGTCAAATGTAATTTATAGTATTCATGGTAAAATTCACAATTTTCAGCATAGCAAAATCATCTTTGGAAAATAATCCCAACTCATTCCATAAAATGGAATTTCATTGGATTTCTCTGGGATGGGTAGGGTAAGATGCAGGTATGGGAATTCACAAAAGCAGATGATATCAATACTGGGTTAAGCGAAGTGAATCATTGATTCGCTCATAATTTCAGACCTCTGTATTTTCAGTTCCATCCACACACCCCCTTTTTTTTTTTTTTTTTTTTTTTTTTTTTTTTTGCATAGGCTTCACAGCCTGCTCCCAAGGCCCAGTAGTCCTCCTACATACTATACACCTCTACATGTCACCACTTTGACGCCAACACCCACCATCCATATTGAATACATGCTAGGGCTGTCTCATACAGGACTGGTGTATTGGTATTAGGGGGGATATTTTTACGACATGTTGGCGGGTCTTCTGGTAGATAGGTAAAATCTGATTTTTATTAAATTAAAATCCTTAAACTGTTCCCTGCCCCAGCGGGGATTTGAACTTGGATCCGGTAGGACTGGAAGCCACCTCTCTACTGATTGAGCCACCACTTCCCCCCAATACCATCTGTGTGCAAACAGTCACCTTTTTCTTTTAGTGGGTCACACAACACCTGTCAGTGTCACCTTTCAGTGACTCCTTGGTTAAAAATGGAATGGACCATTGTTACATGCTTCTGCTTACCTATTTCAGCCTTCATCAGTTCTGTTGTTTCCTCAGTGTCACAACTTTGTTTTCCCTCATATGCTTTTAGGACATCAAGCCATCTTCTGTTTGGCCTCCCCCAAACTTCACCCACCTTATGTATGTCATTCTTTTTCCATCTGTGTACAGTATCTTGTACACTTTGGTCAACAGGCTTCCCTGCTTTACATGTTTGATGTTGGATCTTGGTGGTGGTGACCATCTTCCACTCACTTGATGTAGTGCTGCATACTTGTCAGGTGACTCTACACTAAGTGACAAGTCTAATGGATTCCTGTATCCCAGGAAACCATTAACAACATTGGATGGTAACCGTATAACAAAATACTGGGGTGATATGGAGCCTGCTATGTTCTCCCTGTTAAGTGGGTGGAGACACACAAATGTATTGTCCATCCAGGAATGCCTCACTGTGGTGAGATGTTGTCCATTGAGAGGGAACATCTGTTCACTGTACGGGACAGCCATGCAGGAGTGAGTGCCTGCCTGTGGTTGATAGGTCTGCTTGGCAAGACAAACTGGAGTTACTCTGCTACAACAACTAATAGATGTTTGATGGATCTCCTTGTTCATACCTAATCCAGTCAGTGCAGTCCACATTTTTTCCTCAACAGCCCCACATCCCGTGCTTGACTTTCCATAAACATGCTTAAAAAAAAAAAAAAAAAAAAAAATACAGATTTCATTATTAAATGTAAATGTAATTATTCCCATTTATTTTTTTTATGTCAGAGTAAGCCGCATGACATCAAATGAGCCTCAAGGAAGTGAACAAACAGAGAGTCAAGAAGTGACAGGAACCTCAGGGCAACAGATGAGCAAGCAGACCCTCCTTGCTCTTTCAGCCATCCCCAAACCTCGTCTGACAGAGAATGAAAGTTGGATCACAAAGAAGAAGGCCGAGTCACAGAAACGAGACTACAGTAAACATTGGCTGCATCAGGTGTGTTTTTACCATTCATTTATACTGTACCTGTACTGCATATGTATACTGTGGTCCCAAGAATGTACCGTAGTTACTTGGTAGTAGCTACTGTACTCTTATTTTAAGAAACTATGTTTCGGGAAATTGAAATCTTTTGGAAAAATACTGTTGTCATTTAAGAATCCTTGAAGACTACATCTGTTGCCTTTATCCAGCCCATCACAGCTATATAGTAAACCCTAACTGTTGAACCTCTTTATTCCGAACTTGTATTATATTGACTGCTGACCCTAATGGATAACGTCAGATACAGTATATTTAACTATAGGTCTATGTATCAAATTGATGTGGCTCTAAATTGACCAAAAGGTAGAGAGTTCGTTTTTTCTGTTCTGTTGTTTATTATTGATTGGAAATACTAAATATTTATTTAATATCAAGGTATATCATATGAAGCTGCACAAAATTTAAGTAAAGCTGTAAACACATTTGCCATAATCCCCCATTTAACTGTCATAATCCAGCCAAGGCCCTGTTGGATTGATTTATTTATTTTATTTTATTTATATTTTTTGTGGGGGGTGTAATGTTGTACTACCCCTCCCCCCTATACAGGAGTTATAATACGCTATACAGATCTCACTGTCTGTAAGCAAACCCTGTCTTGATATCAGTTTTCGGATGGCAACATTTATATATACGTTTTGTAATTCTTACATAATCTCTCATATAGAATTATGTGTTTTTCTTTTATACATATTCCTTAATAGACCTGTCTCATCTACATTCATTGTTCATTCATTTACGGGCACTAAAAATATTGTTATTAATTAAAATGAAAGAGAAATGGGTAGATGGAAAAGAGCAGAGCCAAAAGCAGTTAACTAGCAGTGTAAGTTACTAACACAAAGGAGACAAATTGTTGCCAAGTGCACACATATTTACATAAACATCTAATATTTTCCACAAAAAGAGTTACAGTCACTAAGAATATTTTGGTGTTTATTAAAAGTGCATGAGATGGGTAGGTGGATATGAGTAGAAGCAATAGTAGGCAACTAGCTAGTAAGTTATATGACATGAAGGAGACAGGCTGACACCGGCTGCGTGCATATTTACGTAAACATTTCATTATTTCCTCAGAAGGAGGTAGGAAAGACCTTCTGAAGTTGAGTTCAACATGCTAATATATCTTGAATAACCAGTTGTCTTGTCTTCCAGTTCTCCAGACTTTATGATATTCAAAAATTAGCATAACAGTGCAGGTATATCACTACCATCATCATGTAAGGAAGTCTAGGGGGTGACATCTTTGGTGGAACCTTAAGCAGGGAAGGATAATGCTCCATTTCAAGTCACTCCCTACTCCCATGTGTCATACAGGCATGCTTGCCTGCACCTTCAACGATGGATGATAGAATTAGGGTATCACAACCAGTTCAGGAAATTAGGATTTCTTGTACCTAGTTCTGTCTCTGTTAATTTTCATGTATAAGTTGTAGGGATTGCTTAGGTAGTGTGGTATTCATAGTCATCCATCCATCCATCATCCAATCCTGTGTTGCCCCATGAGGAGCATAGGAGCCCAGGGCTAGGCAGTTGGTCCTGACATTTAAGATGAGAGTGACCCTCACTCATCCCTGAGTGGCATTACGTGAGCAATAAACCCCAACCACCCCTTGGATATAAACCTTCACCGGCTTAGTCCAATTGGAGCACAATAATTACCCACAAAACCACCAGGTGCCAAAATTTGGTTCCTGTGTCTTAAAGATAAAATTATATACTGAATTGCATTTTTTTTTTTTTTTCCAATGATAAGGAAAACATCGTGGACTTACTTCTATGTCAGTTTTCCAAAGGGGACTTTACTATATGACTTTTCAGCAAAAGTATGGCTTTAGGACACATTTATATGCCTAGAAAATATACATAGGCTTGTTGTTATTCCACTTTGTTTCCCATGAAGTGGAATCTTAGGTTTGGTCGTGTCCATCCATTAGCCCATTCGTCCATTCCACGCTGTATCTCAGATACCATTTGTTGGAATTTTCTTATAATATGTATGGTAGGGTCATATAGGAGGTTGATGCCCATCTTTTTGAGATTTTGAATCCAAGTGGCCGACTTATGACCAATTTTCTATTTTTGAAACTTTAAATTCTGTATATCTCCTTTACTTTAACAGATAGGTTTACAATTTGTAACGAAGTGGAATATAGTTTCTATGGGACTTGTTTTTTCGATGTATTTGATAGTATGAGAATTTACATAACAAAGTTTCCTTTTATTACAGGAAGCTGAGCAGCGACGACTTGAGCAACAAGATAGAATATCCCGTCCAAAGTTCACCCCTACAGCCCCACCACAACCCAACAAGCAGTCCAGCTCCTCACCCACAAGGCCACCACCAGCATTCCACCAAAACACACCTATTTACCCACCCCAGACCACAACACCTGTGTACTCCAGCTACCCACAAGCACTAAAGAATCCCTCCCCTATTCACAGGGAAAACAACAATAATAGTAATAACAACACAGTTACAAACAATAATAATAATAATAACTGGAGAAATCAGGCGACCACATACCAGCCACATATACCTGCTCCGGCCCCAACAAGTGACAAGGCTCTTCCAGACTCCATAATCCACAATCTCACACAGAGAGTCAACAACAAGAACAAAAGTTCCAATAATAATTCTGGTGGGAGGTGAGTTTAATTTATTTAGATGTAAAAATGGGACAAAACTATTGCAGTCAGTTTTTAAAAGCACATCAGGTGGTGCAACAGCTGACATGTCAGATCAATTCAAAATTTCAAGCTTAGCAACTTTGTATTTCATTAAGTCACTAAAATGCCTTCTTATAGCCAAAATTGAATATTGCCCAATAGTCAGCTGATGCAACTGCAGACCTGTTAACAGCAACTGCAGACATGTTTTGTACTATACTTCTCCCACTGCTGCACACCGCCACGCAAATACTGTCCACACAAAACTCTCTCTCTCTCTCTCTCTCTCTCTCTCTCTCACCCCCCCACATCGTGTGACTTTGTCATTCCACATGCACTACAACTTCTCATACCATACACTTCTCTAGCATTCCTAAGCACAGCTTCTTTGAACTCATTCCACTCATAATCATTATATCTCACTCCAAACCATTCTTCTCTCAGTCTTTTTTCTTAATATCTGACAATACACTCCTTTGTTTCTAACACATCTTTTGTGCTTCTGTCAAAACTACTGTACATTTCCATAGATGTCATCACTAAAAGGTGGCCAGATGGCCCTCCTACTGGCCCATTAAGAGCATTTGCATAAAGCAACATTTTCTTCACTTCCCCATCCATGAACATATAGCCCATCAGTACCCACTGTCCAACTACTCTACTCACCCATGTATGCTTATGAATATACGGTAGACCTTCATTGTACATGTGGCTGATTTGTGCTAAACTCATTTTGTAAGAGAAGGTAAACCCAGACCCAGCCCAGTAAACACAAGGGAGGGGGGGGGGTTACACAAGAAAATACCAGAAGTCACCACCTGTCTGCAGCCTTGAGGTTAATTTACCATCACTTCAGGCAGCAAACCCTCAAGCAGTGACAATAAAATAATTTTGAAGGTGTCTAGCACAGTAGGACATTGATTTAATGTGAGATAAGTTCTGAAGGAACTCGCTTAAAATTGGTCTCACACTAAATAGGAGTAGTTTCAGTGGGAGAATTAGTTTGGTACTTAAGAGAGACACAAAATACTAAAAGATACATGTGTTGATAGGTCGAAATGTTGGGATGATTGATCAATAACCCCCTGAGATGAGTTGCTGCTGTGCAGTATGTGACTGGCCTGCTCTGGTCCCACAGCATAACAGAGGGTTGTCAAGTTTTCCTGCCCATCCCCCCCTCCCTCCCCAAAATTTCACTATCAGACCACCCAGGATAAACAAAACATTGTATCTGTATAGGATTTTGCTAAAGCAGGTGGTCATAATTCAACCCAGCTAAAATTATGGGACATGAAATGTTCTGTTTACACTTAATCAGCTGGCCATGTGCGCACACACAGTGTTCGTCACCTGCCTTTCATTTCTCTCACCTCATTGCCACCAATCATTAACCCGCGCCATCCCGAGGACGTACTTCCACGTCCTCACGTTTTGTCACAGCTAATCCCGAGGACATACTTCAACGTCCTGCAATTGCAAGGTTCATAATTTCCACAATTTTCAATTTTCGCGAGTCATTTTTGGTACGTATACACGGGACACCTTCCTCAACAAGATGCCAGGCAGAGACAATGCCTTACCCAGCATGACCTCCTCCCCCCCCCTGCATGCCCTTTTCTCAGCAATTCACCTGTTATCAGTGACCTGGCCAGTATAGCCATGTCATGCCACGGTACGAAATTCAGGGCCCGAGTGATTCCCCAATCAATGACAATGTGGAGGACAAACTTTACATAGCATTAGAGGAAGAAACAGTTAGAAATGATGATCAGGTAATGTGGCAAAAAAAGGTCAGGTATTAGTGAGTGAAACAATGCTTATAATGCCTATATTACTGCTTGAAAACCAATATACTCTTGTACTACATATAAATTCGTAACAGTAAATAAATAAATACCGTTTATGAGTGGTGTGAAATAGTTATCCTCTCATAGAACTCGTTTTCTTTGGTGCCAGCCTGATAGAAAACCCAGTAAGGTAAGGAGGCTCTCCTACCTGTAATGAGTATTTTAAACCTCAGGTGAGCGATTTCTCTATGAATTTTCGATGTTTCTCACCAAAAGCAAAAGTTTTAGCAAAAAAAAAAAGGGTCGAAAAATGGTCGGGATTGGGGGGTACCAGTGGTCAAAAAGTGGTCGGGACGGGGCGGGTTAAGTACTTTTCTTCTTCCAACTAAGCTTTTCATTACTGTTTTCATTGCTCAGTCACTCATATACTGTAGGTTTCCAGAATCCTCATGCCTATGAGGTGGAGCTAGGACTTGGAATTGTATTAGGTGTGAATGAGTGTCTGGCTTATTTTACTGAGCAAACTGTTGTTACTTTTCCCATTTTTATACTTTCTTATACCTCACTTTTGGGATTCCATCTAACCCCATCTGTAGGTGGGAAAATGGTCAGTATTATAATCATGATGATGGTGCTTTGTAATATCCAAAATGATACAGTGCCACAGAGTAAGCAGCATGTGTCTATATTACAGATTAAGCAGCAACAGCAATAGTAGCAGCTACAGTGGTCCACGTGATGACAACTACCACGACTACATGAATGCTGATGCCCTGAGTAACACCACTGCATCTCCTCCTGGCCACTCACCTCTCTACCAAGGTCCTGGACAGACCTCACCCTCCACATCACAGCCTCAGGACTCACCTTCCCCTGCTCAGGACCAGAGACTGCTCAGTGTTTCCGGGAAGAAGAAGTGTTCCCATTGCTCAGAGGAACTGGGTAAGTGTGTGGATTCTATATTGATGTATTCATTAATCTTTTTGTGTCCCACATATATTCCTTATTTATGGTTTCATCTTTTTTTTCTAAATGATTTTTACATGTAATAAAGCTTTGATGGACCAACCTGAATAAAATTTTCAAGCTATACAATGGGCACCAACCATGCTAGTATCAGGCATCTGTTTAGTGTAGGCTGTAGAAAACTAAGAACAATGGTTGTGGTACTATAATAGTACAAGGCAAACCCCATGCATCCTCCACAACAGTCCCACACACTCAGAGCCTAATCCCCATCCCCCCACCCACCTTATCTCTCATCACTCGGTGAGTTAATTAACCTCATTTACACACCTCCTCTTCCCTTTTTGTGCAGCCACATTTGCTGAATCATCACCAGTTCAAGGTTAACCATAGCAAGTGATTAGGAGACTTAAAGCCATTAGGCAAGTGTGGAAGACTTTTGTCTACAAAAAAATAAATAGAAAATATATAAGTAAAATAAGGGAAAGTTTAAACACTGGCACATGGGCAGGACTATTTAGTGGGCTCAGCTAGTTAAGGGTTGCTGTTGATTCTTTGTTAGTACTTACTCATTCTGTCAGTGGCTGTATTATATCTAAGGGCAGTATAGGGATGAAGTTACTATATGAAGGTGACCTGGTACCAGTTAAAATTTATGGTTGTGATGTTTGTATATTGTAAGAGACAAACCATTAGGGAGGATGACAGGTATCATTTACCACTGATAGCTGTATTGAGACACACAAATACACTAATTCCATGTTGTATATTGCCTTTTTTTCATTTAATTCTTCTGTAAAAGTGGTTATTGCAAACACATCTGGGCATGTAATAAAGGCCACCTATAACTGGACATTTTCATAGACGCAATGGCAGCAGACTGTGGGGTTCATAAATCATAATAATATCTTCCTCTGTAGGAGGAGGCCGTAGCACGGGCCGAACAGTGTAGGACTCCCGAGGGGAATGGGAATGCTGGTGATAGGGAGAGCTGGAGCTCCTGTTTCACTAGCTATCTAACCATCCCCCTTTGCTGACCTTTTCAGTGTGACAGTAGCATGGAGAGTAGACCAGCATACTCTCCCAAACATTTCCTCTAACTATCTATGCACTACACCACATGCACTTTACATTTCACACAACGTATCCCACTACGTTACAGGGGTTGGTGCCAGCAAGGGCATGTGGCCAGAAAACTTTGCCCCCGCTACCTAGTGGCGGACTTCTGGGGGGAGGCGTGGCGGGGGTTCCGCCGGCATAGATCATGGGTCCAGGGCGAGATGGGGCTCGGGCCTGTGCTAGAGGGTACAGGGCATTGCGGTTCCCAGGCTGCCGCTTCCGCCCAATAGAGAGGGGCCCGAACCTGGGAGTAGCGCCCCAGGAGGCTGCCCTATCAGTGGGTGTATAATGGCGGGATAGTTGCAGTGCCAAGATGCGCTTGGAGGGTGTCCCTGCAGCTGTCCTGGCAGGGTGCCCCGAAGCCACTACCACAGCCACTGGTAAGCTGGTGGGCTAGGGGTCCCAGATCAATTGCCTGGACCTGGGATTGTGCAGTGAGTGGGATCTGTGCTGTGTCTGTCCCCATTTATTAATACTGAAGATGACAAAACAAAAAAGGTTTCAAAGCAAGCCTGAGGACAGTAAATCACCCATGGGGATGAGGGTGGGTTCATGGAATGTGGGAAGTTTGAGGGGAAGAGCAGGGGAAGTCGTTGAGGCATTCAGTAGGAGGTGGGTGGATGTGGCGTGTTTGCAGGAAGTCCGGTACAGGGGTAGATCAGCCAGAAAGATTGGGAAGGACTGTTGCTATAAGTTGTTTTGGCAGGGGGGGACAGACGGATATGGAGGTGCTGGTGTGATGGTTGCGGAGAAATGGGTGGAATATGTTATGAATGTTTTGAGAGTAAGCGATAGGATATTGGTAGTGAAAATTCTGTTGGGAAGAAAGATAGCTGTGATTATATCGGCATATGCTCCACAGGCAGGATTGGATGAATCAGAGAAAGATAGATTTTGGGATGATTTAATACGTGTAGTGGGTGGTATGCGGGATGATGAGATAGTGATTTTGGGAGGGGACTTAAATGGTCATGTAGGTGAAGCAGCACAAGGTTATGAAGGAGTGCATGGGGGATGTGCATATGGTCTAAGGAATGCAGAAGGGGAAAGGATACTCGAGTTTGGGGAGGCAACGGACATGATTGTGTGCAACACATATTTTAAGAAAAGAGACAGTAGGTTAATTACGTATGAGTCTGGGGGAAATAGCAGTCAGATAGATTATTTTCTGGTTAGGAGGGCCGATAGGAGGTTAGTGAGGGATGTTAAAGTTATAGGAAGTGAGGAGTGTGTGCAGCAGCACAAACTATTGATTTGTGATATGGTGCTTAAAGAACAAGTGATGAAAAGAGGACTTATGTACCTAGGAGGAAAATATGGAAGCTGAAAAACCAAGTAGTAAGGGATGCCTTCTATAGCGAGTTGAGGAGAATGGTGGCTGAACAGGGAGCTGTAGACAGAGGCGTTAATGAACAGTACAGAGCCCTCAAGAACAATTTCTTGAGAGTTACTGATGTAACATGCGGCTGGACAAGAGGACCACCAAGACATAAGTAACTTGGTGGTGGGACGAGGGTGTAGAAGCTGCAATTAAGGAGAAAAGAAGGCTTTTCCAGGAATGGAAGAAGGGTGGTAGAAAAGAGGAATATTTGGCTGCCAAGCATAGGGCTAGGAGATAGGTATACAGGGCAAAGTCTGAGTCACAGAGACAATTACTTGATAACCTAAATCATGGGAAAAGGAAAAGTATATTTAGGGTGGCAGGTCAGGTGAAGAGGGATAATCGGGATATCATAGGTGAGCAGTGTGTGAAGAATGATGAAGGAAGGGTAGTGGTGAACAGTGAGGATATTAAAGATGCATGGAGAGAGCATTATAACCGGTTGTTGAATGAGGAGTTTGACTGGGACAGGGAAGGTTTGGAGCCAGCAGATCCAGTGTCTGGCCCTTGGCCTTTGATTGATACTGCTACTGTGAGTGAGGCAATAAGCAGGATGAGGGTGGGGAAGGCAGCAGGTGTGTCTGGGTTGACTGCCGAAATGTTGAAGGCCTCAGGCGATATAGGGGTGAGTTTAGTCACTGACCTGATAAATAGGATTATTTATGAGTGTGTTGTCCCAGATGATTGGCTGAAGAGTGTACAGTAATTGTAAATGTGTATAAAGGGAAGGGTGATGCCCTGGAAAGAGGAAATTATAGAGGTATAAAGCTTTTAGATCAGATAATGAAGGTACTGTAATGGAGAGAGTTTTAGAAGGTATGATTAGAGAAAGAGTGAATATTGATGAGATGCAGTTTGGGTTTATGCCAGGTAGGGGGACCACTGATGCCATATTCTTTGTTCGACAGCTTCAGGAAAAATATATTGGTAGGAGAAGGGATCTTTATTTTGTTTTTGTTGATTTGGAAAAGGCCTTTGACAGAGTCCCTAGAGAGGTGATGAAGTGGGCAATGAGAAAGCTTGGCTTGGAGGAGTGGCTGGTTAGGGTGGTTATGGCCATGTATGTGGGTGCTCACACCCAGGTGAGAGTGAATGGAGATTTGAGTGATGAGTTTTCCGTGAATGTTGGTGTGCATCAGGGGTCAGTCTTGAGTCCCATGTTGTTTATCATGGTACTTGAAGCCCTTTCACGTGACTTTAGAAACGGACTCCCATGGGAGTTGTTGTATGCTGATGATTTGGTGTTGATTGCAGAGAATGAAAGGGAGGCGGAGGAAAGGTTTAGGAAGTGGAGAGATGGTATGGGGCAAAAGGGTTTAAGGGTAAATGCAGACAAAAACAAAAGTGATGATATCTAGGGTTGGTGGCGGTACTGTCAAAGACGAGGGAGAGTGGCCATGTGCAGTTTGCCACAAGGGCGTGGGAAGTAATTCCATCTTGTGCAGTGTGTGTGATAAATGGGTGCATAAGAGCTGTAGTGGTATCAGAGGTAGACTACGAGATAATGGTGATTTTATGTGTACGGCATGCCGGGGTGAGCAGGTGGAGATCGTCAGACGTGAAAGGATTGAACTTGCTGGTGAATCTCTTGAGTTTGTGGAAGAGTTTTGTTATTTGGGAGACATGTTGTGTGCTGGAGGTGGGGCTGGAGCTAGCTCTGTGGCTAGGGTGAGAAGTGGTTGGAAGAAGTTCAGGGAGCTCTTGCCTCTCCTGACATTGAGAGGGCTCTCCTTACGTGCTAAGGGGTCTTTGTATGCAGCATGTGTTAGGAGTGTAATGCTGTATGGCAGTGAGACCTGGGCAGTGAAGGAGGAAGACATTCGCCGGCTCAGACGTACAGAAATGACAATGATGAGGTGGATGTGAAGTGCGTCCCTGCGTCCAAGGCCTGGAGGGGCTGGGTTTACAGTGAAAGAGTTGAGAGGTAGGATGGGACTGGAGTGTATTGGTGTTGTGATGAGGAGAGGTAGATTGAGGTGGTTTGGACATGTGGAGAGGATGGGGGATGATAATTGGGTGAGGAAGGTGAGAAGTGTTAATATTGGGGGTGGGGTTATGAGGGGTAGACCGAGAAAGACATGGGACGAGGTCATTAAGTGTGACCTTAGGGTTAAGGGACTGAACGGGGAGGCTGCAATGGATCGTGCAGCGTGGAGAGCCGCCATTAGGTGACCAAGGCCGACACATGCAAGCATGTTGGAGCCTTTAAAAACGAAACGAAACGAAACGTCATGTGTGAATCACTGTGTCTGTGAGGAGTCAGAGTTCCGGGGACTATAATGGTGAGTGAACAGTGTGTGGCCCATTTCATTGGGCATTCATTCATTCATCATCCAATCCTACGTTGCCCCATGAGGAGCGTAGCAGCCCGGGGCTAGGCAAGTTGGTCCTGATGAGAGTGACCAGCCTCACTCATCCCTGAGTGGCATTACATGAGCAATAAACCCCAACCACCCCTTGGATATAAACCTTCACCGGCTCAGTCCAACTGGAGCACAATAATTACCCACTAAACCACCAGGCGCCAAAATTTGACTATGTGGTTACCACCCAGCGTAGTAAATGGTTTCCTGGTGTACAGAAAATCATTTGGCTTGTCACTCAGTGTCGAGTCACCCACAAGCAGGAAGAGGAGAAAAGAAGGAAGGAAGAAAGACAGAAGAGGGAGTGTAAAGTCACCCGTAGGCAGAAGGATGAGGAAAGAATGAAGGAAAGACGGAAGAGGATGGAGGAGAGGAAAGGGCAGACACCCGAGAGCAGCACTACATCGAGTGAGTGGATGGTGAGTGCCCCCACCTACCACAAACTAAATCAATTCTCCCATTATCATGTTCTTTTTCTTTGCTGTCTGGGTTGTATTGGCCTGAATTCTAACCTTGCTTTCTGTGCTGTGCCTTACCCCACCAGTGGATGGAATGATGATGACGACATCTTCTTGTATTCCAGGGCGAGGGGCAGCCATGATCATTGAGAGTTTGCGGCTGTTCTACCACATCCCATGCTTTAAGTGTTGTGTGTGTGGTATTCAATTGGGCAACGGGTCAGCAGGAGCTGATGTTAGAGTTCGCAACCACAAGCTGCACTGCCACAACTGCTACTCCAATGATGAAGGTGAGGAGGATGGAATGTAAGAGATCTTGATATACAGTGGAAGTGAACCCATTCAACCTAAGAATTTTATCCTAGCGTATGATTTTATTAAGCTTACAAGAGCCTTCCAGCTGAAGTGATGAAAAGTTTGTGTACATTAGGTCCCTCGGTATTCACAGGAGTATATACAGTGAATGGAGACAACTCTGATGTCATAGGGCAATAATTGGAGCTAGTATCCTAAAAAAAGAAAAAAGAAAAAAGGTGTACCTTTCCCATAACTTTTCTCACATTGACCCATTTACATTCCTGGAGCACAAATTTTAAACAGTTCACTAGCATTCCTGTATGTAAAATAACTAGAATAAGAGTAAATATTAGTAAATGGATCACTTTAGAGGCCTAGAAACATGTACAGAGGATGTTGTTGCTGGAATTGGCTGTCGTTGCTAAGCGAACTGTTGACCATATTATCATATCCACATCATACACAAAAGACATACAGTAATCCTCCAATTATCCAACACTGCAGTAACCAACAAACATCATCATTGTCATCATCCAGACCTCCTTTCCCACCTTAGGGTAGAGTGAGGAGTAGCTTTGTCCAGACAGCCCAAGTTTGCCTAGTTCAGTGGGCCATATTTCCATTCACTCATCATTCAAACCCCTGGAATCCTGGCTGTATCTGATATGCCAAAAATCTTTCACCACATTCTGTAGCTTCACATAAACGCATCTGGTAGAGTCAATCCAAACGCTGTCATGTTAAAAAGAGATGCCAAATCCCCGATCAGGCACTTTTCCCCACAACATTCATCCAGCCAGCTCGATCTTTTGTCAGTTCCCTAGCCTCACTGACTTCCACTGGGTGTTTGAAACCATTATTCGTACATTTTTCCACTTTATCCAAACAGAATGCTTGCATTTGGGTGGAAATTATGGCTGCGCAAACATTTTCACACATCTGCCCCCCCCCCCTTTATTTTTTTTATGCCTTGCAGTGGTGATTGCTTATCTGTGATTGATGGGTCTGTTTGGCCATGGTAATTGCTTGGTTGTGGTTTATAGGTTCTTTTGTGGATAGAGCCCCTAGATTATATAATAAATTGCCATTATTCATTAGACAGCTCTCTTCTGTTGAATCCTTCAAGAGACAGCTGAAAGTCCTTTCTTTTTTCAGAATGCTATGATCTGGAGAGAGGTACAGTGACATATGATTATGGGGTTTGATTATTGCCACTTTTTTTTTTTTTTTTTTTTTTTTTTTATATGAGAGGTGTCACAATTCTTGTAATTGTAAAAATAATGTATATGTGTGTCGAGCACTAGTGAATTCCCTGTGGAAGAACTGGCACTTTTGAGAAACATAAGACTGTCTATCTATCTATCTATTGCCAGATGCCATAATCCCGTAAGGGGTGGCCATTTGACTCCGAGTTATTTGTTTTACAGGGAGGGGCACTAACCCTCCACCAACCCACTTGCTGACACATAGGGAGAAAGATTAAATATTGCGAGGATTCGAACCAGCGCTTGCAACTGCCTGAGTACAGCAGCTTACCAAGCGAGCCATTTCGGCACATAAGACTGGATTATTATTATTATTATTATTATTATTGTTACTTGACCAGATAGAGTACCAGTACTGTAATGTAAAACTCCAGGAATAAGTGTTGTACGATGTACTGTAGTGGCCTCTTACAATGGCTTTCAAAGTTAGGGTATGTATGAAGGGGGGCCAAGGGAGCAGTCCATTATCCGGAGGATCCATTATCCAGAAATGCCTTTGGCTCTTTTACATCGGATAATCGAGGGATTACTGTACACTATCTTTTGTATTGTTTTTGTTTTTTCTTTGAAGGAACAGTTTGCAGGCTCCAGCCTTTGGTTCCTGCTTTCTTGCATTAAAAAAAAAAAAAAAAAAAAAAAAAAAAAAAAACGTGGTAGATCACACACGGCTGCTCTTCCACTTCTTTATCAGTACCACCCCTAACCCTAGATACCATCACTTTTGTTTTATCTGCATTTACTCCTAAGCCATTGCATCCTGTACCATCTCTCCACTTCCTAAATCTTTCCTTCACCTTCCTTTCGTTCTCAGCAGTCAACATCAAATCATCAGCATACAACATCTGCCATGGGAGTCCATTTCTGAAGTCATGTGAGAGGGCTCCAAGTACAGTACCATGATAAACAACAAAGGGCTCAAGACTGACCCCTAATGCACACCAACATCCAATGAAAACTCATCACTCATATCTCCATTTGCCCTTACCTCGGTGCAAGCACCCACATACATAGTCATAACCATCCTAACCAGCCACTCCACAATCCCAAGCTTTGTCATTGCCCACTTCAACACGTCTCTAGGGACTCTGTCAAAGGCCTTCTCCAAATCAACAAAAACTAAGTACTGTTCCCTAGGTGATCACAAAAATAGTAGCTGTACCTCCATCACCCTGTCGACTGCTTCCTCCAACTCACTTCTTCATTCTTATACTTTTTGCTTTAGTAATGGAGGAGGTGGCCACAAATAGATTACCTCCATCACCCTGTCGATTGCCATCATACTGTACACTAACCTCCTCAGTCATATACCTTTCCATCTTATCCCTCCACATCCTCAGTCTCCCCTTCTCCTTCACCACATCACTCACACTGCTGCATTTGCATTTACGTATTCAGCTTCACAGTTCATATACAATAATGGATATGACACTGACTTTTTGTGTTTATTTTTCAGGAATGAAGTTCAGCAAAGTATAGCACTGAGGAGTGAGTGGCAAGTGTGTGAGTGTAAGTTTTTGGTGCCAAAAGTCGAGTTGCATCGCAAACGTTATGTACTTTACAGAGTTTTGTTTTGTGTGTATATTAACTCCGTATGCATCTCCATTGTATGAAAAAATATATATATAAGTATAAATATATATGTAGTGTGTATATACTTATACATATACTTAGTCTATATGCATATGATATATATACATACATATAAAATTGTAAATTTGTTTAATAATAACAAAGCAGTGTTAAATGAAGTGGTACAGAGTACTGTAGTTTATATAAAGGCTTAGTAGGATCTAGTAGATAGATCTTGTTAAAGTTTAAAAGATTTTGATAATGCTTAGCTAGTTATTGGCAGCTAGAGCATCTACTTAATATATGTATAAAAACTGCACAATCAAACATGATAAATACAAGTAAGCAATAAATTATATATTGTATATACTGCCTTAGTCATACATATTTCAGTCACTTTAATTAGTATAAAGTATCAGGTGATTTTAATATATGTTAGGTTTTCATCAAAACATCTTGTATATTGATTCAGTGTAATCTTGTAAGTAAAACAAGTTTTATTCATTACTGTGTTAATTTTTATCCTGCAGGAGTCATAATTGTAAATTTAAGTGTTTGCGTGGTTGAAAACATGACACCCAGAGAATGTCTGATTTTTATGTAAACAAGTTTTTGCACTGCCAAAACCAAACTCCTTTTCTGAAGATGAAGAGAAGGGCAAAAAGGAAGAATGGAGTTGCACTGAATAATAGAATCATAGTGCCATATATGAGGGATCATATGGCACTAATTCAAAGCACAGACTATCAGTGGAATAGGAACAGGGAAGGAGGTGAAGAAGTGGTCTGGGCACTGAAGTGGTACTGGCATAGAAATAGTCTTGGTGTTAAGGTGGCGTTGAAGTGGTCTTGACTCTTGACATAGAAGTGATCTTGGAGCTGAAGTTGTCTTGAAGTGGTCATGGTGTAGAAGTGGTCTTGGTGTTGAAGTGGTCTTGGCATTGAAGTGGTCTTGACATTGAAGTGGTCTTGGTGTTGAAGTGGTCTTGGCATTGAAATGATCTTGGTATATATGTGATCTTGACGTAGAAGTGGTCTCAGTGTTGAAGTGGTCTTGGCATGAAAGTGATCGTGGTGCAGAAGCAATCTTAACATTGAATTGGTCCTGGGGTTGAAGTAGTCTTGACTTTGAAGTGGTCTTGGCAAGAAAGCAGCTTAGCATTAAAATGGCTTGGCGATAAAGTGGCTTGCATGGTCAGTTGGGTGAAAAACTTGGCCCAGGAAGGGAGGAAAGTTCGACATCAGTGGGAGGTCCGTGAAGCTATTCCTGACGTGAAACCAAATGTCTGACCTGATAGGAGTAGAGGGAAAAATAAGGGCTGGAAGAAACATGGAAATATGAAACAAAAGCATTCAGGGGCCAAATGCTAATGCTAATTGCCTGCCAAAGAATGTGGTTGGCTATCTTCAAATCAAATTTGAAAAAATGGGGGGGGGGGAGGAACTCTATGGAATTCAATCACTGTGTCTCACAAAAGCCAATCCATGTTTGAAAATATGTGGTGGCTGGCATTCGGTCGTCTTTGATCAAATCCTCACCAAAAGTAATAGACTTCTGCACATCCACGTAGCTGCTATTTCCTGAAGGTTTGGTGAAAATTCGTCCACAATATTTTGAGATATTTTGGCAACACACACACACATGCCTATAAAAACTTTATTGCTTTGCCATGCTTAAGGCGGGCACCAATTAAGAGGAGCAGTAGGACTGAAGAGAAGAGGACAGTAAGGAGAGAAAGACTGGAGACAAAGAAGGCCCCTCTTACTTGCCTCTTACGACAAGGCAACAAACAGGGATCCTGAGGAGGTATTGCTCCCCACTCCTTTCTCGGGGGAAGAAGAAGGGAGGCTGATGCAAGAAGGGAAGCTGATGCACTTAGGCCATATTTCCATATCACTCCGCTTACCTTTCCCTCACTTTTCCTTCGCTTCCCTCTTGTTTTTTTCTTTCTTCCCTACTTCCCCTCTTTCCATTTTCTTTTCTTTTTTTATCATGCTTATTCCTTACCCTTTTTTCTCCTTCTTACCTTCCTATCTTTGTTTCATCTTTTCCCCTCCTTCATCCTTCTCCCTTTCTTTTCTTCCAACCTTCCTTGTACTTTCCTTCCCTCCTTTCTTTCATGTTTTCATTTATCTTTCATCAGTTACTCTCATCCCCTTCTCTCCCACATTTCACATCAGTCTAGTTGGCTGGCTGTTTGGCTGGTTAACCTGGATGGCAGGTTGGGAGGTTGGCCAGTTTGGTTGACCAACCTGGTTGGTTGGCCAGTCCAGCTGGCTGGCCATCCTGGCTGGGTTGTTGACTGGCTGGCTGACCAGCTTTCAGAGTGACTGGCCTTTTTGCTTTGCTACCTGGCTGATTGTTAGGGTTACTAGACAGCTTAATGACTTGCTGGCTGGTCGGTTATCAAGATGATTGGCCAGCTTGGCTTGCTGGCTGGCCGGTTGTCTGGGCAACAGGCCAGCTTGGGTTGCTGACTGGCTGGATCTTAGGGTGACAGGCCAGCTTGTTCTTCCAAGCTGGCTAACTGGTTGTCTGACGGTTATTGAGAGGCGAAATGATTCTCACTGTGATGTGCTGGTGAATGAGGAGGCTTGAATTGGTGAGGATGTTTAAGTACCAGAGTGACAGAGAAGAGAGGTAAATGTGTAAAGGAAGAAGAAAAAGTAGCACAAGGAAGGAAAGTGGCTGGTGGTATGATAGTGTTGATAAGCATGAAGAGTTTTAGTGCTTGTGAGAGACCGGTGTTCCATGGAAACTATAAATAGAATTAGAGCAATGAAGATGGAGTTATTGAGGAATGTGTGTTAAGTGTAGCAATGGGACAGGATGAGAATAATGATTAATGAAGAATGTAGAGTAAGGAAGTCAGTGGACATAATAACTCATGAAAGATGCAGAGTAAGGAAGTCTTTGGACGAAAGTGATGAAGAGAGTATTATTATTATTGTTGTTGTTGCAACCAGACCCATCTGGTTGTGAACCCGTCAGACTGCAGGCCAAAGTTTCCATTCTTCCACGGTCCACCATCCTCTTTTCGGGAGACAGAGGGGCTGAGGAACGTTGGTATAATGAGACAACTCCACTGGCTGGCCATATCAGTGCCACCACATGCAGGCATCCCTCTCCACCATTAATGAGTATACTTAGCAGGTATGGTGCTATGGAGGGAATGGGTGTAAGTATGGTAACGAAAAGGATGTGTGAATCAGTTTGAAGTTGGGAGTAGGCATCATAGGCCAAAAAAAAAGTGGGTAAATGAGTGAGAGAGAAAATGAGGTATAGACGTTGATAAGATTTGAAAACCAATGGGATCAAGCTCGTTTCGTTTCGTTTTTAAAGGCTCCAACATGCTTGCATGCGTCGGCCTTGGTCACCTAATGGCGGCTCTCCATGCTGCACGATCTATTACAGCCTCCCTGTTCAGTCCCTTAACCCTGAGGTCACACTTAATGACCTCGTCCCATGTCTTTCTCGGTCTACCCCTCATAACCTCACCCTCAATATTAACACTTCTCAACTTCCTCACCCAATTATCATCCCCCATCCTTCACATGCCCAAACTATCTCAATCTATCTCTCCTCCTCACAACACCAATACACTCCAGTCCCATCCTACCTCTCAACTCTTCCATCGTAAACCTAGCCCCCCCCCCAGACCTTGGACGCAGGGACACACTACACATCCACCTAATCATTGTCATTTCTGTACATCTGAGCCTGCGAATATCCTCCTTTACTGCCCAGGTCTCACTACCATACAGCATTACATACCAAACACATGCTGCATACAAAGACCCCTTAGCACGTAGGGAGAGTCATCTCAGTGTCAGGAGAGACAAGAGCTCCCTGAACTTCTTCCAACCACTTCTCACCCTAGCCACAGAGCTAGCTCCAGCCCCACCAAGCTGTTTGGATTAATTTTGTACAGAGGACTGCATGGTGGTTTTGGTACCCACTATTTAATTTGATGTTCACTTAACTGACTCGACTAGTATCTGATATGTTATACGAAGAAACTTGTGTGGATGATTATACCTATGAGGTGGAGCCAGGGCCTGTATTCTGCATAGTGCTTATGGTCGACCCTAGCTAACCGTCATAGCTAAGCAAATTTATGACAGTCAGTCTTATGGCCGTCGGAAGTCGTCGGCCATACCTCACTAATCCAACAACACCGTCAGCTGCTAGAACGCACCGCTCACAATTTGTCAACTTTAAATTTATGGAATAAAATAGGTTCTTGGCATTATTTTCTTGGATTTAAATTGTTTTAACTTCATATTACGACTTTTGGGGAAGTTAGACATAGTAAAATAGGAATTCGTTTGTGAGAAAATGCGCTGAAACGTATTCCCGTTGAAAAGTGTGTAACCAAAAACACTGTCTGACTAGTGTAAACTTAACCTACCTTATTAATTTCATCTAATTTCATATTAGTATTTTTTTATTGGCTAGGCTAAACTTGGTTAGGTTAAATTTTATATATATATATATATATATATATATATATATATATATATATATATTTTTATTTTTTATTCATATCATTATTTATTATAATATACTTAACCTACATTACAAATATTTTCTTAAGTCCAAAGAAAGTTAAAGAAAATGTTCATTGCTATGGACAGCAATGGGACAATAACCAGTTCATCTGGGTTAGGTTGAGTTATATATTTCTATAATTTGTTTCTGGTTTATTTAATATTTTCATATTTTTTACACTAACCTTAACCTAAAGTATTATTTTTTCGACCAGTCTAAACTTTACCTATCCCATTATTATTATTTTATTATATTTATTTATTATTTAATATTTTTTAGACGTCCATAATTAACCTAACCTGCTGGGGCTAGCCCTACAAGTACTGTAAAGCCCAAACTCTGCACATTTGCATTTTTCCGGTAGCAAGATAACGTAGTGTTATGATGACCTTAAGCTCCGGGGTGAGTGGGTTTCTCCTCTTGGTGTCATTCGATAAGGCGTCTCTCACAAGATTGGTGACATACAAAATACCGTCCCTGTCTAGCCGGTATCTCTTGATAAGCTCAGCATCACTGAGCTCGTTAAGCACGTCCCTTCTTTGGAAAATATTCCTCGGCTGGGGATCTGCTTGCTGTGGTGCGGCCATGTTGACACACTTCTGACGGTCATAGGCGGCGTTAAGACAGGGTGAACCCGAACATACCATCGCGCGTCTTATTATGGTCGTCCATAGGAGTTTATGGTCGACCATACGAGTTTCTGACGGAGTTATGTCTAAAATGCGCCATTTTGTTTAGATATGTACGACGGACTTAGCTATGACGGTTTGTAGAATCTGGGCCCAGGATTCCAGGGACTCCAATGATTGTGTGGCCCATCTCACTAGCAATACTAATGATTAGGTCTCCCTGTGTCTTTTTTTATTTTTTATCCATCTTTGGGTGGGAAAAGACTACGCCGAGGACGATGTAGCCTACAAGGCAGGCTGAACATAATTCATTACCGACTTAACAGTTATCATCCTATCTCCATAGACTTATCAACAACAATATGTGGATGTGAAACAGAATGACAATGTAAGTACATTTCAGGTACTGTATTTTTTTCTCGTTACATTCCATATTTACATTATTTTAAAAAGTTACGTTTTCAGTTTTGGTTTTACATTGAAAATGTTTACAGTATACAGTATATTTTGTCTTGCATCATTACCTGTGGAAGTGTCTCTTGGTGCTGGTGAGAGACACCTTTACATATAAAGGTAAAGGTGGGGTCAGATGCCATAAGGCACTTAGCCGCAGTGCTCATCCTTGTAACATAGGCCTTTGAGCCTGTGGTGGGTTATTCACCCAATATCCTGTAATACAAGGCCATTGCATCATGCAAGTTACCAAAGTTACCTCCTCTAGGTATTACCCTTGAAACTCAATTTACCAACCAACGCACAAAGGGTGGATGGACACCTAAGTTCAGTGACGCCAGCTGCTCACACCAGGACCTTCACATGGTGTCACTGATATATCAAGATGATGAATCTGGTCAGTTATACAAGTGCACCGCAACCCCTTCCCCAAGTTCACAATAGAGGATATATAGTTGCCTGCAGCAGTGACAGAAAGCACTGTTCCCAGAGAATATGCTTTTTTTTTTTTTTTTTTTTTTTTTTTCACTCATATGGTCTGTAGATAGTCCAGCCAGCAACTCACATCTACTCCTAGCCACAAACATTGAAACCAACCCTGCCTCATGTCCGTACATTTATCCAAAAGCAAAACAAGCGTCATATACAGATAATGATCAGTCAGGTCTAACCACTCTGCTGTATCAGTTTGCCAGCACATGGTCATTGTACAAGTATATACAGGTGTCCCCCCATTTATGCTCAGTGTGCTGGACTGTCTCCTTATGTATGATGAAAACGCTCACCTCTGTCCACTTTTTCCCTGAAAAACCACGTGTGATTTAATTTTGCTTATTGACACTTTCTAAAGGATATACTCCCAAAACCTTGTTTGATACCTATTTGTTTAATTATATGCTTCCTAAAGAATATATATACAGTACTACTATTCAGAGGTAAATCAGACATAACGCAGCAGCAATAAAGAGGCTTAAAAGAGCAAATATACCAGTACAGTACTGACTGTAGTGACACCGCCACAATATCACTACCAGAGATACTTGCTATCTCTCCTTCCCATCCAAATGTGACCCTTATACCATACCCTTAGCATAAGAGTTAACTTTCGTTGCCTTAAATTTGCTGCCCCATTACTATTATCATCTCAGTTGCCATCTCCTCCCGCTTCTTATTATCTTCTGTCTCTTCCTTCCTCCTTCAGGTGCTTATCTTCCGCTCTTATTCTTTCCCTATTCTTTTTTTCCTTCCTTCTCCTGTCACATCTCAGACTTAAGAGTTGTTGTTGTGGTTTAACTCCAGTCCACTTGGTGAGCAGGTTATTCACTGCCCATATGGGGCCTTCCCCTGTGTTCCTCACACTGTTGATATGTGGCCCTATTCTTCGAGTGGGGCACATGTCATCTGTGACTTCATGCACCCGAATCTAAATGGCAGTAACTGAGGAAGAATGGGTGATGCCCTGATCTAAGACAGATGCACCAAATCAGCTCTATTTATGTAAACCTCTGATGAATGAACGGCAGGAGGTGGAGGAGGGGGCTTGTAATAGTGTTCAGATCGAGTTATTGTATCGCCCTTCACATAAAACGAGCATGTACGTGTTTCTTCATTACAAGTGTTGAGTGGAATGTTGTTGAAAAGGGTCTGGTAATGTTTGTATGGTGGCTGTTTAAAGTGCCCATCTGTATTGTGAGGCTCTGTCATGTAATGATGGGATCGTGTGTTAGCATACGCTGCCATGTAGAACTGTGTGTCTCTCATGCTGAGATTTACTAACAGGGAGAACTTTGGTTTCAAAGTGTGAGCTGTTGCAAGAGGTTTTGGTGCAGCCTGCAGTGATGCGTAAGGCACTTCTGTATGGTCTGAAAGATATTGTAGTGGGTGTTAGACTGGATGGGGGCCCATGCCAGGAAGGCATAGATTATTGATCTGATATATATTATGTTGAGTAGGTGTTACCCAAAGTCTGTTTCTGCAATTGCCCTGAGTGTACTTAGTCTGAGGATGCATTGCCTCTTGATGTGATCCTCAAAGGTGAGTTCAGTGTCATGTCACTCCTAGGATATTACGAGAGGGTGTGTGGCACAGGTACATTGTTAAGTGTGATGTTAGAGGAGCAACTGTGCTCATCATTGCTGTTGGTGTATGTAATGGTGAATTTGGCTGGAGGGATCATCAGGCTATTGTCTGAACTGTTCAGATAAACTTGTAGTATGCAAGCTGTGTCTGCATGCTGTGTGAAGTTGTTATTTGAAATGTTATATGCCTGAGGCAATATGTGTGCGGGCATGTATAGGCTGAGGAGTGTAGGTGAAGGAACGGGACCCTTTGGAACTGTTAGGAAAGTTTCGTCATCATGAGACGCCCTGGAACATAATGTGTGCATCTCTACCAGATATACAGTTGGCATGCTTGTGCTTAGTGTTATTCTCCATGTTTTTTTTTAAAGATTTTGGTGGTTAGCTTGCGAAGGGGGATGGTATTAATATTGAAACCTCAGGCAAGCAACAGCCCCAGCAGGGATGTTTCATGCAGTGAAACGAGGTTCCCTTGTGGCTGACACTCCAGTGCCACATCGAGACAGAGAGAGAAGTATGGAGGTTTGACTGATTCTCGGAGGGACGCCACAGCTGCTTATCTCCACTTCTCCAGCCAGTTAACACGGGCATGAAACGCCAATTTTTAATCCGACTAAGCAGATATATGAAGATGAATTAAATGTTGGGGTCAAATGATGTCATTTGAATGTGATTTCAAAGAATGTTCAGGGATTATGGCAAACGTTTGTGTGTACCTCTAGAATCCGGTTCATCTTGCAGCTTGGCAGTAATATATTATAACAGTTACGTTACAATTTCAATAATTTTTGCTGCAGATATACAAGTTTATTGTATTACTTGTACGGTTTGACCAAATGATATAATAAATACTACAACTTGGGGAGATAGAAGAAATTAAAACATTACAGGACCCGTACCTAAGACGCCATTGTTATGCTTCTGTTCACAAGGCAGGAAGTGGCCCATAGAAGGGTCGGAGAAAATCACAAGTATTCACAATGGTAAGTGTGCTGTAGATGTTTTGCTTATATAGGGAGAATTGTGGTGGTGTGAGGGTTGTGTGAAGATGAATGGAAGAAGAGGAATGAAAGGGAAGTAGGAGAAAAGTGGGTTGGAATGATAATGCCGTTTGGATGATGGAGACTGAAATAATATTCTTTAGTACGGTACATTTTTACGATTTTTGTAGCAGTATATTTTCAGTTCAGAAATTTAAATCTAGGTAATTTACCAGAGACCCCTCACTGCTGATTGGAATATCTAAGTAAGGAGCCACTATGGTAGGATAATGTTTTGCAGTTTGCCAACGTATTTTTTTACTATATTGTAATTATCATTTGTATTTATTTATTTTAAAAGGGTTCAGTTGAGATTTGCCCTTAAATATTTGAAATTTATGTAGTTAGACATGCAAGTGGAGTAATAATGGAATTGAAATGAGTTTCTTAATTTTAGTAGTTAAATATTATGGTTTATTTTATAATTTGCCAATGTTATTTTAAATGCTGTTTGTATTTCTGCATATCTTGAAAGAATTCAGTTGGGATTTTATGATTAATCTTTGAAGTCGCCTTGGTTAGGTGTGCTTATTTGTGGTCTTAAATTCAGTGGTTAGACGTGCCAGCATACAGTAGTGATGGTGTTATGCTGAAGTTCTTTATTTTTCTCAGCAACAGGAACTCAGTCAGGTTAAACATTAGGAGGTGGCTGTCTGACCTTTGAGTGGGTAGTTTTCACTTACAGGCAGCCCAGACCTCAACTCTTATTATCCAGTACTGTACTTTGCTCATTGTCATGACATTTACAGTACTTTATTTATTGATTGCAGCGTAATTTGCACTCTGTACCTGTTGTAAATTTTGATTGGTAGATGCAGTAACCTACATTAATTTTATCTTCATTATTCCTCAGTACCAACTGAGTGGCTGCAGGGTGTGGGTGTGCTGGAATGCTGTCGCCATAAACACCAAGGGTCTTGCCCTTCTGACCACATCTACAGCATCATGGATCAGGCTGGCGGCAGTGAAGTTACGGATGCCCCTTTTTTTTCCCCACTGGTATGGTAATCATTGCTAATTTATTCACCATATATTTGTTCCCTGTTTGTTTGCTTTTCAGAGTTTTTAAGATAACTATTCTTAGCAAGCCTGCCTCAGTTGGTTAGGTTAAGTATCATCCAAAATTGTGGTTAGGTTAAGTATCACTCAGTATTTTAGATTATCGCTCAGTCCCTTCCCCCCGTGTGTGAATGGTTAATTGAGGTTTTACTGTGTATTATTAAGTCATACATATGTGCACCAGAAATTACTTCAGTCCACTCTTCTTTGTTGAGCTTGACTCAGTTGGGATTGTCAAGTCACTTGACTGCATGTAAAATATGAGCATGATTCATGAATAGAGAACATAAAATCACAAAAAGTAAAAGCCAAGAAAAAGTTACATGCACATGTTTATCCTCAAAATCCATGCTTGCATTAAGGACTTTAAGTTATATTCACCAGCAGACAGCAGGTGGTACCACCACAAACACAGAGTTTGTTTTGCCAAAATTTTAGTTAGCTTAGGACACATCTTTTTAAGTTAACATGTGTTTAAATCTCCTTACAGCATTTTTAGCTGATACAGTACTATTCTTACTACCACTAGATAATAAATCTTAGGGTACATCTTTTGTAGTGAAGGTTATATGCTGTCTTCTGTAACCCATTCACAGTGATAGCGTGTTTGTGTTGCCCTGGATACTAGCACTATTTTATTCAAATTTGGAAGGGTTTCTGGTATTGAAGTTTACTGTAATTTTTTTTCCCTTGGTCTAATAGTTAGAATGCCCTAGTTGGAGTGACGGCCATGCATATTGTAGATTTGATTCCCAGGAGGTTTCTGTCATTGCTATCAAGGAAAGTAGGTTGGTCATATACGGTTCCCTTATATGTATTGGTAGTCATTACCCCTTAAGTATCATGGACTACCGGTATGGTAGCCTAGCTTCAGGCTCTTATGTTTGGAGGGATTAGTTGGAGTCAGCTGTTTATAGTACTGTGCTGTACAATAAACTCAGTTATCCAACATAAATCAGCCAACCCCCATGCCAAATGTTGCATAGTCCCTCCTTTTGGCATTGAGCCGGATAATGTTACAATTTATCGCAACACTGTATCCTAAAAGCTTTCCTACAATATTACCCATGAGTAAAGTATTAAAATTAAGCATAAAATACAGTAATCCTACTATATTCAGCTGGTATTGGCATCGATATAGGGTAGATACGCATGGATACGTCCTCACTTTGAATGTGGTCAGAGCACTGAGTGGCCACAAGGTTAGTCACAGCACTACAGCAACAAACAAGGCATGGGAGGCCACAGACTAAGTCATAGCACTAGAGTTTAGCCACCACTTGGGTCACATGAGCAGAGCGCACAGATACATCCTCACTGTACAGCATCCATGGGAAAGACAGAGGGTAACAGTATGCTTGGTGCACCATGATGCATTGTGATTGACTGGTGTGTTGCAAGGTCTGCCCGCATGCTGATTGGGTCCCATGTCTGAGCCAGAATGCTGATTGCTTCCTGTTTCTGAGGCAGATATTGCATAATATTGTTGAGTATTGTTTTAGTAAAGCCAAGCAAACAGCACCGGATATTGCATTGGGCTGGATGTTCAATGATGGATAATTGAGAGTTTACTTATTAGAAACCTTGACAGCTGTCAGTATATAATTATTCCAATCACACTGATGGCATATTTATTAAATTTTTGTTGCTTCTGGACAGCTTTATTTATATAATTTTATATATATATATATATATATATATATATATATATATATATATACATATATTTCTGGAGGTGTTAGACGTAGCCTTAACCCCGTTACAGCTACATCCGCTGTAAGGCAAAGTAAAATTCTCTGGTGGCAGAAATAAAAATCACTGGATACAAGAAGTAAATGTTTTGATGTGCTTGTGAAGTTTAGATCTTTGTATTTGTTTTTGCCCAATGCTCGTAATGACCTTGGCTATTTTGCTGCCAGGATTCTTTTTTTTTTTTTTTCTTTTTTTTTTTTTTAATCAGGATAGTTATATATAGACAAAGTAGAATGACTAACAGGATGGTTAGCATGTATTCTTCATTAACCCGTGGCGTCCCATCGACGTGAATAAACGTCCACACGTTTTGTCACTGCCAATCCCGTCGACGTACATAAACGCGAATCAATTGCAAGGTCCCTAATTTGCACAATTTTCAATTTTCGCGAGTGATTTGTGGTACGTATACACGGGACACCTTCCTCTTCAAGATGCCAGGTAGGGACAATGCCTTACCCAGCATGACCTCCCCCCCCCCTGCACACCATTGTCTCAGCAATTCACCTGTTATCAGTGACCTGGCCAGTAAAGCCATGTCATGCCACGGTATGATATTCAGGGCCAGAGTGATTCCCCAATCAATGACAATGTAGAGGACAAAGTTTACATAGCTTTAGAGGAAGAAACAGAAATGATGATCAGGTAATGTGGCAAAAAAAGGTCAGGTATGGTGATGAGTTAGTGAGTGAAACAATGCTTATAATGCCTATATTACTGTTTGAAAACCAATATACTCTTGTACTACATATAAATTCGTACCAAGTAAATAAATAAATACCGTTTATGAGTGGTGTGAAATAGTTATCCTCCCATAGAACTTGTTGTCTTTGGTGCCAGCCTGTTAGAAAACCCAGTAAGGTAAGGAGGTACTCCTACCTGTATTGAGTATTTTAAACCTCAGGTGAGCGATTTCTCTATGAATTTTCTATGTTTCTCACCAAAAGCGGAGGTTTGAGCCAAAAAAAAATTTTTCCAAAAATGGTCGGGATTGGGGGGAGTCAGTGGTGGAAAAGTGGTCGGGATGGGGCGGGTTAATCAATGCATTAGTAGGGTACTGAAGCTGAAAAATAATTATAAAAATAATAAATAGCTGATCCTAGCAGCAAGAGTAAAATAAATCATTTTCAGGGATTTACCCAGTCATTGCCCTGAGCTGAAAAAACCATCTGGTAGCAGCAAGAATAATATAAAACTGAATTGAATAAATCAACAAACCACTCTAACCATTTGACCGATTTGTTTCCCATTTCACATTTACCCACAGCTGATTGGGTGGGTGTGGTGGTGGTGGTGGTGGTGAGGATGAGGATTCTCGTTGTTGGTAATTACATGCATTTGATTGGCTGGCCGAGTATGATGGCATAGGTCTAATTGTTGGAGAAGCAGAATTATTGTAGCATAAGCCTATTTATCCTGTCTTGAGGAGGATGTAAGGAAGTATCTCTAAGTGTACACAGCATACATATCAGCCCAGCTGCTGTACTGCATCATTGCCCTTGGTTGTGATTTTTCAGGTTTATTTTTTGTGAAGATTTTTTTTTTTTTTTTTTTTTTTTTTTTAAGCTCTAATAAGAACGTCACCAACTACCCATTGTTCTGATTCTTATTTGTGTTTTGCATGTCTTAATGCTTTTTTATTACTCTTTAACTTTATATATAATGTATTTTTATATACAGTAAACTCTCAATTATCCGTTGTAATTCAGCCAAGCCCGATGCCTGTTAAAGCAAAATGCTGGATACTGTATTGCATATCTGGTGCAGCATTCGGCTTTGAGACGGATATTGTGATTCTTTCCGTCTCAACCCTTTATCCTAAAGACTACCGGAGTAAAAGATGAAAACTAAGCATGTAAAAGCAATACAGTTATGAAATAGTACAATAATACTGTACTGTACATAGTGTAGTATTGTATGTCCTCACCAGGTGTTGGCATCGATGGGGAGAAGCAGCACTGGGGGGTTCACACTTGTAAACAGTACAATACACAATACAGTACAGCACAGGGGTAGTTTAACCCCTAAAGCGCGGATTGTCGCGCTTGCGATTCGAGTTAATTTTGAATAAACGCGGGCAGGGATGTTCCAGCTGGTATTGTCTATCAGTACCACCACCCTTTAGCTACAATTAGCATACTTTACCTTTGTACTACTGACCTCCGTTGTTGCCAAGTATCGCGTTTTTCCCCCCTCCCCCCCCCACGGCCCGGCCAGCCTGGCTGTGATACATGGCAGCGCTCTGACTGCTCAGAACTGTAAATCTGCGCTCTCCTCTCACAAGCAGTTTATGCTAATAGGAAACGCTTGTTTCTCCAGTTGTCACACTAGCTTTTTTCGCACGGTTTGCCCCTGTTTAGTGTCAGTTTACCGCAGGCTTTCAAAGTGACATTATGGCGAGTTCTAGCTCTTCCGAGTCAGTGCGAGCGGCCGACAGGAACGAGAATAAAGTGACGGGCATAAGGCAGAATAAAAAGCGCGCCGCGGTGATCTTTTGGGAAGTAATATGATTGAAAATAATGTAGTATACATGTTTTTAGCTGTGAAAATGGAAATGTTTGTTGAGTGACGGGAAGACCGCCGCCGCGCTGCATGTCGGCCGTACGCTTTGTTGATTTTAGCCTTATTTTCTGTGCTTATTGTACAAATACGGATTCCAAACTACCTGTACGTTGTAGTATAAAGTTTACTGTGGTAGAGGGGAAACCGGGTTGCTGGAGGTGTGAAAGTGAAGATTTTGTTACCCAACTTTGGAAATCTCCACAAGTCCTTGGGTAGTCTACGAAGGCTCAACACCTGTCTTTGGAGAAAGCTGAATGTAAGTACTATCAGCCATACCAAGTATAATGTTCTAGGGTTAATCTCTGATATTTGACTAATACAGTAAACCCCCACTTTATCGCAGGGTTATGTTCCAAAGGCACCCGCGATAAGCAAAAATCCGCGATGTATCGACGCTACCCCTAAAATGGCTATTTATTGTCTATTAATAAGAAAAACCAGTACGGGTACTCACTGATGATGAATGAGACGAATTGAAGGTGATGATGATCATGAAGTTCAGTACAAGGTGTATATTAGTTGTGCAGCTCTTGAGAGGGCGCCTATGACGACATTTCTGCGGGCGGTGAGCGAAATGTAAGTGTGGGAGGTTGGTCTACCACACACCACACAGTTAGTTTGAATCCGATGGTCGAACCATGCGTGACTCGCAAATCATTATTTGTGGCTTATTTTTCTGCCTTCCAGTGACTGCTTGCCTTGTCTGTCAACATAGGGCCTAAGTGTAGTGCTAGTGATGCATGTGGTAACACACCAAAACGTACTAGTAAAGTGATGTTGCTGACAGAGAAAGTTAAAGTGTTGGACAAACTTAAGGGAGGAATGTCGGCGACAATTCTCCGTCAGGACAATTCCCCGTCATTTATTTACATACCAGTTTATTCAGCAAGTACAGTACACTAGTTTTTTACTTATATGAGTTATAAAATTCCCCTGAAAATTAGTTATTAAAGTATTAATTAATCAATAATAAGTTTATTTATAGAATGACAGGGAATCATCCATGTTTTGATGGTGAATTGACTTGATGGTGAATTGTCTCTGAACCGTGTGTTTGGGGTGAGTCAACTGTTCTTACAATAAAGAAGACAGAACGTAGCATACGGGACTAAACGGGAGTCAGTGTGGGCTACTGCACCAGACTGTGATGAAGTGTCTCCACTTATGCCTGTGAACTGGCTCAGAACCGTATGTTTGGGGTGAATGAGTCAACTGTTTGGACAATAAAGAAGGCAGAATGTAGCATATGGGAGGCAGTGAGAGTCTGTGCACCAGACTGCTGAAGTATCTCCACCTACGCCTGTGCTTGTCAGGTAAACTGGGAGGTGCGGTATGGTGGTGCGGTGCGGTCCTGCTCCTCTCTTTGAGGAGGGCGCGTCGGCAGCAGCCAATCAGCGGCAAGTAAAAATGTAAAGCGTGTTTGGATTGGCTACTGGTAAGGCTGCAGCCAATTGTGTGCCACCTACCAATGAGTCTGGGTATTTCCTCACCCCACGCCACGATTTCGCTTGTATTTTATCAAATATATTAGCCAATTTTTAATTATTATTTTAATACAGCTATTAATATTTTAGAATAAATAAAGATGTAAAATACCATAAACATATCCATTTCAGAATACAGTACTGAAAATAAAGATGTAAAATATGTACTGTACCCTAAAAATAGCCGTAGTAGGCTTTGCGGAAACAGCGATGAGGCGGGGTTTCCCGCAATGTAAAAATACTTAGGTTCCAATGAAAATCCCGCGATAAAGTGAACCGGCAATATCTGAACCGCATTATAGCGGGGGGTTACTGTATTTTCCTACAGGTACTCAGACCGCGATACAACCCCGCCACCCGGGGGGGGGGGTCAGCTGTCCATTGGCTGCGCTTTAGGGGTTAACAATCACAATAGAGCACTTTGACATGAGCACTGACAGGCCATTAGCATTGGAATACAGTATAGTACAGTAGCTTGAACATAGGATGTCACAGAGTTAGTCAAAGCTCCAAGGTTTTGCGACTGTGTGGTCACGAGCGGGAGTGCACAGGCACGTCTTGATTCTACAACATCCATGGGCAAGAATGAGAGCACAGTGGTATTCTTGGTGCTCCAGATAAGCCATGCCTGCGACAGATTCTGATTGGCGGGTGCATAGCAGGCATTTTCATTGGCTCTTGAGTTTCGGGAGTAGCCAACCAGCACCAGGGGAAATCCATTCTGCTACTATCGCTCCCTCATGCTTCATCATTTCACTGCACACTCCATCAATTCCTGGGGCTTTCCCCATTTGAATAAATGATTGGTCCATTTCGCTAGGCATATTGTTGATTTGTTTGCTCTCTGTTGTGTATTCTTTGCTTTTTGGACCCCATCTGACCCCATCCTTTAACCCCTTAACCGCGGGGCGTCACTTTCGTGACGCTTGGGAGCAAGGGATCATACCGCGGGGCGTCAGTTTTGTGATTCTGTGTTATTTTGAATTCACCCGGGCTTTCAAGTGGTGGCTTGTATCATCTATCAGTACTTCTTATGTCCAACACTAGTCAGCACTCCTAATCTCATCTGTACTCCTATCCATTGTTGACAATTTAGCCATTTCTCCCCGTTCTTGTCTCCCCTCCCTACCTCCCCTCCATTACCCTATCCTCTCGTCTGCCCGGCCGTGCTGCGCTAAGTAAATCTTCCCTGGAATTTTTCACTGATTTCATCCATTGAAATAAGCCCTATGCCCTGTTCTTATACCAAGTAATATATACAAGAAAGAAATAAGGTAAGTGAGAGTGCCATACACCTAGAATTGGCTAATTATCACCTGACAACACCTCACGTGCACTCGTTCGTTAATTTTTACTGTTTATTTCCCCTTGAAATATGCTGTATAATCTATTTTCGTAATAAAAATGTATATAAGAAAGGAAGGGAGAAGCCTAAGTGATATTTACATTCACCTGGAACTACCTAATTATTGCAGGCCACCACACTGTATTCTACGCTAAGTAAATCTTCCCTGGAATTTTCCATTGATTTCATCCATTGAAATAAGCCCTATGCCCTTTTCTTATACCAAATAATATATACAAAAAAGAAATAAGGTAAGTGATAGTGCCATACACCTGGAATTGGCTAATTATCACCTGACAACACCTCACGTGCACTCGTTCGCTAATTTTTGCTGTTTATTTCCCCTTGGAATATGCCGTATAATCTATTTTCGTAATAAATATACATATAAGGAGGGAAGAGAGAAGCCTAAGTGATATTTACATTCACCTGGAACTACCTGATTTATTATGTATTGGTTTCCTGCCAATCATTTCATTGCTGTATATTAGCAGGTCTCACAAGGCTAAAGTTGGTAGTATTGCACTCACCCAAGCCAGGCGGCAGGAGGCCACCACTATCAGTTCACTGTCGTCTTTCAAGGTGAAGGTATGTCTGATTTGCCCCTGCTAACTTCTGCCGTTTTTCAGCCCCATGCAAAGGGCCGTGTGACCTTTACCCCCTACTAAACCTCGTGTGGAAAGAGGTAAAGGGCTGACAATTGATAAAAGAGTGACTACGATCTTTCTATTGAGTAAAACAGTGCAAGTGGAATTGTAAATAATGTGTAAACAGCAAGTGAAAGCAATGAATGTAAATATACGTGAACAGTGGAAAATAGTTTTATAAGTTACTTCAAGTGACAGTGCATAACACAGTGTAAATAAAATAGAAATGTAAATAACGTAAATAAAATAGAGAACATATATAGAAATGTAAATGAGTAGTATTATAAGAATACGAGTATATACCCTAGGAGTAATGAAAGTGAAAGTTTCTCTCTAGCATGTATGAATACTATGAGTTATGAGAGTGAAGGTGAAAGTGACATTCACTCTCAATGCTAGTATACAGGACGAGAAAGTGAATGGTACGTATTTTACTGAAAGAAATTGAATGCCTACAGTGACAATAAACTACTATTACTGAAGGAAACTTATGGATAAAGACTGTAGATATATATAAGTGTTATATAGTAATAGAAATATAAACTGTGAGTGTTTTTATGAATAATAAATGACAGAACACCAGCGGCGAACTAGCACAAGTGGGAAGGTCATACGCCCTCGTAATTTTCATTGTTTACACAGTGTTTTTTTTTGGAGTATGGATTCCAAACTATTTGAGAATCATAGAATAGTGTTTCTAGTGATAATATCAGACTGTGGTAATCTTATTACGGGTTGTCGGGAAGTGTAAAGTGGAGACTTTGTTACCCAACTTCACAGGTCTCCACAAGTCTTATGGTACTCGATGAAGGCTCAACAAACACCCCAGGAGAAAGCTGAAGGTATGTGCCATAAGCATTATGATTTTAATATTCTAGGACTAATAACTGATTTTTGGCAAATATTTTTAGAGAGTCAATCTAAGCACGAATATGCTCTTGGGAGCCGCAAGAAAAAGCAAAACAAGCCCGCGGTTAAAGGGTTAATGGAAAAGGATGATAATGATGAGGATGATTGCTATACTGCATGTATTGAGTGCAAGCTCAGGGTCAGCTGCCATTATATGTTTGGACAGTGGTAGCCTGGCCTCTGGCTCTTCCACCTCAAAGGTGTTAACTCCTTACTGACGGACAGATTCTCTAGTTACACCTGTGTAGGACAGCATATTTTCAGAAAAATAAAGTATCAAGGAATAAGCTTTTACATACATAAATAAATGGAAATGGATGAAAAACGAAGGCAAGAGGTGTTACACAATACAGTGTGACAGCTGGATGTGTGAGGTGAGCAGAGTAGCTTGTGTGACTGCTGGTCACCAGGCGTGCAGTGGGGAGAGGCTAGTGGACTTCCCACTCTCGTTTTTGTCACCAATAAACACTATCATTTATGTGTTATTTACTATGTTCTTTGTCTTCATTTTGCATGACAGTAGGGGACAGCATTGCCATATTGGCCAATTTAACTATGGTAGGACAAATCTAAACATGCGGCTAGGGTGGGGCACCACCCTCTGTACAGTGGTGCTATGTTTCCCAAACCCGCGATGTGAAACGGCTGTTATATATGTAAAAGGCATCACAAATACGATAAACACATATGAATACAATGATAACGTGTGTATTATAATGTATGAAAGAACAGTAAACTTATTGTGCATGAAATATTTATACGGCAATACAGAAACGTGGCATAAATATTTTACAGTGTTGCTAAAAAAAAAAAAGTAGTCACTTTTATTGGCTTTTACCGTATTTCTGGGGTGGGTAATAATGTCACAATTGTGATTATAAGATAATGTGCAGGAATATAAGTAAAAATATGCCAATTTCTTAGTAAAAGAAAAAATAATACATTAAACCCTCGTGAGCGGCAACACACACACAGACCCAGACTAACCCGAGAACCTCCTCGTGTCACTTTACTTTGTGTCCTTATCTCCTGGGAGGTGTGAAAATAGTCAAATTTACAATATGTACAATATAATGTTAAAGAAAATAACCACAAAATGTATCCTAAACACCATAGATGAGAGAGAGAGAGAGAGAGAGAGAGAAAGGGAGGGGGGAAGAAGGCAGGCCAGAGGAGGTGTTGAGGGATGGAGGAAGGGAGGGAAGGAAGGAGGGAGAGAGTGATTGAATGAAAAATCATGGCGCCGCACCAGCGAGGTCATCTGCCGACATATGCAAAACAATAATAAATATTTTTAAATATAATTAGATATATTAAAAAAAATAAAGAAATGAAAGTTTCTCATAAAAGAAACAAAATTCCCCAGGGTGACGCACATTTCCCCCAGGAGAGAGAGAGAGAGGGGGGGGGGTGGCATCGCGCTATGGAAAATGTGGCAACACTGTACAGAGCTTCGTGCCCCACCCCAGCTGCAAGTTTAGATTTGTCCTACTGTAATGATTTGACAAAAAATGACATTATGTAACATTGCCCACCTTCTCATGTACGAACGTTACGTAACGGCGCCTGCTTTGTAGAGGTTAATGTGGGATTGTACTTATGTATATTTACTGTTTTTTTTCTTAATACACAGGGCTGATCACGACTTCTTAACCTTTCTGGGCATCCATTGGGTGTGTCAGACCTGACGTTATGAAATCATGTAATAACTGCACCTGTTTAGGGGAAGCGTGGCTGCCCGCTCCAGTACCTTCGGCATTTGTCTAGTAGTGGACAGGGAAGGTAGTGTCGCTTGGCTTTCTCAATGGATTTTTTTCCATATATCTGTTTTGGGGGTACCACACCCAAAATATGGCCCCTTTTTTTCCGCCTATGTCACAGTAAATGAATGTGCCAGAGGGTCGTGGCGGCCACAGCAGAATCTTCAGGGACGTTTAAGACTGTGAAGCAAAGGATAAGTCTTAAGTGTTATTCTTATAAGATTATTAGATTTTATTTTATACTCCTATGGTAAGTTTGCCATTTTTCGTGTTTTCTTTGGTCACCCCTGAAGAAGTAGGTGTTCTTTTAATTGAGTTATTTGGGACTTCAGATTAAAGTAGAAAGGTTAAATTTTGTGTGTATTTCTTCAGATTCATTAAAGTTTGATTATGAATGTGCTTTTTCATTTTTCCATAAATGGGTTTGTCAGACCCCACAAATGTCGGGAAGAGGTATGCAATGAACGAATGCTCCAAAAGGTTAAGATTGCACCACTGATTTTCTGCAAAATAATGAGCACCTCATTTTAAGACATTGTTAATGTTTACAGAGGTACGTAGGTAACTGGAGCGTGACTCGGATGCATGCAGGAGAGTTGCCAGTGGCTGCGTGTAGAGTAAATAACCCACAGAATATTCAGACAATGCCGCAAAACACTAGATCATGTATACATGCCACCTGGGCGTCCCTGGGCCGTCATGCATACATGCCACCTGGGCGTCCCTGGGCCGTCGTGCATACATGACACCTGGACGCCATGGGTTAATATATTAGCATTATTTATATATTTACTTTTGGTAGCTGCAGCCATTACAGCTTACTACAATATCAAATAGACACGTAGATTATTGAGAGTGAGTGTACAGTACTGTGCATGGAGATAGTTTACTGCATTATATGATTTTTTTTTTAATCCTGTGACATTAAGCTTCCATTCTAACAGCACTTATGATACATTTGGTCATGTTAGTTCATACAGTAGTTTTGCTTTCAGAGTGGTGGATGCTGGGACATTGGAGATGCTGGGAGTGGGTAGAGTTGAAGAAGTATTCTGGAGGTGAGTGATTGATGGCAAGACAGGGAACCAAATATGGAAGATGGATCGGTGGGAGGCTGCAGAGATAGATGAGAATGATTATTCTTGAGGGTGGAAGCATCACTGAAACATAGTTCATCTCATCTCAAACAGCAACACTGGGTGAGTTGTCTTCCCCACATACATCACTATCAACAATACATTATGGGTGAGAACGTCATAGAGTGTGCCCTCAGGGATAGGAGACTGAATGGGGAGGCTGGCAGAGATTGAGCAGCATGGAGAATCACCATTAGACGACCAAGGCTGACGCATGCAAGCATGTTAGAGCCTTTATAAACAATATAAATGAACTTGATTTCTTCACTCTAATATTTTTACACTTGCTACCAATTATGAAATGGGAAAAGCAGGTTAGGATGATTGATTTTACTCATTAACATTATGACTAGGATATATCACCCAGCACTTTGTTGTAAACAGCCTCATATCTTCAAACCCAGGCGCGGAAGAGAATGTACCCGGGGCTTCCTTTCTCCTTGGATTCATGTCCCTGCAGATCCAAGAGCCTTGTTAAAGATATTCCCCCACTTTTTGTGGACATGGGAAGTTGGGTTAGGATGATGATAGCTTGAGACATACATGAAGTTTGTTGCCAAAGGCTTAGTAGTTTTCTGTCATAGAGTACAGGTAAATCATCCTTCACCAGTCACTAATTGTATGTTGTAGTTTAGCCAGTAGGTATGTAAACTGTTCTACTAGTGTATGATGTGAACAGATTGATATGGTTAAAAATAGCCTTGTGGTAATTCACTTTACCCCTTGAAGGCGAGACTAGACTTTTCAAACTGAAGTTGTTGTTGTCTTGTCTGTCTCTGATCAGGCAGACCTGTCAGCCGCAGGTAAGTAACACCTTTACAGGGCCAGCCCGTGTAGTGAACCAGTGTTCCATGTGACTGAAAATATCTCACAATAGGATTAGTGTGGATAGTTGTTTCCTGGGTGGATGCTGCATTTGCATCTCCACCCAGTTTACAGGGGCATCATAGCAGGCGTTGCATTACCCGTTTATTTAGGTTTGGTTGCCACGCAGGTGTTGTAATGGTTTCCCAGTTTATAGAAAACCATTAGGCTTGTCAGTCAGTGTAGAACCACCTGAAGTGGAAAGGAGAGTAATAAATAGTGACAAAGATGGTAGAAATGCCACGAGAGGACGACAGAGAATGATAGAGATGCATTGCGTTGGTGATGAGCACCCTCACCTACCACCATCAGATTAGACTGGTTAGATAAAGCCGTAACAATCTTGTAGTACGTATTATAGACTTTTATGTTGGCATGGTTAGATATAGCTATACTGATCCTCGTGAGCACAGGCCTCCTCTCCCCCCGATGTTGGTCTGATCCTCATCTACTGCCGATCTCTTCCTCCTCTTCCTCTCTCAATGCCAACCTCTTTCTCCTTCATAACTTTTAGCCCCAGACTCTCTTCCCTCATTGCCTGTTTCTTCCTCCTCCTTCCCTCAGTGGAGACTTCCTCCTCCACCCTCAGTGCCAGATCCCTCCTCTTCCTTCCAGTACCAGCATCTTGTTTAGTTTTTTATTATATTTTATTTTTGTGTGTGTCCAACTCTAGGCATAGGTTTCACAGCCTGCTTCCAAGACCCAGTAGTCCTACATACCATAAACCTCTACATGTCACCACTTCAGCATTAACACCCACTGTCAATATTGAATACATGCTAGGGCTGTCTCATACAGGACTGGTGTATTGGTATTTGTGCCAGCATCTGCCTCTTTCTCTTCAAGTGCCACTCTCCTCCTCCTCCCATTCATTGTCAAAATCTTCCTCCTCCCTAGTGCCAGCCTCCTCCTCCTCCCATCCAGTGTCACCCTCCTCTTCCTCCCATCCAGTGCCTCCCTCCTCCTCCTCCCATCCAGTGCCAACCTCCTTCTCCTCCCATCCAGTGCCAGCCTCCTTCTCCTCCCATCCAGTGCCAGCCGCCTTCTCCCTAGTGCCACCCTTCTCCTCCTCCTCCAATCCAGTGCCACCCTCCTCCACCTACCATCCAGTGCCACCCTCCTCCCATCCAGTGCCACCCTTCTCCTTATCCCTAGTGCCAGCCTCCTCCTTCCATCCAGTGCCAGCCTCCTCCACCTCCCATCCAGTGCCAGCCTCCTCCACCTCCCATCCAGTGTCAGCCTCCTCCACCTCCCATCCAGTGCCAGCCTCCTCCACCTCCCATCCAGTGCCAGCCTCCTCCACCTCCCATCCAGTGCCAGCCTCCTCCACCTCCCATCCAGTGCCAGCCTCCTCCACCTCCCATCCAGTGCCACCCTCCTCCACCTCCCATCCAGTGCCACCCTCCTCCTCCTCCCATCCAGTGCCACCCTCCTCCACCTCCCATCCAGTGCCACCCTCCTCCTCCTCCCATCCAGTGCCACCCTCCTCCATCTCTCTTCCAGTGCCACCCTCCTCCTCCTCCCATCCAGTGCCAGCCTCTCTCTCCTCCCTCTCCCCTTTTCCAGTGGCTCCTCCTCTCATCCAGTGCCAACCTCCTCCTCCTCCTGTTCCTCCTCCCTGTGGTGCCAGCCTCCTCCTCCTCCCCCTCTCCAGTGTCTCGTCCTCCTCCCCTTCACGGGGGCAGGGTGGCTCAGTGGTGAAGCGTTGGACTTGGGACGGGGGGGTCATGAGTTTGAGCCATGTCTGGTAGCTGCCATGCCAGGAGGGCTATATGATCTAAAAAGGTCTAGCTCAAGGGAACATTTTCGTTCCTCCTCCTCCTCCTCCTCCCCCTCCCTTGGTGTCAGGCTTTTCCTCTTCCTCCACATCAGTGTCATCCTCTTCCAATGTTATTCTCTCAGCTCCTCCTCCTCATCATCATCATCATCGGCAGCGGTGGCGGCTTCAGCTTCAGCTTCATATGGGATAACCTTGCAGGGGCAGTTGCTTGCCTGTGGTTGATGGATCTGCTTAGCCAGACAGACTGAGGCTGACTATCAGCCACAACAGCTGAACCCCATGTGGTTGGGATATATGCATGGGGTGATGACTTATTATTATTATTATTATTAATGTTATTACTGTATTTTGTTGATATTATTATTATTATTATTATTATTAATGTTATTATTTTGTTGATATTACTATTATTATTATTATGTTTATTATTATTTTGTTGATATTATTATTAGTTATTGTTATTATTATTATTATTATTAATTTAGTGTTGCCTTTTCATCTCTACACTGAGTGACAGGCCTAATGGTTTTCTGTACCCAGGAAACCATTTACTATGCTGGGTGGTAACCATATTACCGGGGTTTTAGGTTGGGTTAAGTGTCCCCCAGATTCCCGTTTAAAATCAGTAAATCGTGGCAGACGTTTCGGAGAGCATTAGAGGACCCAATACCTGCCCAGGGCCCCAACCAAATACTGTAGGCAGATTCGCATGGCCATGTGCAGTTTGAAAGGTATGAATGAGGAAAGCAAGAGGGTGGAAGTAGTGAATGTGTTCAAGAGTGTGAGATATGCCGTAATTACATTGTGTGAAACGAAGATGAAAGGGTGTGAAGTGGAGGAGTGGGAGGGAGTAAAATGTGTAAGGTCGGGCATGAATGGGTGAGGATGATGCAAGGAAGGAGTTTCTTTGTTGATGAAGGAGAACCAGGTGAGAACGATAATGGGACGCAACTGAAGGACATGTGTCAGGAAAGGAGCTTGTTCATTTGTAATTCGTATTTCAAACACACAGATGCACATAAATATACATGTTGTAGAGGGAATGGAGATTGTGTTGAAAGGAGCCTGATTGATTACATACTCACAGAGAAATCGTTGCTGGGAAGTGTTGCTGATACGAGGACAGTGAGAAGACAGTGTGGAGGTTTGTGACTGTGACTGTGGTATGCCAGATCAAACTTAGAGGAGTGAGGTGAACCAAGAGAGAGAGAGAAGAGCAGTCAGGGAGAGAGACTGAAAATCGAAAAGCTGAGGATCAGAGAATGGCTGATGAATACAGGGCCAAAGTAGGGGAGGAGTTAGAATCAGTAAAATTGAATGAAATGGATCTGGACAGCTTGTGATTGCATAAGGGAATCGCTTAGTGGGGTGCTGAAGCGGTGTGTGGTGTGGCAAGAGTAACAGCAAAGAAAAAAAGGTATGGCTTGGTGGGATGAATAGGTTAAGAGAGCAGTGGAGGAAAGGAGGAAGTGGCTAGAGTGGATACAAGACAGGGGTTCAGTTGAAATAAGAACTGAATATATTGAGAGCAAGAAGCACGTAGAGACTAGTGAAGAGGAAAAAGGAATTGGTAAATGATGATCTAGGAAGAAAAATATATGCAAATTACTCTGAAAATAGGAGATTATTCTGAAAAGAGGTATGGTAATGTAGTAGTGACAGTGGAAGGAAATGTGAGTGTCAAGGACGTAATTGGTAGATTTATTAACCCATGGGGTGAAGTAATGACCTGATGGAAAGAATATTTTGAAAGTCTGATGAATGGGAATGGTGAGAGCAAAAGCAACTGTTAACATTACTGGTTTTAGGGGTGTACTTAGAAGGAATGCAGTGCCATGAAATGTGACACTCGCAGAGGTGAAGAACACTGTGAAGCAACCGAAAAATGGGAAAGCAGCTACGGTTGATGAGGTGTATGCAGAGATGATTAAGTTTAGTGGAGAGAGTGGAATGAAGTGCATGTTGGAGATATGTAAGAAGGCGTGGATTAGTGAAACTATGCCAGTAGAGTGAAAAGGCAGTGATTGTACCCATACAAAAATAGTGGTGAGCAAAATGAATGCAAAAATTATCGTGGCATAAATCTGTTGAATGTTGTAGGGAAGGTATGTGGAAGAATACAGAAAAAGTGAGAGAGATACCAGAAGTCCTAGTGTGTGACGAATAGGGTGGCTTAAGGAGTGGCGAAGGATGTGTGGATCATATATTTGCAGTGAGACAGATAATGGAGAAGGCTTGTGAGAAGGACTGTAAGGTGTTTATGGCATTTATGAATCTGGAAAAAGAATACTACAAAGTAGACAGAGAAGGTCTGTGGAAGGTTTTGCACATGTACGTTGTAGGTGCCGTGAGGAGTTTTTATGATGGTAGTGAGGCATGTGTAAGGATAAATGAGCATCCAAGTGAATGGTTCACAATCATTGTGGGCGTGCAACAAGGCTGAGTGATGTCCTCATGGTTGTTCAGTGTATATATATAAGATATATAAGTAATCCCTCTAATATCCGAACGCCCAATATCCAAACATTCCCACTAACCGGACATAATCGTCCTGGGATCCAGTATTCCCAAAATGGGCCAAAAACCGCAAAAAATTCGAAAAAAATCTGAGTTTTTTCCCTCCCGTAATTTGAAATTGCCACGTAGCGCCGAACAGCTGTTACACCATGGTCCCTTCACCCCTTCCTTCCTCCCCCTCCCCCTGCCCCTATCAGGGTTGCCATTTGGTATTTTTCATTACCAAGTGTGGGCCAATTTGGTAATGAAAAATTCGTTTGGTAATGAATCAGAATAATGCATTACCAAATGGATTTTTCACATGTATGAGGATACACAGGATGGAGATGGTGGATTGTTTGCTCTCTCTGATTAATCTGCTACCCTACATAGCGTAAAAATAATCAACATGGTGTTAATTATAAGGAGAGTGATTACATGTATTTCCACTTGTATATATAATTAGTGAAGAATAAATGTTAGCTTTACGAATTTGGTAATGAAAAGTTAAATTTGGCAATGAAAGTTGAGGAGATTGGTAATGTGGCCGTTGCGATTTGGCAACTCTGTTACCCTGCCATCACAGCCAAACTCCGATCGAGAGCAGATGCTCATAGCAGTGCAAGCCACAGGTGCTTGTTTTTTGTGAATAAACAGTGAATAAACTGCAATACCTCGCCACTAGAACACACAGGAATTTACAGTGTTGTGCAGTGTTAAGAAATCAGAATTTAGAGTGCAGAGGATTAACCCCTACACCGCGGGCTTGTTTACCAATGACTTGCGTGTGCCGCGGGGTTATTTGGGCTCCGACAGACTCTCAAAAAATATTTGCCAAAAATCAGTTATTAGTCCTAGAATAATAAAATTACATATTCTTATGGCACATACCTTCAGCTTTCTCCTGGAATGATTGTTGAGCCTTCGTCGGTTACCGTAGGACTTGTGGAGACCTCTGAAGTAGGGTAACGAAGTCTCCACCTTACACTTCCCGACAACCCGTAATATGATTACCACAGCCAGATACAAACACTATAAACACTATTCTACAATTTTCAAGTAGTTTGGGATCCATACTAAAAAAAAAAAACACTGTGAAAGCAATGGAAATTACGAGCGCGTCTGATCGTCGCACTGGCACTAGTTCGCTCTTGGTAGTCTGTCATTTATTATTCATAAAACCCCTCACACTTTATATTTCTATTACTATATAACACTTATATATATCTACAGTCTTTATCCATAAGTTTCCTTCAGTAGTATTAGTTTATTGTCACTAGGGATTCAATTTCTTTCAGTAAAATACGTAGCATTCACTTTCTCGTCCTGTATACTGGCATTGAGAGTGAATGTCACTTTCATCTTCACTCTCATAACTCATAGCATTCAGACATGCTAGAGTGAAACTTTCACTTTCATTACTCCTAGGGTATATACTCGTATTCTTATAATACTACTCATTTACATTTCTATTTACGTTCTCTATTTTATTTACGTTATTTACATTTCTATTTTATTTACACTGTGTTGTGCACTGTCACTTGAAATAACTTATAAAACTATTTTCCATTGTTCACGTATGTTTACATTCATTACTTTCACTTGCTGTTTACACATTATTTACACATTATTTACAATTCCACTTGCACTGTTTTACTCAATAGAAAGATCGTAGTCACTCTTTTATCAATTGTCAGCCCTTTACCTCTTTCCACACGAGGTTTAGTAGGGGGTAAAGGTCACAGAGCCATTTGCATGGGGGTGAAAGAAGGCCTTGAAGTCAGCAAGATGAAACATACGTCCTCTCACTTCGGAAGATGAGAGTACACTGATAACGCAGGGCCAGCCAGCTGCCCTGGAGGCCTTTTTAGGGGTTATTCAGAGTTACCAATATTACTTCTTGAAACAGCTAAGTCTAGCACTGATATGATTTGCAGGAAATCTAGATAATACATTATAAATTTGGTAGTTCCAGGTGAATGTAAATATCACTTAGGCTTCTCCCTTCCCTCCTTACATGTATATTTATTACGAAAATAGATTAGAGGCCTACTTAGGAGATATATAATCAGAGCTACCAATGTTAAATCTTGAAACAGCTTTGTGTAGCACTGATATGATTGGCAGGAAATCTAGACAATACATTATAAATTAGGTAGTTCCAGGTGAATGTAAATATCACTTAGGCTTCTCCCTTCCCTCCTTACATGTATATTTATTACGAAAATAGATTATACGGCATATTTCAAGGGGAAAAAAACAGCGAAAATTAGCGAACTAGTGCACGTGAGGTGTTGTCAGGTGATAATTAGCCAATTCCAGGTGTATGGCACTCTCACTTACCTGATTTCTTTCTTGTATATATTATTTGGTATAAGAATACGACATAGGGCTTATTTCAATGGATGAAATCAGTGAAAAATTCCAGGGAAGATTTACTTAGCGTAGCATGGCCGGGCAGGCGAGAGGATAGGGTAATGGAGGGGGGGTAGGGAGGGGAGTCAAGAACGGGGAGAAATGGCTAAATTGTCAACAATGGATGGGAGTACAGATGAGATTAGGAGTGCTGACTAGTGTTGGACATTGTCAGTACTGATAGATGATACAAGCCCCCACTTGGAAGCCCGGGTGAATTCAAAATAACACAGAATCACAAAAGCGACGCCCCGCGGTATGATCCCTTGCTCCCAAGCGTCACGAAAGTGACGCCCCGCGGTTAAGGGGTTAACTGTGTACCGCAAACTGGTGGTTCAAACCAGTCCAGGAGCCAGGGACTTGTAAGTACCCAGAATGTTTAATATTGTATAAACTCACCTCTAAAACCTCATTTTATGGTTCTTTTGCATTTATTTCAGTCTTTTATGTCCCTTATTGGTGTGATTTGGGTCTTAAATAGGTGCAATGCATGTCCAGAGAGAGTTGTATAGGTGTTTTTCTGAGTTAGGGTCCATAAGTACAAGTCCAGGAGGCTGGGGCCCAATATCCGGACAGTATCACTATCCGGACATGCCTTTGGCTCTATTATGTCGGATATTGGAGGGATTGCTGTATATATATATATATATATATCATCATTATCAGCCATTTAAGTATCCACTGCAGGACTGGCCTATCCCGACCGAAGTTGGGGTGATACAGCCAATGTATCTCTACCAAGTGGCTTAGGCTGTCTGGTAGAGATTGTATGTAGGGTGGGAAGTGCTTGTAAGTGTAATTGTAGTGTTGGAGTGGCTTTGGATGTGTGTGTAGTCTGTGAACCAAATGTAATCGGCCCACGCAAGCTGACTGGTTGCAAGCATATTTTATAGTAAGCGGCAGTGGTTCAACCACAGCACCCCTTGTGTCCGCCAATGCAGTATGTGGGCGGGTGAACATTCCCAAAGTTAATTACCCTGGCGGGGCGCAAACCCTGGTTCACCCGTGTACGAAACGCACAGTCTACCACTGTACCACAGAGGCATATATATATATATATATATATAATATATATATATATATATATATATATATATATGGATAAATATATATATATATATATATATATATATATATATATATATATATATATATATATATATATATATATATATATATATATATATATATATATATATACTGTATATATATATATATATATATATATATATATATATATGGGGTTTTTCAAGAATACTCCCCCAGTATCCCTGCTTGTCGTAAAAGGCGACTAAAAGGGTTGGCGGAGGGTTAGTGCCCCTCCCCGGAAAACAACTAACTAAAAAAACAAACAATAAGCCTCGGACAAGGACTGACCACACGATGATGACCCAGGACTGGACAAAGGACTTGGTAATGGCAACTTGGAATATAAGAGGAGCGAATGGTGAGGTGAAAGAGAGAGAGATTGTCCAGGTGCTTGAGGGTGCGAAAGTGGATGTATGTGGAATAACTGAAACAAAATGGGGAGGAGAAAGTGTGAGAGAATGGGAGTATGGATGGGGTATATGTGCAGGAGTAGGTGAGAATGAGAGGGCAAAGGAAGGAGTATGTATAGTTGTGAGTAAAAGATGGAAGAAGAGCATAAGACAGTATGGATCAGTTGGGTCAAGGATTGTGTGGGTAAAGTTGAAAGTTGGAATACAAATGTGGGCGATTGTGTGTGTGTATGCGCCAACTCAAGATTTTGCTAGAAGAGTGAGAGAAGAGTTCTGGACAAATTTAGAGGTGTGCATGGAAAAGTTTGGAAGGAATGAGAGAGTGTTTTTGATTGGTGATATGAATGGTAAAGTTGGGAATGTGAAGGTGGATGGAATAGTTGGTGAGTGGGGTGTGCCTGCTGAGATAGATGAGAATGGGAGTGCGTTAGTGGACATTTGTGCTGGGAGGGGGTTGGTGATAGCCAATACCCTCTTCAGGCATAAAATGATCCACAGGTATACATGGCGAGTGATGAGAAGGGTGGGTGGTGAACTGAATGAAAGGAAGGCAATGATTGATTATGTGTGTGTGGATGAAAGGGTGCGAAGATGTGTAATGGATGCAAGAGCTCATAGAGGTTGGGGGAGTGGACTTTCTGACCACCACTTGATGGTGGCCCGAATTAGAATTCAAGTAAGATGGAGTAATAGAAGAAGGGAAAGACGAGAGGAAGGAGTAGTTGCAAGGAGAGTGGAAAGGTTACAAGAGGATGAGAAAAAGGCAGAGTATAAGAGAGAAGTGGAGGAACGATTGGGCAAATATGAATTTGGAGCAGATGGGAGACATGGAAGGTGTGTGTAGGATTTTTACAGAAGAAATATGCGCAGCATGTGATGTGGTGTGTGGAATGAAGAGAAGACGGAGGGGGGGTGCAAGGAACAGCGTGGTGGACTGAAGAGGTGAGACAGGCTGTGGCACAAAAGAAGAAAGCATACAATGAATGGATGAGAAATAGGGGCATGGAAGAAGTTGGGAGGCAGAAGAGAGAGTTATATATAGAAAGAGAGAGGTGAAAAGATTAGTAAGAGAGAGTAAGAAGAGAGTGGATGAGGAATTTGGAAGGAATTAGAGTGTAAAGTGGAGGGACTGTAAGAAAATGTTCTGGAAAGAGGTGAAAAGAGTAAGACAGGGTGGAAGTGAAGTTAGCAGGGGAGTGAAAGATAAAAATGGTAGATTACTAGTGGAGAAGGGAGAGAGGATGGAAGTAATGCTAGTATAAGTGGCTGGGGAATGGCTGGGAGAAGGAGGGAGGTGAGAAGACAGGAAGAAATCAGTAGGATAGAAGTTATGGAAGCAATGATGAAAGTTAAATCAGGGAAAGCCCAGGAATTGATGGAGTGTGTGGTGAAATGCTGAAGCATGGGGGAGAGATAGTAGTAGAATGGATGTGGAAGATGTGCAGATTGGCCTGGGAGGAAGGTAGAGTCCCGGAGGATTGGAAGTCAGGTATAATTATTCCCTTGTACAAAGGAAAAGGGGAAAAAGAAGTGTATGGTAATCATAGGGGCATTTGTCTTCTTAGTATAATAGGAAAAGTGTATGGTAGGATACTTATTGATGGAGTTAGAGAAAGAACAGAGAAATTAGTTGGAGAAGAACAGGGAGGCTTTAGGAAGGGAAGACGTTGTGTAGATCAGATATTCATTCTTAGATCTTTAGTGGAAAAGTTTCTAGAGAAGGGAAAGAAGTTGTATGCGGCTTTCATGGATTTGGAGAAAGCATATGACAGGGTGGATAGATAAGGAATGTGGAAAGTGTTAAGAGTATATGGAGTAGATGGGAAGTTGTTGAATGCTGTGAAGAGTATGTATGATGGTGCGAAGGCTGCAGTGCGTGTGGATGGTGAACTAAGTGAATTTTTCTCTTTGAAAGTTGGGTTGAAGCAGGGATGTGTCATGTCTCCATGGTTGTTCAATCTGTACATGGATGGGGTAATAAAAGAGGTACAAGGTAGGGTAGTGGATGTTGGAGTGGCCCTGGTGAGAGAGGATAGTGTTTGGAAACTCCCTGTACTGTTGTTTGCAGATGATACTGTGTTGTTGAGTGAAGACGAAGGGGAGCTGCAAGGCTTGGTGGATGAGTTTGGGAGAGTGTGTAAGAAACGGAATCTAAAGGTGAATGTAGGGAAGAATAAAGTGATGGTCTTTGAGAGAGGTGAAGTCAGTGAATGTACAGCGAGGTTGGATGGAGAGGAATTGGCAAATGCGAGTACGTTTAAGTACTTGGGTAGTGTGATGAGTAAGGATGGAGGTTTGGAGGGTGAAGTGCTTGAAAGGGTACAGCAGGGAAGAAAGGTTGCTGGTTCTTTGAAAGCAGTGATAAGAAACAGGGAAGTGAACATGGAAGTGAAAAGGTTACTACATGACAGTATTGTGATACCAACTCTAACGTACGGAAGTGAAGCTTGGACGTTGTTGGAAGGACACAAGTCAAGAGTGAGAGCAGTGGAAATGAGTTATCTAAGAGGAGCCTGTGGAGTCACATGGAGAGACAGGGTGACGAATGAGGATATAAAGGAGCGTTGTGGTGTGGATGTGGATGTGATAGGAAACGTTATGAGGAACACACTGAGGTGGTTTGGCCATGTGGAGAGGATGGAGGGTGAAAGACTGACAGAGAGAGTGTATGTGAGTGAGGTGGAGGGGGGAAGAGGGAGGGGGAGGCCGAGGATGAGATGGAGGGATGGGGTGGAGAGGTATATGAAAGAGGGGTGTGTGAGTTGGGAGCAGGGCAGTGAGATGGCGGGGGACAGGGCGACTTGGAGGCGATTTGTTTGTGGCCAACCCAAACGGGATTGAGGCGTCTGGCAATAGATAGATAGATAGATATATATATATGGTATATATATATATATATATATATATATATATATGGGTGGGGTGATGAGAGAAGTGAAAACACCAATAATGCAGAAAGGGATGACGTTGGTAATGATTGACGATGAATGGAATATCTCAAATTTGATGTATGCTGATGAGGCAGTGCTTCTTGGAAATACCGTAGAAGAGCTTGGGAGACATGCAGAATTTTGTAGATGTCTGTGAGCATCGTGCCTTGAAAAGTAAACATAGAAAAGAATAAAGTGATGGTTATTGAGAGAGAAGGTGACTCCCAGTGTGATGTTACAGTGAATGAAGAAACTGGCATTGGTGGTTGTTCAAATACCTGGGTATGGTGATGGAAAAGAGAGGAAAATGTGCAAAAGAAGTGGAAAGTAGAGTGACACAGGGAAGGAAAGTAGCTGGTGCTATGAAGGCCTTGATAAGAAACAAAGGTTTGAGTGTTGCAGCTGCGCGAGGCTTAGACGAAGGAATATTAGTGCTAACTTTAACATACGAGTGTGAGACTATGTTGTGGCATGAAAATGAAAAGTCAAGAGTAAGATCAGTAGAGCTAGGACTGCCGAGGAATGTATGTGAAGTACAGAGAGTGGATAGGATATGGCATAATGTGATTTGTGAAAGATACGAGGTAGAATCGAAGCAAGTGTACTGAGATGATATGATTATGTGGAGGGAATGACTGACAGTAGAGTGGTGAAAAAGGTATACCTGAGCGAATTTGAAGGAGGGAGGAGGCGAGGTAGGCCAAGAAGAAGGTGGAAGGATATGGTGGAGGAGTGCATGAAGGAGGAAGGTATGGAAGTTGGTGAGGCTAAGGAATTGACAAGAGATTGAGCTGGCTGGATAAATTTTGTGCAGAGAAGCACATGACCAGGGATTTGGCACCCCTTTTTAACCTGACAGCATTCGGATTGACTCTGTCAGATAGGTTTATGTGAAGCTGCAGAATGTGGTGATATTTTTTTGGCATATCAGATGGAGCCAGGATTCTGTGGGCTTGAATGATGAGTGAATGGAAGCGTGGCCCATTGAAATGGGCAAACTTTGGCTGTTTGGACCTTGCTACTCCTCTTCCTCCCCCCCCCAGGGTGGGAAAGGAGGTCCGTTTGATTAATATTATTTTTATTATCTCTGTATGTTGTGTTAGATTGATAGACATTTGGTAATGTTCATTTTCTCCCTCAGAAGTGGATTTTCCACTTTTCCCCAAGCTATAGTAGTAGTTGTGGTCCCAGGCTCACCTGGAATGGGGAACTCAGTGGACTGCAGGCATAAGTTGCCAATTTCATGCAATTTACCATCATCCTTTTTAGGAATCAGGAAGTACTTGAGGGGCATTTGTATAACCAGGGAATTGAGCCATGTTGGTAGTTGTATTAGTTGCCATTCCAGGTTCGTCAGAACATGAACTCAGAGAACTTCAGGCCAAAGCTTCTGTAGTTCACCATTTTCCTGTTGGAGGATAGGGATGGGATTGAGGAACGCATAGTCAGACAGCTCCTCTGTCTGGTCATGTCAGTGACACCAGTAGGTGTCCCTCCACAGTACCACTAATTTAGGAGTTAATTACGGTCTGTATTGAATCCCTACAAACACAGAGGGTCAGTTCATCTGTAGATCCGAGAATATCTCCTAAAAACTTGTCATTTTTCAGTGGTTACCAGTACATCTGGTGATGCTGTTCCTGCTGCTGCTGTTACTGGGTTGGTGGTGGTGGTGCTGCTGCTGCCACTTCCAGGGTTCCTGCTGCTGCTGCCACTTCCAGGGTTCCTGCTGCTGCTGCCACTTCCAGGGTTCCTGCTGCTGCAGCCACTTCCAGGGTTCCTGCTGCTGCTAGTGTTCTGCTGGTGCAGGTATATCTTCTGCTGTGTCTGTCTTGGCATGGCTAGAGGGGCACTGGCAACTTTATATCTCCACGGAAATATCCTATGAGTGACTTGAAGGACTTCATTATTGTCTTGGTAGAGTAGCACAGTACTCCAGATCTATATTATTTCCATTGCACTGCTTCATGACTAGCATTATTCTGTTGCTAAACTCTTACTGAGATAGTAATTGTAGGCTAGATTAAAGTAATGAGCATAGGAAACAAATTCCCCAGATATACCAGTATTAGCTAAACTTCTGCAACCTTTCCATTGCACTTCAAGATTAGCATCAGCCTACTTTCTAAAATAGTGCAACAACCCAGCATTCAAGTTGCTAAACGAATAGATAGGTACACATAGATAGATAAAACTTTACATAGCTACATTGTTAGATCATCCATCCATCCATCCATCATCCAATCCTTCATTGCCCCATGGGGAGCGTAGGAGCCCGGGGCTAGGAAGTTGGTCCCGACATTTAAGATGAGAGTGACCAACCTCATTCATCCCTGAGTGGCATTACATGAGCAATCAGCCCCAACCATCCCTTGGATATAAACCTTCACCGGCTCAATCCGATTGGAGAACAATAATTACCCACTAAACCACCAGGCGCCAAAATTTGGTTATATGGTTACCATCCAGCATAGTAAATGGTTTCCTGGTGCACAGGAAACCATTTGGCTTGTCACTCAATGTAGAGTCACCCACAGGCTGAAGGAAGTGGAATGAATGAAGGAAAGAAAGACAGAAGAGGGAGTGTTAAGTCAACCGTAGGCAGAAGGATAAGGAATGAATGAAAGAAAGACAGAAGAGAATGGAAAGAAAGAAGGATGGAGAGGAAAGGGCAGACACCCGAGAGCAGAACTACATCGAGTGAGTGGATGGTGAGTGCCCCCACCTACCACATTTAAAATAAAATATATTGCCAGATTTTTTTTTTTTTTTTAATAGAAAGGTTTAGAATTATGAGATAGACAGAAAGGTTCCCCAGGTTATTTTTGATGCCCTTGTTAATACAGTATTTCTCTGAGTTGAACAATGTCTGGTGTTAGTACAGTGAAAGTAGCTTGTCTGCTTTGTGGCTGTGGTGATTTCCTGATATTTTTTAGCAAGACACCTATGCCACAGAGAAGACATCCCAGTGAATTATGCCTGTGATGATGATGATGATGATGATTTTTATTATTACAATGTACAGTGGACACAGAACATTTTATAGCCTGTGGTTTGTCCAGTTCTTTCATTTCAAGCACTTCACATTAGCTTACTGGATCAGCATACTTTTTGGTATATATTGCAGCCTCCCTGTTCTGATGATCAGTTTTCCAAAAACCTCTACATACCAATATACTTTTTCATTAAAATTTCCCCGCAGCAATATCTGGGTTTGAAATTATATACTGAACTTGCTGAGATCGCCGCTGTGTTTTCTGTTTCAACGACCCACACAATTCAACCCCACAATATAGACATTGCTCATTGTTTGTAAACTTCCGCTATGTGCAGTCATTTCTCATATGTATTCATAAAGAATGCGGCAGTACTGAGAAGAATAATTACAGTATGCTTAACATCAAACAGAAATTGGATGTCTTTTAAAGGTTTGCTAAAGTATAAAATTAGTAACAAGTATAGTGTAGGATCGACTACTATTTATGACATAAGGCAGCAGAGTAATATTTAAATTATTCAAGTTTTATTCCAGCAGTAAGAATGGTAGTCTGCATCTAAAAAATTACCATAGCCTCATTAAAACCTTGTCAGACTGAAAATATATAGTTTTATGCTGACAGTACATAAACGGAAAGCCCACGTTTAGAAAATAAAGTCCCATTAAAAGTAAATCTGTGAAAAAAATAGTATTGTTAAATTGTTTGCTGGATGATGACACTCTTAAGGCATATCACTCCAGTGGACATCGTAGCATGGTCCTGGGTCCATGTGCTCATGGGAGTAGTCTTGGATTGAATGATGGCTGAGGGGATGGGTAAATCACTTTCACAGTACACACAACCCTCCACTGTGTGCCACTCGAATATCAGTTCCAATGTTGGTATGTGTTGGGCTCTAGAGTTTTAATGGTTACAGGTGACGTGCATGTAGGAGGACTACTGGGCCTTGAGAGCAGGCTGTGAAGCCTATGCCCAGAAGTCGGACACAAAAAAAAAAAAAAAAAAAAAAAGAGAGAGAGAGAGAGAGAGATGGAGTTCTCACTTATTAGGTGGGAAGGATGAGTGGTACGCAGGAGGAAGATTTTGTGAGACATGCACGCAGCCCTGGTTTGTGACAACCACATTGTCTTCAACTGTCTGGAGGCGTTGTGCATTCTGAGGGTGTTGCTTTCACGGCTCTTTTTTTCATTTATTTTTTATAACCCACGCAATGCTTCCATGATCGGCCATCGCTTTTATGTGACTGTTGCAAGCAGAACACTGCACAATATGTTCACATCTGTGAGATGCTGGACAGCATATTCATAGCCACCCTTTCATTAACCAATTTTGTGTTTTCCATTTTGCAATGAGGCCTGGGACTATGCTACTTACTGATGTAATACCTTATGGGCAAATCCAGTTGTGGAGCACCTTAACTTCTTGCACGTCATGTGTCTGACTGACTGTATATTACCACCAATTGTAATAGAATATATATTAGGTAAGAAGAAGAACAATAGGGACCTAGTGCCAAAATCCAGCACAAAGCCGGATCATTGGCTAATATTCTGGGTAAGAAGCCACTTGGCTACGGTGTAGAGTCACAAGATGCCTACTTTGCGTGAAATTCATTGAACAATAAGCTAAGAGTCGAAATGAATCTTGGTTAGTTATCAAATCAGACCTATCTCATCACCTCCTGCCATTAGCTGAGCTACAAGGAGTTAGACATTTTTGGCAGATTTTAGTAATCTGACTGTGGTTGAGAAAATTTTTTGCGAGATTCTAGTAAGCTGACTGTGGTTAGAGACAACTAGACATTTGTATGCTGCCACAGGCTGTAAAATGTATACCAAGACTACCGTCCTAAGCATGAGCAAAAGTAGGTTGACATTTCTTTGTTGGCTGTAGCAGTGGCAGGTGTTATTTGAAATGTTTTACATAATTTGGGCAGGAAACTAAAGTTACTGATCTTTCATAATCCACTATCCTCCATTAGGGGGATTGTAAAGGAACAGGGAAATTTTTATGACCTGGCAGCTTCATTACCTGATGGAAGGTAGAAAGAGTATGAGAAGGAATACTCTCTAATTTGGGGAAGAATGATAAATATGGAGTACTAGTTAGTGCTGTCAGAGTATTGTTGGCAAACTTTTGCACATGCCTGTACATCACAAACAAATGCAGTAAGTCCTGGTTATATAAAAAATACAGGGTGGTCCATATATAATATCCGATTCTTATGTGCTTTGCCCTTGCTGTCTGAACCATACCTTACCCTATTATTATTTTTATTTTAAATAGGTATAATGATAATGACTGACGATTATTATAATGATTAATGTAGTGAACGTCTCAGTCAGCATTACCAGCATCAACCCTGTATCATTTTCTACCTCCCATAACCCATTCTTGCTTTATAATGATTTCATGTGTACGTATTTTTTAGAAAGTAATCCGTTATCTCCTTGTGCATTTGCTTCCAGTAATTGCATAAAGTTTATTCATTTTAAGAAAATACAGATTTTTTTCTGTGTCTGTCTATTTATCTGTTTATTGTCAGAAGCCTCAATCCCCTAAGGGGTGGCCACACACAAATTGCCTCCATGTTGCTCTGCCCTCAGCCATCTGGCTCCCTTACCCCCAACTCACCCTCTTCCCTCATACTTCTCTCCATTCCATCCTTCCATCTCATACTCCCTTTCCTCTCCCCCACTACCTCACTCACATACACTCTTCTAGTCAGAAATTCCTGTTCCATCCTCTCGACATGGTTAAACCATCCCTGAGTATTTCTCTTAACACTCAGTCACATCCACATTAACACCACAATGTTACTTTACTTCCATATTCTTCTGTTTTTCTGCATGTGGCTTCACATGCTTCTACCACATAACTGATTTTCAAGGCGCTCATTCTTGACTGTTCTCCTTCCAACAAGATCCAAGCTTCACTTCCATACATTAAGAGTGGGAGTCACAGTACCTACATGCAACGACCTTCCCCCAGTGCTCACTTCCCAATATTTATCACGACTTTCAGTAAACCGGCAAAATTGCTACTCGTCTGTACCCTTTCAAACACTTCCAAAGAGACTTCCATCAACATACTACCCAAGTACTGGAATGCACTCACATTCTCTCTCTCCTCACCATCCAGTCTCATTGTGTATGCTGTGACTGAATTGCTCTCAAGGACCATAAATCTTACCTGCATTCACTTTTAAATTCCATTTCCTTCATACATTCCCAAACCCATTTGCCAAGCTTGCAGTTCACATTCACCCTCACTTAGCAGTACAGTATCATCAGCAAACAACAGTACAGGAAGTTTCCACAGCATACCCTCTCTCATCAAGCACTCCAGTATCCACTACCCTGCTTGTTATTTTTCTTATAGCCCCATCTATATACAAATTGATTGACTACAGAGATAAGATTTTTGTCCTTGTGCAGATTTACTTCCCATGTTTCACTGACAGAATAAATTAACTCTGTGGCTCAACATCCTTTTCATAGAACTTCATGACTAGCACCAAATTTCATAATAGTTTCAACTTGGCATTTACAGAGGAAAGGTGGTGAATTAATTCTCAGTTAAATTAAACTGAACACCCTTTAGTTGAATAGCTGTTTGTTGAAGAAGTCAGAATACCTGCGTTACCCACACCAGCAGACTGAGACGTTCCCACAACACACCCAGTGTATATGTGCAGCCCTGTATTACGGTTCAGTAAATTGTGGGTTGTGTTGCTGTGGTCCTGGCCATCAAAAATAGTGCTGTAACCAAACTGTTTCTCGGATCTTATCGTCAGTTTCAGTATTTTTGTTGATAGAGTATTTGCCCCCTCACTAAGCAAAACAGTGTCAGTATGCAATTAATTTTTGGATATTGTGTAACTTATCTGCGTTTGCTGATCATTAATTTTATACATGAATGGCACATTGAATGAGGTGTTTGCTAAATGAACTGAGAAATTTGGTTATGAATATATACATGTGGTTTTTCCAAAGTTGACAGCTGTTAGTAAGATGCACACACTTGTGAAAAAAAGAGGATAAGCTTTGTTGTAATGATGATATAAAAGCTTAGCTCTCATCCATGTAAAGCTCATATTGTCTCTTCCTTCATTAAATTCCAGTATTTAGTTTCTATACCATTCTCTGTGATTCTTGGGAAGTTGATGAGCCTGGGACCACCACAACAACAATAAGTATTAATAAAACTTTAAGGAGTTGGCAGCCCAAAAGATCTTTAATAGACGTGGGATATAAAAGGACTTGATGAAAATAGCCATAGTGCTTTTTTTTTTTTTTTAAGCTAACAATAAACATAGGTATTTTACTTATTTAATCTTGCATGAGGTACTGAGATTGGTTTTGATGTATTTTTATGCTATTTTCTTGCAAGGATATATGTGCATATTTATTATTGCCATGTAATAGTAATGCAATGCACAGTCTGCCACAGGAAACACCTATAGTCGTTGTTATGGAAGATTATATTATGCAGCAGATCAGTTTTGGAATGATCATCCTCACTCCCTTACTGTATTTCCCTCAGCTTATGGCTTCCACTCTCTTAAACACAGTGTGTGGAGGAATCTCAAAGTGAATGGATCTTCAATTTGGCTCCCATTTTTAAATTTTATTCTTGGAGTGAACATATTTACCGTCCTCCAGCATTTGATTCCTTCTTCATTGCATAAAAAAATAATAATAATAATAATGCTGCCATGAATACCACTTAGAAATGTGGAAATAACAATCATCTTTAAGTTAATGCTCCTTCATTTATGTCAGCAATTAGTGAGTACCTTGAGTCATTTCATTTATATCAGATATTCACGAGCATCCTCAGTTGTCTCCCTTCATTTATGTCAGAGATTAACAAACATCTTGAGTTGTTTTTTATTTATGTCAAAGATTAATGAGCATCCTGAACTGATTCCCTACAGTTATGGAAACCATTGTTGTTAATGTGGCTTATGTTTCTTTGTGTTAATATTTTTCCTGTGGTTGACTGTACGTTTTCTTATACCAATGTGGGTAAGTGTATTTGTGGAATTTTTTTTTTTTATTCACATTAACTAAATCAGTTTTCACCTGGTGATCATTAGCTTGATTGATGGCAAAGTCCAGTTATACTGCTGAATTATGACGGATAATCAGGGGAGAACTGTATTTCTGTTGAAATGTAATTCTGTATGTCCATTTTTTAAACATTTGTATTATTCATTTCCAACAGTGGAAAAATGTGCCTTATCTTACCATATCCAGGTGTTTTAATAGCTGTATGGAAATATCTTGAGGTGCCCCATTGGTTTTAAATATATTCGTATAATGTGTGAGTTTCAAATCACGGTGTAGTACTGTAGAAACTCCATTTTCAAGTTTTATTATTATTTTTTATTTTTTATTTTTTTTGTGATATATAGTTTGGGGAAAGAACTATACTCAGTTCCACGGAGTCTGACGCACTGATTTTGCCCGCCGAGGACAGGTGGCTCTGTTAACACTGCGTGACGTACTCAGACGGTGATTGGTGGATTTCCATGGTGTTTGAATGTGCTCCAAATTGACTTTGTATTTCAACCAAGGCCCTCATTGATTTAGAGAATACCAGAATATACAGATACAAATTAAAGCAATGATATCTTTAATGATAAATATGTGCCTTTTAAATTACTAGAGATAAACCTGAACGACAATGATAACAAAAAGTAAGTAAAGTCGTGACTGGACGCAAGCGGACAGGTCAGCGACTGATTTAAATTCATTTCATTATGTTTGATTTCGTTTATACTGCACGCGGTTTTATTATAGCAGCTTATTTCAACTATTATTTTCTTATGGAGTTTGCTTTTATCTTACTTTCCTTTCTTCCACCATTAACAAAAATTCGGTTCATTCTATAATGATGTAATCCATTACTTTCCCCGCTCTTTGTCGAGGGGGCAGAGATACATGCTTGAGGATGCATTGTGACCAGGGATAGGGTGTCCGTCTGTATATCTGTCTCTTATGATACGAAAATGTTAGGGAAAATCAACACCAAACTTATTCATGTAAGAAATAATTCTACTGAATCTGACTATGAATACAAACATTTGCAGATTTTTAAAGCTACTGTTACCTATGAAGGTAATGAAAATGTGTATGTACACTATATATACTGAGAATAGAATAGCATGTATTGGTCCCAGAGAGGTGTGTGTGTGTGCTTACACAAATCATAATTATTAGAAGCTAAGCTAGGCATATCTAGGGTAAGGTTGTATATTAGCAAATGATGTAATGAAGGGCATGGTGAAGACTGTAGACTGTAACACTGTGTAGCAGTGCTGGGAAACATTCGAACCTTCACAGGACCTTGGGACCACCTTGATATGAACGTCTGAATTCCCGCCACAGTCGCTGACTTGTCCGCATGCATCCAGTCACGACTTTACTTACTTTTTGTTATCATTGTCGTTCAGGTTTATCTCTGGTAATTTAAAAGGCACATATTTATCATTAAAGATATCATTGCTTTAATTTGTATCTGTATATTCTGGTATTCCATAAATCAATGAGGGCCTTGGTTGGAATACAAAGTCAATTTGGTGCACATTCAAACACCACGGAAATCCACCAATCACCGTCTGAGTACATCGCACAGTGTTACCAGATCCACCTGTCATCGGCGGGCAAAATCAGTGCGTCAGACTCCGTGGAACCGAGTATAGTTTGCCTGTCAGTTATTTTTCTATCTATAACTTCTGTGGACTCAAAATAGCTCAGAAACCTGTCAAGCAGATTATTTTGTGTAGTAGGCAGTATTATGATTGCTGTATTTCCCACCATATAATGTGCAGTGGTGTACATAGCCCACCCATGATTTGGCAGGGGGTATTTAGTGCAAAGAATTACTCAGTTTAGTTTACTAATTATTAATATTCAGCATCTACCAATAAGTTGTGAGGGAAAACAGTACTCTTTCACCACCACCTTGTATTAGCTACAGGTGATAAGCTGTGTTTTGTTTATAGTCTACCAATGCATTCAGCTTGGTGCAGTTGCCCCATGAGTGTGCATATCTAACCCACAGAATGCTTAGTTTACTGTTTATTTATGATGTCCTAATGACTGCACATTCATCTAAGTCTGAATTATTGAAATCTTAATTATTAGTAAGGCCATCGAGTGATTTGCTTTGGACTGTTGGTGGCCACAGCTCATATTTTATTTGTGCCATTCTAGTAAACAGGGTTTTGTAGGTACCAGTCACCTCATCCTGTAGGTCTTTCCCAAATCATGACCTTTATATTTAATGAGCAGGGAGATTTTTGAGGCTTTTTTTTTGGGGGGGGGGGGGAGTGTGCAGTATATAGTGGGAAATACAGTATGTTAGGCAGAACGTATTGTACAAAACTAAGTTCTTTAATGTCACAGCTGGTGGTTTATCAGTTTTAAGAGTGAATGTCAACTTTCTTGTGACAGTGAGCCAGGATTCAGAGGGCTGTTCACTGTGTATGGTTTATATTTATGCCTCCTTGATGCTGTCTCTTCGTTTATCAAACTTCTTAGTTGCTGATGATGGTGATTATTATACATGTAAGGTGGAGTTTGGATTCCCAGGGCAGTCTGTAGGGTATGCTGTTGATATTTCTCTAATTTTGATGCTTTCCCTTTGTTTATAGATCTTTATAGGTGGTGGTGGAGGTGATTATGGCTGAGGGAGAGTCAGTATTGTAAGGTGGAGTTGGGATTCCCAGGGCAGTCCATAGGGTATGTTGTTGATAGTTCTCTAATTTTGATGCTTTCCCTTTGTTTATAGGTCTTTGTAGGTGGTGGTGGAGGTGATTATGGCTGAGGGATAGTCAGTATTCTAAACTGTTCACTGTGTATGCTGTTCATATTTCTCTTCCCGTTTTTATGCCTTTTCTTTGGTTTATGGGTCTTTTTATGTGTTTTTGATGATATTGGTGTCTGTCATAATAGATTTTGGTGGCTTATGATTGTATGCAATGATTTCTTAAGGATGAGTGTGGAGTGCAACGATTTCTTAAGGATAAGTGTGGAGTGTGATGATTTCTTAAGGATAAGTGTGGAGTGTGATGATGTCTTAAGGATAAGTGTGGAGTGTGATGATTTCTTATGGATAAGTGTGGAGTGTGATGATTTCTTATGGATAAGTGTGGAGTGTGATGATTTCTTATGGATAAGTGTGGAGTGGAATGATTTCTTTAGGATAAGTGTGGAGTGTGATGATTTCTTAAGGATAAGTGTGGAGTGCGATGATTTCTTAAGGATAAGTGTGGAGTGTGATGATTTCTTAAGGATAAGTGTGGAGTGTGATGATTTCTTAAGGATAAGTGTGCAGTGTGATGATTTCTTCAGGATAAGTATGGAGTGCAATGATTTCTTATGGATAAGTGTGGGGTGCATAGAGTGGACAGGATAGGATTTTGATCTGTGTAAGATTTGGAGAATGGAAATCTCTTTAGCATAGAGATGAAGTGTGTACTTAGATAGTATGGTCATATGGAGAGAGTGGATACAAAAAAGGTGAAAAAGGTAGGAATGTCGTGGGAGGCCGAGAAGGAGGTGGATGAATATGGTCAATGTGAGTGTGAGGAAGAGAGGAAACTGACATGGCTAGGAAACTCACTGGGGAATGGGATGGATGCATGAATTATGTATGGAGGAGCACACAACACACAAGGGTTTGGTACCCCCCTCCCCTTTTTTTTATTATAATGATCCAGGGCTTGAATGATGAGTGAATGAGTGTCTGGGTCTTTTCAGTGAGTTTGCAGTTTATTAATGTCTTCCTTTGTTGTCATTTTCTCTTCTTTTGGGCCTTACTGTACTTCATCCTTAATGGAAAAACTTATGAGGATGATGATGTGATGATTGCTTGGTCCACTTCATCGGTCATGCTGTTGATAGTTTTCACATATTTATGCTTTCTCATTCCATGTTTTTTTTGTCATAGTTATGTTTTAGGGCTTGCTGACTACATCTGTTTTCATTTTACCTACGATTTTAGTTGCATGATTATTGTGTAGTAGTTTTCTCAATTTTTATACTCATTCTTTTAAACTATCGTCTTTCATATCTCACTCATCAAAGCGCTGAATGACCTATCAGGTCCCAGTGCTTGGCCTTTGGCCTAAACTTCATATTCCATTCCATTCCATGTTTCTGAATCGTACCTCACATGCTTCTCAGTGGAAACAAGGGTTGGGGTATTGACACTGACACAAGAAGGTAACAGATGCAAATTGAGTGGTGATGGTTGCAACTCCAGGCTCATCTGAACTTGAACTGCAGGAAGCCAGTCACTTTAACTGGTCGCTCCCAGGGATCGTTTGTTGAGGCTATGTTTAAAGAGTTCTTTGTTGTGATAGTGTGGTGCATGAGTGTGTTGTGATGTTGTGGGAGAATGCATTGCAGTGTGGACACAGTGGATTGTATTGTTTGTGGATTGTCCTTTGTGTTGTGATAGTGTGGTACATGAGGTGAGTGTGTTGTGATGTGTGGGAGAATGCATTGCAGTGTGGACACAGTGGATTGTATTGTTTGTGGATTGTCCTTTGTGTTGTGATAGTGTGGTCCATGAGGTGAGTGTGTTGTGATGTGTGGGAGAATGCATTGCAGTGTGAACACAGTGGATTGTATTGTTTGTGGATTGTCCTTTGTGTTGGGATAGTGTGGTACATGAGGTGAGTGTGTTGTGGTGTGGTGTGGGGGGATGCATTGCAGTGTGGACACAGTGGATTGCATTGTTTGTGGATTGTCCTTTGTGTTGGGATAGTGTGGTACATGAGGTAAGTGAGTTGTGGTGTGGGGGGATGCATTAGTGTGGACACAGTGGATTGTATTGTTTGTGGATTGTCCTTTGTGTTGGTATTGAAGCAGGAAACGGTGGTGACTGTATTGTAGTCTGGCTATACTCTTTACTCTAGTCTGGCCTTGTTTTTTGTCCTCTTCCAGCTATTTCAAAGACCTCATTGACAGAAAAGATAATACTCTGGCTATATGTCCTTTCAGTTGCATTTTCTACATGACAGGCATCATATTCTTGTGGTAATGTATTCTTACGACTCACATTAATGATGGAGAGATGTTAGTTTTAGGCCAGGTTAATGAAAGAAGAGTATAGGTGTAGTCACGTCTTTCTGAGTAAAGTAGTTTGTGAAGGGTGGACGGCCACATTGTAGTCTGGCTAGGTGTACTCATGTCTTCAGGAGTAGGGTGGCTTGTGGAGGGTGGATGTCTGGTGATGGTTCATTAAAGGATACTGGCTGGGTAGAGATTCTGAGTGGTTTTTGTGGCTCTGTACAAAGTGAAATATATTTACTGAAAAGGAAAGAAAATTAAAATATGGTTGTCGACCACAGTCATCGGTGGGTGGGGCCATGGATTGCATTGTGAAATGAAATCAGTTGCTTTTGACAACAGTTCCACCTTGATAGAGGTGGTGTTAGGCAGGGGAAAAAAAATAGTGTTTAAAGTGTTTTGTTAGCTGGAGAATGGAGGATGATGAAGCTCTGTGTAGTGTTGGTATTGAATGGTTGTAAGGGTATGTATGGCTAGGTATTGACTTTGCACTGTATGGGAAAAAAAAACAAAAAAAAAAACATGGTTGGTAACCACAGCCATTGGCGGGGTGGGGGCCAGTGGACTCTATTTTGAATCAGTAACTGTATGCTTTTCACAACCGAGTTCCTGTCATTTGGATGGAGGTTTATATATATATATATATATACACACACACACACACACACACACACATGTACATATAATGTATAAAATTAAACCTTTGAGAGTAGTTCCCATTTGGCCTTTTAGTGTGTGTGTGTGTGTGTGTGTGAGAGAGAGAGAGATCATGGGGCAGTGGTCAAGTGAGAGGTCATGTACAACTATGTATAGTTCATCCACTTTGACGAGACTAGAATTTTCATTCATTTGCAGTTTACTTCCTATAGTTCAGAGGCAGAATAATGCAGTTCTGTGGCTCTTTGTCCATTCCATAAGACTGTTCATAACTAGCAACATATTCTAGTTTTAATCTCTGGTTTCAGCTCAATATTCAAGATGGAGATGGAACAGTTTCACTTAAGTTAAAGTGAATGGCGTGTACATGGTCTGTATGGCTAGTGAAGAGGTGGGTAAAGTGGAGATGGGGAGTAAGCAGCCTCATTACTTCTGAGGAGGTCTAGTTAAGGTTTGGTGCTGGTTTTGTGTCAGATGGTGCTGATGAGGAACCCACTTTGACTCAAAATAATTGTCATTTAAATAGACTTGTTTCAGAGACTCCCTCTGCTGTCCATAAGTATACTTTCATCATCTTAAATTGGTCCAGATTTTTGTCCTTTTGTAGGGGGCAGGGTGGCTCATTGGTAAAGCATCCGACTCGGGACTGCAAGGTCAGGAGTTTGCGCCGCGTCCAGTAGCTGCTGTGCCACAAGGGGTAGCTCTCTCCTGTAACGTAGCAGGGGCTACATGAGCAATTATGGTCTAGCGCGGGGGATTATTCTCTTCCTTCCTTGTCCTTTTGTGGCTTGTTCCATGTAGTTCAGTAATGCTACAGCTGTACATCCTTTCCCTATAACTTCTGTTAGACTAGCACCAGATTCTACTGTTATCTGTTGTTACAAAAAAAGCATTCAAGATGGAGCAATGTTAATTTTAGGCCAAACTTGGGTAAGAGTATAGTGACTGACAATGTTCTGAAGGCATAAAGTTTATGGGATGCCTTTTCAATGATGTGGCTTGTGGGTCGAACAAAGGTCATGGATGTGTCTGAAGTTTATCCAAGGATATAGAGTGTCTAATGGAAGTGACAGATGAAAAAGGAAGACGAGGGTGTTGAGATATGTGTCTGGCATGAAAAGAGGTTGACGGCTGCTTGTTAAGATTTAGTGTTGTAAATCCATTGTTATGTCATTTACGTAGGACAGTACAGTACTATTATTAAAGAAGGGGGGAGCAGGTAGCTCATGGAAGAAAAGGTTTAAAAGTGAAAGCGAGAGGACTCTGCTGCAGAGTATGATGATTCTCTTGAATAACACTGGTGTAGAAGTGGAATGCTTCCACTCTCATCCATCATCCATTCTGAATTTCAAGGTAATGTGGACACCTTGGGATACGACTATATGCATAAGATGAAAATATATTTAACAGTTTATTTGAGACCAATAGGCACCTTTTGCACACTATAACAAATATTTTTACTCTAGTGTATAATGCCACCAAAAAGCATCTTTACTTATGTACAGTCATTCCTCAGTTAACACTAGCTGTGTTCCTGGAAAGTACTTGTAGGCAAAAATTGCTTTAAATGAGGGTTAAGTTCCAGCAAGAAAGATTTAAATAAGGTTTAGGTTCCAGCAAGAAAGATTTCCGTCTCGATTATTTTAATAATTACATTTAAGACTGCAAATTATTGTCAAAATGATATAAAAGCTTTTCATAGTCCATGTACCTAAATTAAAAAGGATTTTGCATTTAATGTATTTTTATGCAGTTTTATATGTATTGCTATGTTGTGTATTGTATTTGGTTTCTTTGTAATGCTCCCGTCTTCCCTTCATCCTGTCTTACCCTGCCATACTTTGCCTTGCCATACCTTATTGTACCCTGCCCTACCAATAATCTACTGTATCCTTCTTACCATCTCGAACCCCGCCCTGTCATTCCTCACCCTACCATTCCCTGCCATCCTCTATCCAACCCAGCCATGCACTCCCCTCCCCTCCCCTACCTAGACCCACCTACCCTTCCCTACCCTGTTCATCTGTCCCTTATACTGCCTTGACCTGTCATCCTCTGCCCTATCTAGCCTTGCCTTCCCTTAACCTGCCTGCCCTGCCATTGCCAAACACGCTCCATTTTAATGTATTCTGCCATCCCATATCCTGCCCAGTCCAGTCATCCATTTCCTTGTCTTCTCCCTACTCCTCCCTACCGTCATCCATGCCATGCCTTTTCCTACTCTTCTTCTTTTCCCTATCCTGCCCCTTCCGGTGCTAATGCTCCTAGCTCTACATTACCCTATCATGTCACCCTATGCTACCCTACCCTTTCTCTCCCTACACACTATCCTGCCTCTTTCTACCTACCCTGCTCTGTCTTTTTATATCCAGCCCTCCACTCTCGACCATGCCTCTTCCTGTCTTACACTGCTGAACCAACCCTGACCTTTCTCACTACCCTGCCCTTCCTTTACCTCGTCTACCCAGTCACTGCCCACACTGTCTCTTATTACCCTGCCCTGTACCTTGATACACTGCTTCTTGCTATTCCGACCTTCCCTGTCTCAGTATCCAGCCCTTCCCTGTCTTTCCCTACAATGCTTTGCCACTTTTAACCCTGCTTCTCCTTACCCTACCCTGTCTTTGCACACTATAACCTACCATGCCTCTCCCTACCCTGCTGCTCAGTTCACCATCTTGGTCTATGGTTAGCTTTTGGTGTCTTTAAGTCATCTGTTGAAAACCTCTGTGCTGAGTCAGGTCTACCCTCTCCTTTCCAACATTGTGCACTTCTCTTCGATATTCAATCAAATTCCATCCATCCCCTTCCTAGAGGCTTACCGTTGCTCCACTCACACCAGCAAAGTTTACTTCCTGTCCACAGTTACACAAACCTTTTCCAATTTATATACAACCTCTGCTTTCCCATTCAATTCTTCCTTTACCAATTCTGGTGTCCTTCCTCTACGTTCTCTAACTCCCTTCATCCTGGCTCTTACCTCCCGCTACAGTTTGCTCCTGTTATTCCTTATTCTATATCCTCTACCTCACCCATTGTCCTTTAGTCTTTTCTCAAACATCCATCTTCTCATTCTTCTACCACCCATATTTACAGTGATGGGTCTAAAACATCAAATGCCGCATCTTGATTCTATCAATTTATCATACCATCTGTTGCTAGCATACTCACAACAGAACTCTATGCAATATATTTTACCTTACGATATATGCATTACCCTTCATCATTATCTTTTGTTCTTTTCATGGACTCCCTTAGTGCACATGACCTTTTGTCATTTTTTTTCTTTTTACACTCCCTTGTTTGTGAGATTCAAGAATGGCTATCTCATCTATGTTAGAAAAACATTGCTGCTGAGTCATGTTGGTATATCTGGAAAAGAACAGGTTGATTCATTTGCTCGGTCTGCAGTCTCCTTAGGGAATTATCGCTTTTGTGCCATTCCAGCCCCTGATTATCTCCCTGTTATCACTTCATTTCTGACTTCAAGATGGCAGTCCTTCTGGTCTGACATTTCAGCTAATGAACTCGGCGCATTTAGGCAGTCCATTTCCCCTTGGCATAATCCATGTCATTGAAAAAGAGAATGATTAACTGACCTGGCCCTTTCCCTAACCTACCTTCCCTCTCCTTACTCTGCCTGGTATCATCCTACCCTGTCTCTCACTTCCTAACACTACCCTGCTACTGTGTCTCATCCCACATGGCATTTGCTTAACCCACCTTGCTGCTCAGTATCCTGCTTGACCTGTCCTTACCTTACCCTACCCTTCCTCTCTCTCCTCTACCTTGTCTCTGCTTACATAACCCTGCCTCCCGGTACACTACCCAGCCGTCTCCCTTCCTTACCCTTTCTCCTTACTTTACCCTGCCTCTCCCTATTGTACCATTTCCCTCCCCTACCCAATCCTCTTATACCATGTTCGGCCTTTTCCTACCCTACCCTGTACAGCCTTTCCCTCCCCTGCCACTCTTTGTCTTATCACTCCCGTCCTTTATTTGCCTATCCCTAACCTACCTGGCATTTCTTTACCATACTGTGCCCTGCCTCTTGGTACGTTCACATCCCAGTCTCCTTATTCTTTCTTGCCATCCCCTTGCCGTGGTTGTACCTACATTGCCATACCTACACTTCCATGCATCTGCCTACTGTACTTATTCCTTCCTCTCTCTCCCTGTTCTTTCCAGCCTTTCCCCTGTATCTCCATTCCTTTGTGTGTCTTTCCTTGTATCTTCCTGTCCTTCCCTGCTCTCCCTTCTGTTCTCTGCCTCTCCCTAATCTTCTTATAATTTTCCTGCCCTTTTTTTGCTTTCTCTGCCTTTTTTTTTTTTTTTTTTTTTTTTTTTTTTTTCTGCATCTCTCTGCTTCCCATACTCCCGAGTCCCTTTGCTTCCTTCCCTACCATACCCATCCTTCACTCTCCCCCTGCCTTACTACTCTCCTCCTTCCCTACTCATCTTCCTTCTCCCCTCTCTTCTAGCTATCTCTTCCCTAACCCTACCCCCCCCCTACCTACCTGTCTCCCTTACCCAGCCCCTCCTTAATCATCTCCCTTCCCTCTCACCTCCTGCCATTCTCCTTTCCCCCTCTGTCTGTCCTACCTTGCCTATTTTCCCCACCTCCCATTCCCTTCCTCCAGCTGCATCTCTGTTATTAACCCTTCTCCGTGCCCCTGCTCTGCATTCCTTCTTTACTTCTCTGATTGTCGCTTCCCTTGTCCTGCCTCCCCTCCACCATTGTCATACCAACCTTCACCTCCAACACCAAAACCTGCTTCACCCCTCCTCTACCACCACACCAACCTGACTCCACCACTTCCATACCTACCTACCCCTCCAGCACCACCACACAACTGAACCTCCCCTTCTACGACCACCACCCTAATCTCCCTCTTCCATTCTACCAGCAACCTACCCACCACTTACACGGGCACCACCGATGTATGTGCCTACCTCCCACCCCCACTAGTACTCTACCCATTTACCCGTCATGGAACTGTAAGTAAATAAATTTAATAATTTTATGACAGGGTTGTATTTATAAACCTCCTATAGGACACCCCTGACACCTTTAGGTCTGACTTGCAGGGTAGAATGCACCAGGCTGTCATTTTAGACAGGCAAAAAATCTATATTTATAAAGATTCTTAATACCCATAGTTATAAGTATTCTTAGACTATTTAAGAAGCTTTATAAATATGACTTAAGTCATATTTATAAAGATTCTCAGCCATTTTTTTTAAATTATAATTTAGTCATATTTATAAACAATCTTAAGTAAGAACTTTCATAAATACAGGCCTTAAGAATCTTTATAAATATGGATTTTTTGCGTCTCAAATGACATCTTCGTGCATTCTACCCTGCAAGTCAGACCTAAAGGTGACAGGGGTGTCCTATAGAAAGTTCATAAATACAACCCTATCATAAAATACTTTAACAATTTTATTTACAATTAATCATTCATAAAGATGCCCAAGTTGAAATGTGTGAATACACAACACGTGAAACATTCTGAATACATTCATTAACAAATGTATTTAGAATGTTTCACATTTTGCATATTCACATTTTTCAACTTGGGCATCTTTATGGTTTACAATTATAAATTCTTATGAATCTAGTGATGCAACTTTTTACATAAATTATTGCATTCACAGATTATATATATATATATATATATATATAAATACGTCACAAGTGTAAGAAGATTGGTTATTAATATAATTTGGGACCTTACCTTTATTATTAAAGACACCCTGACAACCTTTATAAAGGGCATAGGTGGGGGGAGGATTGAACAGGTAGGGGGGAGGGGGAATATGGGTGGGGTAGGAGTAGGAGAGGAAAAAGAGGTAGGAGAAAAGAGGTGACATATAGTCATATAATGGCTTTCTGTATGATCCTAAGCAGAGTAAAACAGTCTGGTAGCAGAAAGAATAAACCTCAATAAAATCATTTGAGACATACCAACAATTGACTGCGATGTCATGGTACTGAAAGGGTTGAAAGATATTAACATCCACTGGCTGAAATGCATGTTAAATATCCATTAACAAAATCACATTCCACTACGTATGACAATTTTATACTCTTCACTGTAACTTACACCAGTTTTTCATTCTTTTTCAGCTGTTTCACATAACTCGAGACAAGGCAATGCTATGGCTCAAAATATTTTTCACACTATATTTGACTAGCGTCAAGTTTTAAATCTACTGCCGACTCGTAATTCTGGGTGGAAAGATTAAATTTTTTTGCCAAGTTATATCTCCCCAATTATATAATACTCATGGCCATATTGCTATAACAGAATGCAAAGGTGTGGACAAACTATCTTAATCTATTGCCAGATGCCGTAATCCTGGAAGGGATGGCCACAAACAAATCTTGTCGCCCTGTCCCTAACTTACACCCCCTTCGCTCACGTACCTCTCCAGTCCCTCTCTCCCCCCTCCACCTCACTCACATTCCTAGTTAGTCTCTTTCCATCCCAACCCCCCCCCCCTTCTCTATCTTCCATCTCATCCTCTGTCTCCCCCTTCCCCTCCACCTCACTCAGTCTCATTTCTCTCTCACTCTCCATCACCACCCTCTCTCATACACCTCACTCCCACCCCCCCGCTTCACCTCACTCACATACATCTTCCTAGATCTCTCCCACCCTCCATCCTCTCCGCTCCATCCCTGCATCTCATCCTCAGTCTTCCAATTCTAAATTTTGGAGCAAAAGGCAATGATGACTGACCTATCATTTCTGTCTAGACTAAGATGTCGGCTGACACATCTAACAATAGCAGATTGTCCTAAAAAATAAATAAAAAAGAATCTATTTAACTATCTATTGCCAGACACCTCAATCCCGTTCGGGGTGGCTACAAACAAAACGCCTCCACGTCACCATGTCCCTTGCCATTTCACTGCCCTGCTCCCAACTCTCATCCCCCTCTCATATACCTCTCCATCTCATCCTCGGCCTCCCCCTCCCTCTCCCCCCCTCCACCTCACATACACTCTCTTCGTCAGTCTTTCACCCTCCATCCTCTCCACATGGCCAAACCACCACAGTGTATTCCTCCTAACGCTTCCTATCACATCCACATCACAATGCTCCTTTATATCCTCATTTGTCAGCCTGTCTCTCCATGTGACTCCACAGGCTCCTCTTAAATAACTCATTTCCACTGCTCTCACTCTTGACTTGTGTCCTTCCAACAACGTCCAAGCTTCACTTCCATACGTTAGAGTCGGTATCACAATACTGTCATGTAGTAACTTTTTCACTTCCATGCTCACTTCTCTGTTTCTTTTCACTGCTTTCAAGGAACCAGCAACCTTTCTTCCCTGTTGTACTCTTTCAAGCACTTCACCCTCCAAACCTCCATCCTTACTCATCACACTACCCAAGTACTTAAACGTACTCACATTTTCCAATTCCTCACCATCCAACCTCGCTGTACATTCACTGACTTCACCTCCCTCAAAGACCATTACTTTACTCTTCCCTACATACACCTTTAGATTCCATTTCTTACACACTCTCCCAAACTCATCCACCAAGCCCTGCAGCTCCACTTCGTCTTCACTCAACAACACAGTATCATCTGCAAACAGTACAGGGAGTTTCCAAACACTACCCTCTCTCACCAGGGCCACTCCAACATCCACTACGCTACTTTGTACCTCTTTTATTACCACATCCATGTACAGATTGAACAACCATGGAGACATGACATCCCTGTTTCAACCCACCCTTCAAAGAGAAAAATTCACTCAGTTCACCATCCACACGCACTGCAGCCTTAGCACCATCACAGCATTCAACGTCTCATCTACTCCATATATTCTTAATACTTTCCACAATCCTTGTCTATCCAATCCACCCTGTCATATGCTTTCTCCAAATCCATGAAAGCTGCATTTTCTTTCCCTTCTCTAGAAACTTTTCCACTAAAGATTAAGAATGTATACCTGATCTACACAACCACTTCCCTTCCTAAAGCCTCCCTGTTCTTCTCCAATTAATTCCTCTCTTATTTCTCTAACTCTGTCAATAAGTATCCTACTGTACCATACACTTTTCCTATTATACTAAGACAAATGCCCCTATGATTACCACACACTTGTTTTTCCCTTTTTCCTTTGTACATGGGAATAATTATACTTGACTTCCAATCCTTCGGGACTCTGCCTTTCTCCCAGGCCAATCTGCACATCTTCCACATCCTTTCTAGTACTATCTCTCCCCCATGCTTCAGCATTTCACCAAACACTCCATCAATTCCTGGGGCTTTCCCCATTTTAACTTTCTTCATCGCTTCCACAACTTCCATCCTACTGATTTCTTCCTGTCTTCTCACCTCCCAGCCATTCCCCAGCCACTTATACTCGCATTACTTCCATCCTCTATGTTCAACAATTCCTTAAAGTGTTCTCTCCATCTGCTCACTTTTTCTCCCTTCTCCACTAGTAATCTACCATTTTTATCTTTCACTTCCACCCTGTCTTACTCTCTTCACCTCTTTCCAGAACATTATCTTACAGTCCCTCAACTTTACACTCAAGTTCCTTCCAAATTCCTCATCCACTCTCTTCTTACTAATCTTTTTACCTCTCTCTTTCTACATATAACTCTCTCTTCCGCCTCTCAACTTCTTCCACGACGCTATTTCTCATCCATTCATTGTATGCTTTCTTATTTTGTGCCACAGCCTGTCTCACCTCTTCATTCCACCGCACTGTTCCTTGCACCCCCCTCCGTCTTCTCTTCATCCCACACACCACATCACATGCTGCACATATTTCTTCTGTGAATATCCTGCACACACCTTCCACGTCCCACATCTGCTCCAATTCATATTTGCCTAATCGTTCCTCCACTTCTCTCTTATATTCTGCCTTTTTCTCATCCTCTTGTAACCTTTCCACTCTCCTTGCAAATACTTCTTCTTCCTGTCCTTCCCTTCTTCTATTTCTCCACCAGCGATAATAAATATGGCCACAAGTTATTTATGTAACACAAAGTAACATTTCTCACCTTTAAGACTTTGTTCCTCTAAAAAACCTTGGGAGTAAAAATTAAAAAAAAAAAAGTGTTAACTTATGCTCTTATAAAGAGCCTCCTACAGTTTACATCCCTTATTCATTTCTTGATCATATAAAAACCGAGATCTGAAATTTAAATTTATCACTTATGGTCTGGTGTAAGTAGGCACTTATCATCTTGATCTTCAGTCAGCTATTCCTGGCCTACACAGCCATTTCACACCCATACAACTGGTCTTTGATTAAGTCAGACATGATCCATGAACACAATATAGCAGCTAATTTCTGGGCAAAGTTGTTCCCAGAAAGATGTTAAAGATTCATATCACGATAAAAACAGCAATGTTGTCAGGAATAAAAACTAACACAATGCATCACCATCCGCCACATTTTTTTTTTTTTTTTTTTACTGTGCACTAACAGCGCAGATTTCTCTTAAGCTGCAGATCTTGAGTTATGTGTTTTGCATTTTGATTAAGATTTGCAGTAATAATTTACCCATATGCAAAACAACTGACTTAAAAGATTGAAAAGCAACAATTTCACTGTTTCCAGAATATTGGAAATGCTACAACTGGTTTTTCAGAAAGACTTTTTTCATAGTTCAAGTCTTAAACAGTGTACTCCACTTGATAAATTATTAAAAAAAATGTATATACAACTGAATAGACTTACTGAAATAAAAGAAAATATTTTATGGTAAGCACATCATGTAAATAAATGACTATTGGATGTGGGATCATGAGGGCAGCAAATACTATAATCTACATGAGTGAAGAACTGCTGAAAAATCAAAGGGTCTGACTTAGTAAATGTGCAGCTGCAAGAGATGATCCCACAAACACATGGATAGTGCATATACAGATGTCCTCATTTAAAGCTACAGGTATGGCCTAAAATAAATATTCCTTCTATACAACTGATATTTAAAATTATGTACCCTCCTTAATCAATTTTCTTGGTACAGCCTTTTCACCAGACAGAACTGGGGAGAAAAAGGCTGCATTGTTAAATAAACCTTAATTATAAAGCAGGAACAAGTCTCCTTGTTACTAGTCATATCAACCTTCACATCTGATGTCACACTGACATCAACTGGAATGAAAGGGGATAAACTTCGTCATTACTGACGGGGATTACAATCCTAGATGCCATTGATGAAGATTTTCCAAAGGTTGCCATCATATAATTATAATACAATCATTTGGGAGGGGACTTAAATTGTCCTGTGGGTCAATCAGCTCAAGAGTATACAGGGGTACGCAGGGGATGTGCATATGGTATGAGGAATGTGGATGGGGAAAAGACACAAAGCAGATTACATTATGACTTTGGGAGAAATAGCCAAATTGACCATTTCCTAGTCATGAAGGCTGATAGAAGGTTGCTGAGGGATGTTTAAGTATTAGGAAGCGAACAGTGTGCACAGCAACACAACTTACTGTCATGTGATGTGGTGCTTTAAGAAGTGGGGTGGTGATGAAGAGGACCATGCATGCAGGATGAAAATATGGAAGCTGAAAAACCAAGCAGTAAGGGATGCCTTCTGAAGGGGAAGGCGGTGGCTCAATCGGTAAAGAGGTGGCCTGCGGTCCTACAGGACCCAGGTTCAAATCCCTGCTGGGGCAGGGAACAGTTTAAGGATTTGAATTTCTTATAAAGCAAACTTTTCCGATCTACCAGAAGACCCACCGACATGTCGTAAAAATACCCCCACTAATACCAATACATCAGTCCTGTATGAGACAGCCCTAGCATGTATTCAATATGGATGGTGGGTGTTAGTGTCAAAGTGGTGACATGTGGAGGTGTATGGTATGCAGGAGGACTACTGGGCCTTGAGAGCAGGCTGTGAAGCCTTTACCCAGAGTTGGACAAAATATATATATATATATATATATATATATATATATATATATAGGGCTGGTGGCAATACTGTCCGAGCAGAGGGAGTATGGCCATGAGCAGTTTCTCACAAGGGTGTGGGAAGTGGCTCCATCTCGTGCAGTGTGCAGTGGGTGCATAAGAGATGTAATGGCTTAGGTAGAATGAAAAATAATGCCAATTTTGTGTGTGGTGTGTCATGGTGAGCATGTAGACTGTCAGGCATGAATAGATTTGGTGGTGATTCTCTTGTGTGTGGAAGATTTCTGTTATCTGGGGGGGGTGAAGGAAGTTCAGGGAGCTGTTGCCTTTCTTGACAAAAGGCTCTCCCTCCCTGCTACGGGATCTTTGTGTGTGGCGTGTGTTGGGGGGTTAATGCTGCTGTATGGCAAAGAGGCCTCGGCTGTAAAGGGAAAAAATAAGGGTGAATCCCCCAAGGTACTGGCAATGGACCACAGAGTTCTACAGGGCAAGGAAAACATACAGATATGGCAATTAGATGGATGTGTAGTGCATCCTCCAATGTGAGGACTTGGGGGAAGGGGGTCAGGATTATGAATGAAAAGTTGAGAGGAATATTAGGACTGGAGTGTACTGGTGTTATGAGGGATAACTGAGATGGTCTGGGCATGTTGAGAGGATGGAGGATGACAACTGAGAACAGAAGGTGTGGTGTGAACGTTGGAGGTTGGGTTGCAAGAGGCAGACCTCAAAAGACCTGGGATGAGGTGACAGAATATGACCTCGGAGGTAAGGGACTGAATAAAGAGGCTCCCAGAGACTTTACTGTGTGGAGACCCACCATCAGGTGACCAAGGCCAATGCATGCAAGTATGTTGGAACCTTTATAAACAATAAGATGCAACCACTCAAATCTTATGTCAACAGGATTTTTTTTTTCTGAGTTTCCTTTCTACACACTCCACCATAAGCCTGTTTTCATCTGCAATGAATACTTATTCTGCTACACACATTATGAACTATGCTGTTAAAAATGACAGATGCTTTAATGGAAATCAGTAGAGTTGAAAGCAGAAGACAACCTACATAGCTATGTAACACAAAGGGAATGGCCTGGTGCATACTGATGTAAGCATTTTATTATTTTCCATGGAAGGAGCTACAGGAATTGAGAATATTTTAATTTTTATTGAAGGTAAGAGCAAGATGCTTATCTGATATGAAAATGGGCAGAGTCGAAAGCGAACGACCAGCTACACATATTTATGTAAACATTATATTTTCCGCAGAAATAGCTACAGACACTAAGAATATTTAGTTATATATTAAAAGAGAGACGCGTAGATGAAAATGGGCAGAGGCAAAGCAGGTGACAGGCAGGTTGGCATGAAGACCCTGCCATGGAAATAATGCCAGATAAGGGAGGGGGAGGGGGGGATCCATCTGTAGTCAAAACCGTCAACAAAATTGCATCAACAACGAGGGAGTACTGTAACAATCAACGACAACTTTATATGCACTGCAGAGGGTTGACTTCATGAGGTGCCACTGGTAAACCGAGTGGCTCCACAATCCTGTTCAACAAAATAACCCTCAGCTGTCTCCCTATCCTCCCAAAGGGTTATGGTGGCCATGAGTTTCCTTGGTTAACAGTTATCCTGACACACTTTATATGTGCTGGGGAGGGTTGCCTCTCCTTGGTTACTAGTCCCATACCTCCCTATCTTTCTAAAGGATATTGATGGACTAAGGGAGGAAGAATATTTCAACCTTCAGACCATGTTCATGCTCAGATAAGCTGGGGACACAAATTCAATTAACTGATTGGAATTCGTTTTCGTTTTTAAAGGCTCCAACATGCTTGCATGTGTCGGCCTTGGTCACCTAATGGCAGCTCTCCATGCTGCACGATCCATTGCAGCCTCCCTGTTCAGACCCTTAACCCTGAGGTCACACTTAATGACCTCGTCCCATGTCTTTCTCGGTCTACTCCTCATAACCCCACCCCCAATATTAACACTTCTCACCTTCCTCACCCAATTATCATCCTCCATCCTCTCCACATGTCCAAACCACCTCAATCTACCTCTCCTCATCACAACACCAATACACTCCAGTCTCATCCTACCTCTCAACTCTTCCATTGTAAACCCAGCCCCTCCAGGCCTTGGACGCAGGGACGCACTGCACATCCACCTTATCATTGTCATTTCTGTACGTCTGAGCTGGCGAATATCTTCCTCCTTCACTGCCCAGGTCTCACTGCCATACAGCATTACACTCCTAACACATGCTGCATACAAAGACCCCTTAGCACATAGGGAGAGCCCTCTCAATGTCAGGAGAGGCAAGAGCTCCCTGAACTTCTTCCAACCACTTCTCACCCTAGCCACAGAGCTACCTCCAGCCCCACCTCCAGCACACAACATGTCTCCCAAATAACAAAACTCTTCCACACACTCAAGAGATTCACCAGCAAGTTCAATCCTTTCACGTCTGACAATCTCCACCTGCTCACCCCGGCACGCCGTACACATAAAATCAGCATTATCTCGCAGTCTACCTCTGATACCACTACATCTCTTATGCACCCATTTATCACACACACCGCACAAGATGGAATTACTTCTCACGCCCTTGTGGCAAATTGCACATGGCCACTCTCCCTCGTCTTTGACAGTACCGCCACCAACCCTAGATATCATCACTTTTGTTTTATCTGCATTTACCCTTAAACCCTTTTGCCCCATACCATCTCTCCACTTCCTAAACCTTTCCTCTGCCTCCCTTTCATTCTCTGCAATCAACACCAAATCATCAGCATACAACAACTCCCACGGGAGTCCGTTTCTAAAGTCACGTGAAAGGGCTTCAAGTACCATGATAAACCACATGGGACTCAACACTGACCCCTCATGCACACCAACATTCACGGATTTGATAAAAAATAGGTAAATGAGGACTTTGTCTACATACAACTATCTTTCACTAATTTCCACGGCTAGCACATAAACGAGGACTTTCTGTTAATACAACTGTAGTTCTTTCTCCTTCACCTGACCAACATTTACCCTCTGGCAACTGACTTCACTTACTTCTGTGACAACAAAGAAGACAGCATTTCTTGGTAACTAGCATCACTAAGTCTGATCTACTGCCACAGCTAAACACTAAAGATTCATAGATGGTAGACTATGGCCAAGTTAAAGCATAAAGAGATGCAACTTCATCATCAATCTTCTTGGATCAAGACGTTTTCCTCAACACAGCTGGGTTGATCTTATCATCTTGATATTATCTTCAGTCACAGTGTTAGAAGTCCACTCGTTTTCTGCAAATAAAGAAAAAAAAAACATTAATGGGTCTGCTTTCACCTGATGGAACTAAACCACTTCTAAAACCGAAATACTAAACTATGGTTGCTGAGACACCAGGCATCCAAACCCAGTGGTACCAGGCACCAACACCCACTGGAACACCAGCCACCTCAACCCACTGGGTCACCTGGCACCCAAGCTCACTGGGTCACCAGGCACCCAAGCTCACTGGGTCACCAGGCACCCAAGCTCACTAGGCCACCAGGCACCCAAGCTCACTGGGCCACCAAGCACCCAAGCTCACTGGGCCACCTGGCACCCAAGCTCACTGGGTCACCAGGCACCCAAACTCACTGGGTCACCAGGCACCCAAGCTCACTGGGCCACCAAGCACCCAAGCTCACTGGGTCACCAGGCACCCAAGCTCACTGGGTCACCAGGCACCCATGCTCACTGGGCCACCTGGCACCCAAGCTCACTGGGTCACCAGGCACCCAAGCTCACTGGGCCACCTGGCACCCAAGCTCACTGGGTCACCAGGCATCCAAGTTCACTGGGTCACCAAGCACTCAAGCTCACTGGGTCACCAAGCACTCAAGCTCACTGGGTCACCAGGCACTCAAGCTCACTAGGCCACCAGGCACTCAAGCTCACTGGGCCACCAGGCACCCAAGCTCACTGGGCCACCAGGCATCCAAGCGCACTGGGCAACCAAGCATCCAAACTTTCTAGGTCACTAGGCACCTCATCCTACTACACCACCAGGCACCTAAACACTAAGCTAATCTAAATACAGACCAACATACCTGGCTAACACAAACATCTGCCAACTGGATCATCTGAACACAATATCAGGAGTTTCAATTCCATAAAACCACCTAACATTCCAAAGAACATCTAGCTGGACCAACTTAACCCACCAGACCACCAGGCATATACAGTAAATAATACAGTGACAAACACAGCCACCCAACAAATTCCAAACACCAACCAATGACAGCACTTTAACCCACTAGACCACCTGGCATCTAAACACACTGACCTTAACATATTCCAAACATCCAAGCGTCATACAGTACTGTATCTAACAAACACCTAGCATTCCAAAACACACCTAGCTGAAGCACCTTGACCCACTAGACCACCAGACACCTACACAATACACAACAGCTACAACAAATTAAATTTACTTAAACCACATCCAATTAGAGTTCCTTTTCCTATTAAGAGCCAAACACCTAAATCCTTTATACTATCTATCTATCTATAGCCCGACGCCCTAATCCCGCAAAGGGTGGCCGCAGATAAAACGCCTCCAAGTCGCTCTGTCACCCACCATTTGACTACCCTCCCCCAAACTAACCCCCCCCTCCCTCATACACCTCTTAACTCCATCCCTCCACCTCATCCTCGGTCTACCCCTCCCTCTCCCTCCCTCCACCTCACCTACATACACCCACTTAGTCAGTCTTTCATTCTCCATTCTCTCCACATGTCCAAACCACCTCAGTATATTTCTCCTAATCTTCTCAACCACATCCACATCCACCCCACAACGTTCCTTCACTTCTTTATTTGTCCTTGATACAAGTTCTACAAACTGCCTTCACTTCACCTCATGTCATCAAGCTGCCCTTTCTCAAACTAAGCGCTCACTCTCTCATAAACCTCTCCACACAAACCCTCCACCTCAACCTGTCTCCTCAATCCCTCCAGCTCATTCTCCTAGTCATTCTCATTTTTCTTACTACTAATAGCCACAATTTTTCAACAACTGCATTGGTAGAGACTGTCACTTCATTTTGGGGTGGGAAGGGGTGAGGACCAAATTACAGGTGGGTGAGGGAAAGTCACTTTTTTTTTTTTTTAATAAGCCTACTGAAGAAGGAGGAACTGAAGACTCCATGTGGTGGGCCTGATTTAACAGAGCTGCTTAACCCGCCCCGTCCCGACGACGTATGGGTACGTCACCACGATTTGCATTTGCCAGTCCCGGCGACGTACCAGTACGTCGTGCAATTGCAAGGTACCTAATTTGCACAATTTTCAATTTTCGCACGTGATTTTTCGTATGTATACACGGGACACCTTCCTCTATTCCTGTACAAGATACCAAGCAGGGACAATGCCTTACACTGCATAACCTCCCCCCTCCCCCCCTCACACCATTGTCTTGGCAAAGGACCTGTTACCAGTGACCTGGCTAGTAAAGTTATTCAGGGCCAGAGTGATTCCCCAATCAATGACAATGTGGAGGACAATGTTTACATAGCATTAGAAGAAGAAACAGCCAGAAATAATGATCAGGTAGTGTGGCAAAAATAGGTCAGGTATGGTGTTTAGTTAGTGAGTGAAACAATGCTTATAATGCCTTTATTACTGCTTGAAAACCAATATACTGTCATACTACATATACATTCGTACCAAGTAAATAAATAAATACCGTTTATGAGTGGATAAAATAGTCACCCTCCCATAGAACTCGTTTTCTTTGGTGCCAGCATGTTAGAAAACCCACTCAGGTAAGGAGGAACTCCTACCTGGATTGGGCACTTTAAACCTCAGGTGAGCGATTTCTCTATGAATTTTCGATGTTTCTCACCAAAAGCGAAGGTTTTAGCCAAAAAAAAAAAAAAAATCGAAAATACCTCGGGACTGGGGGATGTCGGAGGTGCGGAAAACCTCGGGACGTGACGGGTTAACTGCCTGGTTATAGAAACATTTCTCAATTAATTCCCTATTCACTGAAGGGAGAAGGATAGACTGCAAGAGGGGCAACTTAGGCCTGCAGTCCACCTGGTTCAAATTTTTGATGGGCCTAGGGATGACTTCAAATGGAGATATACCTCTAATTCCTCAACTCTGATGACTTAGGGTTTTATTTTTGCTACCACCAGGTGATTCTACAACTTACGGAGGATCTATGGCTCTGATGGGGTTAATGATGATTATAACTTCCAGTTCAAAATGTATGTTGAATATAATCTGGAAACATCAAGAACAAAAAAATCTGATTGAAGTTAAAGTACCAATGTACCTTAAAAAAGAACAAATTTGAATTAAGGACAAGGTCTTACTCTCATAACATGGCTGTCCTTTTCAAATGCATGGGGTCTCCAACTGACTGATTTAACAACAGATCCCTGTTACTTGTTTTAATTAATTCCTGCCAACCCCCAATGACTTTATCCATCTTGAGGGATACTTTTGTAGTGAAGGGGTAAATAAAGGCTGTATCTTATTTCTACAGCTCCAAAACTGATTGCTTAACAATATGAAGTAGTTAAGATAACATACAGTGGAAGGGGTGAAAATGACAGTTGTTGGGCAGGTATTTCCATTCAGCAAGAGAGAGTCTTTGACAAATTTCAGCAAATATTCTTGCAAAATTTGCTTCCTAAGCTATTTAACTACTGTATAGGGTTTAGTGCATTCTAACTTTCCAACAATTACTGAGGCAATTTTGGAAACCAACTGGCAATTAGCAAAAGCTAGTACCATGGCAAGATTTAAAGAAAACTAATCAAGTTGATGTACAGTACTCTCCACTAGGCCCATCAAAGATTACTTCACAGACTGGCATCTAAATGATTAAGTAGCTAAAACACATTTACCGGTACTCACTATTTTAGTATCCAGATGAGATGCTCCCTTATATTGAAGGTGGTGGTGGTGACAGTTACGGAAGTTTTGCTCAGACTACCACCCCAGCAGAGTTGCCTCCTCTGCTATCAATCTGGCCATCTCCTTGAACTGCCCTGAAGTACAAATATGCTTTAGAAATCACTGACCCTTTACAATGACAGTGCTATCTCAACACTAGTTAAATCTTAGGCTGGAAAGGACATTAATGAAGGCTATATCTAATCCATCCATCTCATGGAGTATATCCATCCATTGCCAGATGCCTTAATCCTGTAAAGGGATGGCCACAAACAAATTGCCTCCATGTTGCCCTGTCCCCTGCCATTTCACTGTCCTGCCCCCCAGCTCACATCTCCCTCTCTCATATACCTCTCCACTTCATCTCTTGCTCTCCATCCCCTCCACATAGCCGAACCACCTCAATGTATTTCTCCTAATGCTTTCTGTCACATCCACAACCACAACACTCTTTCACTTCCTCATCTATCAGTCTATCTCTTCATGTAACTCCATATGCTCCTCTCAAATAACTCACATCCACTGCTCTCACTCTTGATTTGTGTCATTCCAACAAGGTCAAAGGTTCACTTCCATGCATTAGAGTTGGTATCACAACACTATCAGGCAGCAACTTTTTTACTTCCATGCTCACTTCCCTATTTCTTATCACTGCTTTCACAGAATCAGCAACCTTTCTTTCTTGTTGTACCCTTGCAAGCACTTCATCCTCCAATATTCCATCCTTACTCATTACACTACTCAAGTGCTTAAATGCACTCACATTTTCCATTTCCTTATCATCCAACCTCACTGAACATTCAGTGACTTAATTTCTCTCGAAGATCATAACTTTACTCTTCCCAACATTCAACTCTTGATTCCGTTTCTTACACACTCTTCCAAACTCATTAACCAAGCCTTGCTGTTCCCCTTCGTCTTCACTTAACAATACAGTATCACCTGGTCAAACATCAATACAGTAAGTTTCAAAACGCTGACCTCTCTAGTATGGGCCGATTCAACATCCACTGCTCTACCTTGTATCTCCTTTATAACCCCATCCATACTGTATACAGACTGAACAACCATGGAGACATGACACATCCCTGTTTCAATCCAACATTCAGATAGAAAAATTCACTCAGTTTACTGTCCACACGCACTGCAGCCTTAGCACTCTTATACATATTCTTCACAGGTTTCAATTACTTCCCATTTACTCCATATATTCTTATTATTTTCCACATTCTTTGTCTTTCCACTCTGTCACATGCTTTCTTCAAATCCATGAAGGCTGCATACAGCTTCTTTCCCTTCTCTAGAAACATTTCCACTAAAGACTAAGGATGAATATCTGATCTACACAACCACCTCCCTTCCTAAAACCTCCCTGTTCTTCTCCCTTCGTCTCTTAGCTACTGTCCTCTTAATGGCCCTATCTACTGCATTCTTTCTTATTAGATGCAGTAAATCACTTCCTTATTTAGATTACAGTGAGAAGAGTGACTAAATATTATGACTAGATATGAATACAATAACTAATGGGTGTGGGCAGTTTGCGTTTATTTCAACAGCGTGTATACCAGTACACTATTTACATAAACCCACATGGTCACCATACTTACACACCACCAGCACACAGTATACCACACTCTTAACTCGCTGCTTTCAGCTTTCAATTCTCCCCCTCTCCTTTCCAATTAACCTACTTAATATCATGGACCTTTAAGGGGTTTCAGTTAGACTATTAAGCTGCAAAAACAGTGTCATGGTAGTAACAGTCTTTCACACAGAATTAGGTAAAACAATGACAAAAATATTCAATAACAGTCATTTTAATGTTTCTGTGGTCCATATCCGATATCCTGATAATGACGATAAACACTGGCATCCGTTCAGTATCGAAAAAAATGCAAATATTGGTGATATATCAGTTCAGCGAATCGTAATGGTTACAGCACTAATCTCAACCTTGGTTATAATGTACGAATGAGTGTCCTTGGTCTATTCGACCCTCCATAGTTACCTGACTACTCTTTAATGGCTGAAAATATTTAGGGAAGTTACCACGTTAAACAAAAGAATTACAGTACAGTACTGTACTTATCTGAACAGACTTCTACCACTCTCCTCCAAGTAGTAAGGCCCTCCACTACTTGCGCTCTCCAGAGTATCTCCCATCACTCCTTTGGAAACAGACTATCTTGATATTTCCTTCACACCCAGTTGAACCACGGGTCACTATGGGAACATCAATGACATGACCGTAGAAATATACAAATTATTTACATCTGTAACTGGCATATCGGTACAGCAGAAATATACAGTAGATAAAGACCTGTTTTACCTTGTGCTTTTTTTTGCCACAGATTTTGCCTTTCACAAACTTAAATAGCAGAACAAGACAATGTTACAGCTGGTTACCCTTTTCATGGCACTTCATGAAGTGCAACATTGTACCATTCATCTACTAACTCAGAATTCCAGATGATGAAAATTTTTTGACCAAGCTACAGCGAAGAGCATAGCATCATTCTAGTAAGTGTTTGTTACAGCTTAGTATTCAAGGTGGAGTGCTGTCAATTTTAAATCAAATTAAAAGTAGAGGGGTATAGCATTGTATTCTAGTGTTAACCTATCATTAAAACTCCACATTCAAGACATGGGGCATTTTAGTCCAAGTACAAGAAAAGTATGGCTGCTTGGTTTGAAAGGTGGGCCTAAATTTGTCCTTTTGCAGCTTATTTCATGTAGTTCTACATCCTATCCACAGCATTCTATGACTAGCACAACAATCTTGTGTTAATATCTTGTTACTGCTCAGTAACAAAGACGGAGAAAGCAGTTTTACATCACGTTGGGATAAAACAGGTGTAATGCCATTCTGTCTATACTTAATTAAAATCAATGGCTCAGCAAACATTTTAGCCCTTGATTCCTGGGGTTTGAATGAAGAGTGAATGGGTGTGTGGCTCATTCAACTGGGCAAACTCTGGTTAATATCTCAAGTATTTTGTGGCTCTCTGGACCCAATCTCACTCTACCTTGAGGTGAGAATGATCTGGATGATGACTATTCTAATAACACAGTTTCAACATGTTCGTGCTTCCATCACCCACAACCCAAAAGATGAAGATGTGGTTGCATGGATTTTGAAGAGCCTTAGTTATGAGTTAAGAGTGACTCCTTGGTTAATATACTGCTTTTACTCTAACTTGGACTAAAACTGCCATCTCTCCCATCTTGAATGCTCAACTGTAATAATAATACACTAGAATACAAGACTAGTTATGAAGTCCTACACGATGGATGTAGAGCCATATCACTGTCTTTCAGTCGATGACCAGCGTCAAACAATCGTTCGTTTATGAAGGCTCCAACATGCTTGCATGCATCGGCCTTGGTCACCTAATGGCGGCTCTCCATGCTGCTCGATCTCCATTCAGTCCCTTATCCCTGAGGTTACATTCAATGACCTCGTCCCAGGTCTTTTTCGGTCTACCTCTCGCAACCCTACCCCTAACATTAAAACTTCTCACTTTCTGCACCCAATTATCATCCCCTATCTTTTGCACATGCCCAAACCATCTCAATCTACCTCTCCTCATCACAACACCAATACACTCCAGTCCCCTCAACTCTTCCATTGTAAATCTAGCCCCTACCCCCCAGGGCCTCACACTCGTGGATGCACTGCACATCCACATAATCATGGTCATTTATGTACATCTGAGCTTGAGAATATCCTCTTCCTTTACTGCCCAGGTCCCACGATCATACAGCAGTACACTCCTAATACATGCTGCATACAAAGATCCCTTAAAACAAAGGGAGAGCCCTCTCAATGTCAGGAGAGGCAACAGCTCCCTGAACTTCTTCCAACCACTTCTAGTTCTGCCACATAGCTAGCTCCAGCCCCACTTCCAGCGCATAACATGTCTCCCAAATAACATAACTCTTCCACACACTCGAGAGACTCACCAGCAAGTTCAATCCTTTCACGCCTGACAATCTCCACATGTTCTCCCCGACACCACACACATGAAATCAGCATTATCTCACAGTCTACCTCTAATACCACAACATCTCTTATGCACCCACTTATCACAGACACTGCACAAGATGGAATTACTTCCCACTCCCTTGTGGCAAATCGCACATGGCCACTCACCCTCTTCTTTGAGAGTACTGCTACCAGCCCTTGATACCATGACTTGTTTTATCTGCATTTACTATTAAGCCCTTGTGCCTCATCCTATCTCTCCACTTTCTAAATCTTTCCTCCGCCTCCCTTTCATTCTCTGCAGTCAACACCAAATCATCAGCATACAACATCTCCCATGGGAGTCCATTTCTGAAGTCATGTGAGATGACTTCAAGTACCATAACAAACAACAAGGGGCTCAAGACTGACCCATGATCCACACCAACATTCACTCACCACTCAAATCCATTCACCCTTACCTGGGTGCGAGTACCCATATACATAGCCATAACCACCCTAACCAGCCACTCCTCAATCCCAAGCTTTCTCATTGCCCACTACACCACCTCTCTAGGGACTATGTCAAAGGCCTTCTCCAAATCAACAAAAACAAGGTACAGTTCCCTTTTCATTCCTATATATTTTTCCTGAAGCTGTCGAACAATGAATATGGCATCAGAGGTCGCTCTGCCTGGCACAAACCCAAACTGCATCTCATCAATATTCACTCTTTCTCTAAACATACCTTCCATTGTAGAACTCTCTCAATTACCTTCATTTTCTGGTCGAAAAGCTTTATGCCTCTATAATTTCTTCTATAATAATTGAAATTTGAGCCAAATTACTGTGAATGTCTTTCCTTGGTTACTAGTCAAAACTGCCCTCTCAATATGACTACACCTGGCCATCAATTAACTGAAAAGGGATTAGAGATCTAGGTAGTTGCATGGAATATGAGAAGCCTTAGTTAAGCAATGTCTCCTTGGTTGCTTGTCAAAATTACCATCCCAATCTGACTACACTTAGGCATTACATAATTGAAAAGGGGGTTAGGGATCTTCATGAGGTTGTTGCACTGAATTTGACGAGCCTTAGATAAGAAAAATATCTTCTTGATTACAAGTCAAAATTACCCTTCCAATCTCACTGCACTTGGCCATCAAGTAACTGAAATGGGGATTGGGATCTGTAATATGAGAAATTCATTATAAATCATTTAAAATTTAATTGCCATGTGGAAGGGACAAGCATGATGATTATAAATAATAATAATAATAATAAGCCATCCATCATCCAATCCTACGTTGCCCCTTGAGGATCGTAGGAGCTTGGGGCTAGGCAAGTTGGTCCTGATATTTAAGATGAGAGTGACCAGCCTCACTCATCCCTGCGTGGCATTACGTGAACAATAACCCCAACCACCCCTTGGATATAAACCTTCACTGGCTCAATCTGACTGGAGCACCGTAATTGCCCACTAAACCACCAGGCGCCATAATTTGGTTATATGGTTAACACCCAGAGTAGTAAATGGTTTCCTGGTGTACAGGAAACCATTTGGCTTGTCACTCAGTGTAGAGTCACCCACAGGCAGAAGGAAGAGGAAAGAATGAAGGAAAGAAAGACAAAAGAGGCAGTGTAAAGTCACCTGTAGGCAGAAGGACGAGAAATGAACAAAGAAAGACAGAAGAGGAAGGAAAGAAGGAATGGAGGGAGGAGAGGAAAAGGCAGACACCCAAGAGCACCACTACATCGAGTTAGTGGATGGTGAGCGCCCCCACCTACTACAATATAATAATAATAATGACTGAAAAGCCGTTGTCATACTCACCTAGTTAGCATCCAATTTAATGTCCCCATCAAAGTGACAATTGTAGTAGTGCTAGTAGTATCTGTGGTGGTGGTGGTCCTCTGCAGTTCAATGCCTTGAAACCAGAAAGGGTGGCCACAAATTAATTAGCCTCCATGTCATTCTGTTCTTCGTCATCACGCTGCCCTCTTGTTGTACTCTCCAACTCACACTCCTGAGAGATAAAAATCCTTAAAAACCATCAAATTAAAAACTGTATAAAAATCATCTATCAAAAAATATCCATAACCACACTGAAAAACAAAATTCCACACACACACACACACACACACACACACACACACACACACACACAGACCCACCTCAAAATCCACAGACTCACCTCAAAATCCACAAGCAAACCCTCAAATCTACAAATCCCTAAAAAAAAATCCATGGAAACTCTAAAAAATTCAGACCCACAAAAAATCACACACAAACCGTCCAAAAAATCCACACACTGACCCCCAATAATACACACACACACACACCACTTCAAAGTCCACATACTGACTCCACCCCAAATTCCACACGCAGCTCTGTTGCCCTTCTATTTCAGCTGTTACTATTTTAATTATCTGAGTAAGCTTTAGAAGTTTTCAGAAAAGTTTACAATACAAACTAAAATCAATACCATAACAGCAGTTGGAGGGAGGAAAATGGAAAAACATCCTCCTATCCAGGGAGAGGAGAGTGGCTGCAGGGTATTATTTTGTATCACTAGGAATGAAATCTCCTGGATATGTCAATGCCATTACATAAAGTATCCCTCTTCAGCACCAGATAATATTATAGTCTTTATAAATCCATTCATTGAGACCTTTCCTAAGCTAATTAAAAATGTCTTGGTACCAGCAAGAGTACTGTAAAAACTGGTGTCACTCAGATTCAAGGTTGAGAAATAAGTAATCTTACAATGACAACTTTTGTAGTCTACAGCAATTCATCACATAAGTTGTTCACTTAAAAATGTTTTTTTTACAATAATGCTGTAAATCAACCAAGGAATACTTTTTGCTTAACACGCCACTGTTTTTTAGGAAGCAGTCTGAATGTGCAGTGAAGGATCACAATTAATACAATTTATATACCAAAAATCTCAATGCAGTGGACCCTCTCTGTACTAGATTAACTGGAGGGGAAGCCTGATCTGATAAAGCTGATAATCCAGTAAGACTGATGATCGCCCCATGAACTGGGATTTCATGAATATAATGGAAACTAAATGACTACAAGAGCACATTCTAGCACTAAAAATAAAAACTATATCCATTTTACACTACTCTGGCCCACAATTTCACATTCTTTTCACAGCACTTCTTAATGACTAGCCTAAGCAGGTGGGAAAAACCGCCGACAGCATTGGTAACTATGTTCTGATTCACCCTGCACACGGGAAGTGATCCAGTAGAAGGTATGCATCATAAACCACATGTAACGGATATTGTATGTTAAATGCAAAAAAGTGCCCAGTGCGCCCAGAGTTGACTGGTAGGGCATGGATTCTCCCATTTGCTGGATGGCTGTCCGGGGGTCCTCAACATGCTTATTAAATCCAACACCTGATCTAGTGGGACACACAAAAGCAAGGGTCTACTGTATATCACTATTTCTTTCATTTGCTTATGGACTTCAAACACTTAACCCGCCCCATCCCGACAACTTTTCCACCATTGACTCCCCCCAATCCCGACCGTTTTAGGAAAAATTTTTTTTTGGCTCAAACCTTCGCTTTTGGTGAGAAACATCGAAAATTCATAGAGAAATCGCTCACCTGAGGTTTAAAATACTGATTACAGGTAGAAGTACCTCCTTACCTTACTGGGTTTTCTATCAGGGTGGCACCAAAGAAAACGAGTTCTATGGGAGGATAACTATTTCACACCACTCATAAACGGTATTTATTTATTTACCTGGTACGAATTTATATGTAGTATGAGAGTATATTGGTTTTCAAGCAGTAATATAGGCATTATAAGCATTGTTTCACTCACTAATACCTGACCTTTTTTTCCCACATTACCTGATCATCATTTCTAACTGTTTCTTCCTCTAATCCTATGTAAAGTTTGTCCTCCACATTGTCATTGATTGGGGAATCACTCTGGCCCTGAATTTCGTACTGTGGCATGACATGGCTATACTGGCCAGGTCACTGATAACAGGTGAATTGCTGAGACAATGGCATGCAGGGGGAGGGAGGAGGTCATGCTGGGTAAGGCATTGTCCCTGCCTGGCATCACGTTGAGGAAGGTGTCACGTGTATACGTACCAAAAATGACTCGCGAAAATTGAAAATTGTGCAAATTAGGGACCTTGCAATTTTTTCGCGTTTATGTACGTCAACGGGATTGGCAGTGACAAAACGTGAGGACGTTAAAGAACGTCGACGGGACGCCGCGGGTTAATATACACTAATACACCCATTCACAACAAACCAGTATAATCCATTTTGATAACTGTTTGCAGTCTAGAGCATGATTCTTTGTTACCTGGGATTATAATTTTTTCTTGCTTTAACACAACTACCAATTCACATAATTTTCAATTACCGAGTATTTTGTAAGATATCTACAAAGCTAAGTGAGCAACTACTGTATTCTTGCTATTTCCAGACAATTCTAATCCACTTAGGCTATGGCCACACCGAATGTGACGAGCGGGGAGGTAGCATCAAGCAATAAGCGGAGAGGTGAGCGTCAACGCGATGCGTGTCCAAATAGGAAGAAGCAACCTTGTGGGCGACAGATAGTCAGAAGCATGCCTATAGTGAAATATCTACCAGGCAATTTACTATCTACTGAATTATATTTCACAGATTTATGTATACTGTATGCATGTGTGTACGTATATATACATGTATATATATATATATATATATACATACACATGCATATAGTGTATATACATATCTGTTTATTAGTTTTAAGCCTATGGGCGTAGCAAAGGGAACAGAGTACTAAATATTAGTATGAACTTTAGACATTAATGGTCTTTGATAGGGTTTATAACAATGGTGGAACAAACATTACTTAAGCAATCGTATGACAAAATAATGTTTGATTATAATTTACCATTTGTATGCAGTTATTCACAGATATCTTCTCAGTGTTTCTTCAACACTCCAATATTTTTGTGGAGTGGATCATTTGGATCCCACACAGCTCTCCTGTAGTACACGGCTCCAATAAGGTGTCCAGAAGACATAATTACCAGAACCCAACCGCCCCAACATGCAGTACCAGCATGACTGAATGATGAAGCAAATGCCTGGGGAGTGGGGATGTTGCTATGCAGTGCGCGACATTTTGGAACATGCTGCATCGCATAGTGACGAGTGTGGAGAGTGAGCAGGGCGATAGACCTCCCCACTCATTCAGTGTGCCCACCCACATTAGTGTGTTTTATCATGTCACCTCACCCCTCCACACTCAAGTCGCCCCACTCGTCGCGTTCGGTTGTAATGGGGTGTATAAAAGTCTGCGTTGTTTAGAGGCAATGGGGGGATCCTCTTTTGGCTCAGTGGTAACATGTGTGAGTACTAAGCGCAAAGACCCAGGATCGAATCCCGGCCAGTCCAGTGATTAATTTAAGTTTCAGTTCGGTTATTATATTCGTTGGCGGCGGTGTGGGATGTGAGGCGGGGCTTAGAGGGCCATGATGTTGAAGGTATCTTAAACCTTACATCCCAGGGGTGAGCTGACTGTGTGGTTCGCGGACTCCACCTAATGGTGGCCTCCGGTGTGCTACGCTACCACATGTATTTGAAACTGACCAAATTAATCACTAGGGGGACAAAAGCGATGCAACGGGGTGTATAAAAACCCGAGTTGCTTGGAGGCAATATGGGGGATCCTCTCTTTGGCTCAGTGGTAACGTATGCGTGTATGATGCGAGGGGGGCCCGAGATCGAATCTCAACCAGGACAGTGATTAATTAGTTAAGTTACAGTTGGGGCCTTTACACGGTGTGACCGTAATCTTCAATGGTACAGTACTGAAAGAGTTAATGAAGGCTGTATCCTAACTCATCCAGTTTGTAGTCTTCCCTGACCTGAATAAAATCATCTGAATGAGATAAATGAAAGTTATATGAAAACTCCTCAGGTTAAAAAAAAAAAGAAAAAAAAAAAAAGTCTCATAAAACAGATTTTCATCCTTTTGGTGCTTACTTCACACATTTCAGTTGCAGAATAAGATAATACTATGGCTTTACATTCTCTCCATAGTACCTCTTCATGCCAACATTATTTTCTAGTGCAAATCTATTGTTAAAACTCCATCAAAATGGGAAGATGGCAATTTTAGGTCAAGTTAGAATAAAAGGAGTATACATTAATATCTTCAGTATAAGGCATGACTCTTACCCTTGTAGCAGATCATGATGTAGCTGGAACCTGTCTCTGGCCACTGCACAGTTCTGTAGTCCATGATACTTCTTTGTGGCTTAAGCCATCCTTGTGTTAATATCTTCGTACAGCTTACCATTCAGGTGACGTCAGAGGCCTTCAACATTTCAGCCACAGTGTCAGATGGGCTGCCTTACCCTTTCCCATTTTAGTTATTTTCTGTCTGATCCAGTCCCATTCTACCCAACCTGTCAAAAATATTATTTACATTACAATCACATGCAGCACCATCATAATCATAAGTCATCATCATCATCATCGCTATCATTCAGACCTCTGTTCCCATCTAAGGATGAAGAAAGGAAAAACAAAGTTGAAAATAGTGCATGGATGACTACTGACTAATATTAACAGTGAAAAAGATCTGAAGAATCATTATTAACATTAAATGAAAAATATTGCACGGATTAATTTATAAAAACAACAAATATTTGAACATTAGCTCTGGAGCACAGAAGCACAAAAAGTGATATCATTTTTTGTTTTATAAAATAAGAGGAAATTCAATTTTCAACCCGATGCTGGAGATGTATGTCAGAGTGCACATCCGAATGCCTGTCACCGTACGTCACAATCATCAGGATAAAAAAAAAAAAAAAAAAAAAAAAAAAAAAAAAAAAATTGAGTAGGTGGACGTAGCTCCTCAACTTTTTATTTTAAACCAGTTTACAATGGCTAATGTTTGCTGTGTCTTAACCCATCACATCCAGGGGTTGTTTTCACCACCCAAACCACCAGAAGGTGTTTTTCTTAAAAATCACCTTTATTTAAACCCTAATTTCTCTGTTGAAACTATAATATAATATTATAGTATAATACTGTATAATGCTATAATCATAATAATAATAATACAATACTACTAATACTACAAAACACTAGATCATGTATAGGCTACATGACTCCCGGACAGCCCTGGAAAGACATGTATATATGTCACCCGGACGGGATGGGTTAACCTACAATCACTGGGCATTTGTCTTTTTTTTCTTTTTATGAAGACTATGCATCTTGATATCTAATGGCATTACAAAGTGATGTCCTAGAATCATAACCTTTGACATCGAAACAATAGGATAAAATTTCTCCAACCAAACCGTGGCAAGCAATATCCTGCCGTGTTGGACTTTTAGGTTGATTCAGCTTCAAAGTCAATCCCTCACTAATCGTTCGTATCTACCAGCCTAACCTAACTAACCACACCAGTTTGGGGATGAATGAGTTTTTTGAGTTCCAATTTACCCACTGCTCTCTTTACCGCAGGAGGCCACGGCTGTATGTCAGAGGACCATAGCAACTAGAGGATAATAGCCCATTATACAACATATCATTATGTATTATTCTATTGCATTACCAGGTGGGGATAAAGTCTGGACACATGCAAATATTTATGAGGATTATTTAATAGTTCATTAATTAGTAAGTCAGTCAGTCAGGGAGTGAAAGATAAAAATGATAGATTACTAGTGAAGAAGCGAGAAAAAGTGAGCAGATAGAGAAAACGCTTTAAGGAATTTCTGAACATAGAGAAAGAAAGATTTGCGAGTACAAGTGGCTGGGGAATGGCTGGGAGAAGGAGGGTCATGCGAAAAGAGGAAGAAATCAATACGATGGAAGTTGTGGAAGCAATGAAGAAAGTCAAAATAGGGAATGCCCCAGGAGTTGATGGAGTGTGTGGTGAAATGCTGAAGCATGTGGGAGAGATAGTAGTAATATGGATGTGGAGGATGTGCAGATTGGCCTGGGAGGAAGGTCAAGTCCTGGATGATTTGAAGTCAAGTAAGGTAAAGTCCTGGATGAATGGATGTCAAGTAAGGTAAAGTCCTGGATGACTGGAAGTCAAGTATAATTATTCCCTTGTACAAAGGAAAAGGGGGAAAAAGAAGTGTGTAGTAATCACAGGGGCATTTGTCTTCTTAGTGTAGTAGGAAAAGTATATGGTAGGATACTTATTGACAGAGTTAGGGAAATAACAGAGGAATCAGTTGGAGAAGAACAGGGAGGTTTTAGGAAGGGAAGAGGTTGCGTAGATCAGATATTCATTCTTAGGTCTTTAGTGGAAAAGTTTCTAGAAAAGGGAAAGTCGTTGTATGCGGTCTTCATGGATTAGGAGAAAGCACATGATAGGGTGGATAGACAAGAATTATGGAAAGTACTAAGAATATATGGAGTGTATGGGAAGTTGCTGAATGCCATGAAGAGTATGTATGACGGTGCTAAGGCTGCAATGCATGTGGATAATGAACTGAGTGAATTTTTCTATTTGATGGTTGGATTGAAACAAGGATGTACCATATCTCCATGATTGTTCAATCTGTATATGGATGGGATTATAATGGAGATACAAGGTACGGCAGTGGATGTTGGAGCAGCCAGTGTATGGAAACTCCCCGTACTGCTGTTTGCAGATGAATTGTGATGTTAAATGAAGACGAAGGGGAGAGTGTATACGAAAAAGAATCTAAAGGTGACTGTAGGGAAGAGTACACTTATGGTACTCGAGAGAAATAAAGTCACTGAGTGTACAGTGAGGTTGGATGGGAAGAAAATGGAAAATGTGGATGCATTTATGTACTTGGGTAGTGTGTGATGAATAAGGATGGAAGTTTTAGGGTGAAGTGCTTGAAAGGGTACAACATGGAAGAAAGGTTGCTGGTTCTTTGAAAGCAATTATAAGAAACAGGGAAGTGAGCCAGGAAGTGAAAAAGTTACGCATGACAATATTATGACACCAACTCTAACGTATGGAAGTGAAGCTGAGACCTTGCTGGAGGAACACAAGTCAAGAGTGACAGCAATGGAAATGAGTTATTTAGGAGGAGCATGTGGAGTCACATGGAGAGACAGACTGACAAATGAGGAAGTGAAGTAGAATTGTGATGTGGATGTGGATGCTCTTTAGTAACAGATGTTATTTCCAAAGACTCTGGGTGTCCTACATGAATTATACAATCTTTAGTAACAGATACGATATTTCTGCAGAACACAGGTGCCAGTAATGAATTAAATAATCGTGAAAGCCATCCCAGTCAAATTGCACGAGAGCTCCCACTAAGAAATTATGAAAATTTAACGACAGCGATTATTTTTCACAACTGCCAATTCGTTTATGACCCCCACCTTCTGTGGGAATATCATTTGTTGAACCCCCGCCCACACGCTGGGCAATATTTAACGAAGACGTCACCTCACTACATGCAATTTCTTGGAAAGCACAGAAAATTGCTTGTTTTCAAACCATAATCCCTTTGTGCATCATAACACAAAATGAGTTAAAACGGTGTTCCGTCTGAAGAGGAATCGATGACGCACTAAGACGCATTTGCAGTGGAAGTCTGAAGGGATGCCGATTAGGCAGTTCTGGACAAAAATATTCACCAAAAATTATGTTTTAGCATGAAATGCATCAAAATTTGGTGCGTCATAGGGGAGGGTGTCTATTTCTAGGCCAACACTCTCAAATAGTCGGAATTCTCTTGGTTTTTAGTTCAGGGGGGGAGGGGGCACATGCGCGATTTTTGGCGATTTACTCGAAAACTTATTGGTCGTATCAGAATCCTGACAACACCACGTGAAAGCTTGTGAAATTCTGCATCTAGACATATGCTTAGCTCTTGCATCATGTGGGCAGAATTTTGTGCTACAGTGTTGGGCAGTTATTTTTGTTGTTGAACAACAGCATTCTCACCTCATTTCAGCACTTTCACACATCAACTTTATGTGTTTTTATTAGCTTATCGTATACTGTATTATAAACATCAGGGAAGTTGATGGTATACAATTTATACCATTATAGCCACTTTCTGGGGCAAATAAAATATGTTGGAAAGTTTTCCTTTCTGCACGAGTCCAGCCTGCTCTCTTGGCATTTTCTCCAATCATATCACACATACTTACAGAAAACTTACGGTGCACGAAGGGAACTATAGCACTTCCAGAAATGACTTAACCATTTCACTCAACTCTTCCTCTTGCAAATGAAAGTATCCCCAGATCTCTAAGTCATTGTGCTGATGAGTAGTGACGTGAGGAAGAAAAGTAATTTTGCCGCGTGAGAGCAAAACATGGTCGTGCACCTGTCTGTGGGGCTGACTATGGCTTGCTATCAATGTAATAACTTACTCCACTACCAGATAAAACAGACACTGTTGCATCCAAGGCGTGCCTTATGGCACTGTCATTGAGCCCTTTTCTAGTATCTTTGGAAAGAGGCTTGGCAGGCATGGATGATACAATTGGCTACAGGCAGTGCTGATGGAATCAGACAAAGAGGAGCCTGAAGAAAGCATTGTACACCTGCCAAAGGCAGGGGACAGAGTGACTCTCGCCAGTGTGGTAAAGAGGGACTCCCTCCCTACCCTTTGGTGGCGAGATGAAATGGCGGCCGGTTCAAACAGTGGCAGGAAGACACTTGCATGTATAGCTGCTGCCTGGCGACCCCGTAGCAGCCCGATTGTGACGTGTATACAAGTTATGTCAGCAAAGATATCTGACGGAGGGCAATGGGTCAATCTGCACCCAAAATTCATTCGTACCTAAACTGTTCAGGTAGGTTAGATTAGAGCAAATAAGTATAGTTGCATTAGGTTAGGTTACGTTAAGTTGTCGTGAGACTGCTGGAGAGCTCCCAGACATAAATTTTACCACTGCATTTTTGCATTTTTGTATGTTATTTTTGTGATACTGGGTTGCTTAAAAAAGTTGAGAAATAGCATACTTTTGAAGATATCCACAATAGAACCATTAGTTTTACAAGAAAACCATGGCAAGTGTCCATCCAACATGTTGGACTTTTAGGCTGACTCAGCTCCAAGTCAACTAGTCACTAATTGCTCTTCCTTACTAACCTAAACCGCCCTGACACAACTTGGGTGAAGCAACATGAGAGCTCCATGCATAAAATTGCCACATGCCACAGTTTGCGTGTAAAACTTGTGATTTTAACGCTGACATCTTCAAAATTCCGCAAAATTTTAAAGCTATCAAAATGATAATTACTTTAACCTACACTTTACAGAAACAAAAGTTATCACTCTAATATCCGGACGCCCAATATCCGAACATCCCCACTATCCGGACATAAGAATGTTTCATTCTGTACTTTTTTCCATACTATACTTACCTCATATCACTCTTTAATGTCCTTTATTGGTGTGAATAGGGTGTTAGGAGCTATGCATGTGAAGTAGGAAGGTGTTTTTCTGAGTTATGCTAGGTTAGGGTCCATAAGTAACAGCCCAGGAGCCAGTCACCAGAATGTTTATTATTGTATGAACCTACTTCTAAACCCTCATTTTATGTTTCTTTTGCATTTATTTCAGTCATTTATGTGCCTTATTGGTGTGATTTGGGTCTTAAATAGGTGCTATGCATGTCCAGAGGGAGTTGTATAGGTGTTTCTCTGAGTTAGGGTCCATAAGTACAAGTCCATAAGCTGGGGCCCAATATCCGGACCTACCTATGGCTCTATTACGTCGGATATTGGAGTGATTACTGTACAATGGTAAATTTTTTACATGAGAGATCTCCTGCAGTTACATCAGCTATCTGTCATTAAATTTTCATTATTTCCTAATGAGACCTCTCCTGCAGTCTGTCCTAACTTATCACTACCTTACTATAGGGCTGTCCTGCCTCATCCCCTTTTATTTATTTATTTATTTATTTATTTTTTTTTTGGGGGGTGATCTGCAACAGTAGAGTTAAATGACCAGATCACATGCAAAAACGTAAGTACAGTATAACATACTCGTAACAGACCAAAACTGCAAATTTACCATACAGTGGGTGAACAAGAGTTATTACTATGCTGCTGCAAAAAAAATAATAATGATGATATCATTGGCTGAGGATGACGCTTTCCTGCTGGGGACTGGGTGGGTAAGCATTACTGAGGATGGTACGTTACTGATTATACAATGATGACGATGGTAGTGATGTTAAAGGTACTGTTGCTGCTGCTGATGGTGGTGGTGATGTTGATGGTATTGATGAGTGATGATTTAGTATTACCTGAAAGGGTGGTCTGTCCTAGGTACCTACAATCAGTGTCTCCCAAGTGCTCTCCAGCATTTCACTGCTATTGGCTATGAATCAGCTTGCGTCCTTCTAACTCAACGGTCAATTTAACGTGAAAATGTCTTGGCATAACACAAAATAGACAGTAATATGCCAGAAACAACGCACCATCTCATCCAGAGTTCTGGCGCTCAGCGGGGCCACCGGAGATGACGCCAAGAGATGCTGGCTTGATTAGATAATTGAAGTAAAAATACCAAAATAAAATACAAGGACACGATATGTGATGAAAATAAAAATAAAAATAACGTGTGCGAGGAGGAAATCGACAAAAAACACTGAAAATAAATAATACACGAGTACTTAAAAGGCCCCCGTTTGTTTACATGTGATCACGTGATAGGCGGGGCATTTAAATCCTGAACACGCTTGGCATTAAAAAGACCTCACAGCACCTCTTACAAAGCGGTTTAGTCTGCATATTACACATCAGTATCTTCATGTATGTTATTTATATCGCCATAACATTCAAAAATACATTGCATCGTCAACATACAAGAGAATACTGAGGTGTAATTTCTGATAGTAGGATTACCAGTTACTTAGCGAATTGTTTCGCTAGTCATATATTCAGCAATTTCAACTTCGACTTAGTTTACATCCAAGGGGATACTGATATATAATGTACAGAATAAATTGCAAAGGAAGAGGTGCTACATAATCTCCAATGACACTCACGATTCAAGTATGCGGATTAGGAACTCTTTAATTCTGACCACTTCGTAACACCTCATCCTAAGCATTTAATTCTGCATATTATACATTACCATTCTTTTGCATGCTATATATATCGCTTTAGTATCGAAATTCTTTGCAGCAATAACATATAAGAGGATATTACGGTCTAATTTGTAGGCTAATATTTTTTTCAAAGTGATTTATTCTGCATACTATAGGCTACATTGATATCTTGCATGCCATTGATATTGTTTTATTATCGACGTAGTGGAAGGCATGTGTAAGATATTCAATGAAGGAATCCGTGAAGCATGTGAGGTAGTGTGCAGTGTGAAGAAAAGATGTAAAGACGTGAAAAGAACAGCATGGTGGAATGAAGAGTTGAAACGAGGTGTGGAAGAGAAAAAAGCTTACATATAGTAACTGGCTGGGATGTAGAGGAATGTAGGATGTGATGAGACGGAAAAGTTGTGTGTAGAGAAGAGAAAAGGAGAAGAGACCAGTAAGAGAGTGAGAATTGAGAGAATGGGGAGTTTGGAGGAAAGTTGAGTGTGAAATTGAGGGGTGGAAAGAAAATATTTTGGAAGGAGGTCAAGAATTAATGACAGGGTGATGAAGGGATTAGCAGAGGGGTAAAAGATAAAAATGGCAGAGTGAGAGATAATGAGTATGTAGAGAGGACATTTTAAGGAACTGTTGAATATATAGTGTAACAAGTGGCTGGGGAATGACTTGTGGAATCGAGAGACGAGAAGGAAGGAAGAGATTAGTGGGATGGAAGTATCTCATGCAATGCAGAGAGTCAAAATGGAAATAGCTCCACAGAATGATGGCGTGTGTGACGAAATGTTTTAATACAGGAAGGAGAGTGTGATAGAATGGATATGGAAGATATGCAGATTGAACTGGGAGGGAGGCTGAGTTCAGAAGGATTGGAATTCAGAGAAGTTTGTGGCATTCATACGGATATTTGTCTTTTCATTGTAATAGGAAAGGTACATTATATGGTAGGATACTTGCCGATGCCGATAGTTAGAGGGATAAATGAGGGATTAACTACTGAAGAAGGGATTTTAATTAAGAAGAGAAAAGACTGCGTAGCTCAGATAATCGTTCCAGGACGTTTAATGAAAAAGTATCAAGAGAAAGGAATGAACCTGTATGTTGTCTTTATGGATCTGTCTAGACAAAGAATGTGGCATATGTTTAAAATATATACAGTAGATGGGAAATTATTGAATGCTGTCAAAAGTACTTGTATGGGGGCGCAAGGGCAACAGTGAGGGAAGAGAGTGAACTAGAGATCCTTGATTTGAATGTTGGACTGAAACAGGGATATGTTAAGTCTCCATGACTGCTCACTATACGTGTAAATATGGATGATATTATAAAAGAGATGCAACGTAGGTCAGTGGATGTACGAGTGTCATTAGTGAGAGAGAGAGAGAGAGAGAGAGAGAGAGAGAGAGAGAGAGTAGGGTTTGGAAACTGTCTGTATTGTTGTTTGCTAATGATAATGAATTGTTAGTGAAGATGTATGGAAGTAGCAAGTCTTGGTGAATGAGTCTGGGACTGTACGTAAGACATGGAATCTAAAAGTGAATGTTGCTAGCAGTAAATTACGGCGTTTGAGATATATGAAGTAAATGAATGCACAGTGGGGCAGGATGATCGTGCAGGCCCTCGTTACAAAGTATGGGGAGAAAGCCTCATACATTTAAATCTTCCTAATGAGGAAACCCTTATTCTGCAGCTGGCTTTTGACACAACAGAGCTCAGCTTACACATACTGAATTTACCTACAGATATTACCTATACTGAATTTACCTACCATACTAAATTAACTCACTTGATGTAGTGCTGCCTACTTCCTTAGCTTTTATCATTCTTTTTCTGTGCCTGCCCTCCTCTCTTCCTATTTCTCCCATCTTTCCTGTCACTTCTTATTCCCTTTCTTTCTTTTACAGGTGGCTTTACATTGAGTGACAAGCCAAATGGTTTCCTGTAAGCCAAGAAACCATTTACAACGTTGGGTGGTAACCATATAACCAAACCATACGTGCTCCCTACGTATCAACAAGTGGGTTGGTGGAGGGTTGGTGCCCCTCCCTGTAAAACAACTAACTCAATGTCAAATGGCCACCCTTTGCGGGATTAGCCTATGGTGTCTGGCAATAGATAGATAGATAGATAGACTAAATTAACTTTGATTACCCATACTGAATTAACCTACAATATTCTATTTTTAGCTAATGATCTCCTCTATCCAGAAAACATGACTCCTTTAATCCAATGATGTAGTTTTCATTTAATTCTTAAACCACTAAACAATTAAACTCACTAAGGGACATTTCTTTTTTAAATGGAAGGTTTTGACGTACCCTCCATTAACATCCTCAATACTAGATCCTGCTCAAATGGATTTATATTGTCTGATGGTACCAAACCAAACCAACCTGACTTTCCTTAACCTGACAACCTAATTTGCCTAATCTAACCTCACCTATTAAGAGTAGAATGTAGCACCAGTTGAACTGGGCAGTAGTTCCAAGGTGGATGGAAGGCTGATGACTGGAAGACCTGGAACTCCCGTTTCACCAGTCCTCGGGACTAGCTTCTGACTATCCCCCTTTGCTTTTCAGTGTTTCAGTAACACAGGGAGTACGCTGGCATGCTGTCCAATACAAGTTCCTCTGTCAACACCAAACTACAAGCACGTTACACACTAAACTTTCTATTCAAAATTGTTAAAATGGCATCTCAACACCTAGCCTTGGAGTCCCAGGGGCGAGAGGGGGCCATCGATCCTAATAGCACTCACCATCCCCTCCTCTCCCGATGATGACTAAGCAAGATGCCTGGAACCACCGTCTGACTCATTTCTTCTCAATTTCTACAACATTCTCGGCCTTTCCTCTTTCTCTCTGTTGAACACCACCTCTCCTTCTCTAAACTTCACCTTCCCTTCCTCACTGAGACTCAACTGTCGGAGGCAACTTAATGGCAAACCCTTCTCTATAACCTCCTACTTTCTCTATACCCATTTAAAATCCAAAGCTGTTGTGTCCTGTATATGTATGCAACAACATACCTTGCTCTCATGTTCCTGAACTTGAACCTTCTGAATTCTCTACTTTCTGGCTTTGGCTATCCTTTCATTCTCTGCCTAACTATATCTGTGCTATTTACTTATCCCCTAATTCTACTGACTATGAAAAATTCTTTGACTACCTTACTTCTAAGATAGAACACATTCTATTAAGTTCTACCTCCTCTGAAATCTCCATTCCAGGTGATTTCAATGTTCACCATCACCTCTGGCTCTCCTCTCCTTTCACTGATCCACCTGATGGACAAGCCAACATCTTTTCTATCCGTAATGAGTCAATGACCTGGAGCAGCTTGCACAGCAACCTACCTGCATCCCTGACTGCCTTGGAGAGAGTTCCAACATACCTGACCCCTTCCATACAACTAATCCTTTTGCTTACACCGTTTTCTCCGTTGGGGTCCTCTGATCACAACCTTTATCACCTTAACCTATTCTATCACTCCAGTATGGCCTGTGGACCCTCCCAAGAAGCAGCAACTGTGGCACTTTGGAGCTGTTGATTGGGAGGCCCTTAGGCAGTATTTCTTTGATTTTCCCTGGAATGATCATTGCTTCCATGGCCGACAGCCATTTGAATGAGCTCTGCACATTATGGAGGTTATTCCCTCAGGTATGGTAACATACTTCTCCTCTTGTGACATGCAAAAAATAACCTTGATTTAATCACGCTTGTTCTAATGCTGCCCACATCAGTAAGAGGACCTAAAAAAGGTACCGGAGCCAAGCTACCCCTGAGTCTCATCTCTTTTATGTTTCTGCCCGGAATTGTGCTACGTCTTTGTTCAGCCAAAAATAATTACATTCATACTACATGCTCTGAATCACTGAATCAAATTCCTCCCGCTGCTTCTGACACCTTGCCAAAAACCTTTCTAACAACTTTACCTCATCATCCTTGCTTCCTGATTTCCACTCTGATGGCTCTGTAGCTGCTCCTTGTACTGATAAAGCAGAACTCTTCACTCATACTTTCTCCTCCAATTCCAACTTAGATATTCCAGTGCTGTTCCTCCAGTACTCCCCCCCCCCCCCGACTTCCTCATGGCTGACATTGAAATGTCTTCAATTGCTGTCATTTCTGCCATCACTGTCCTCAACACTGACAAGGCATATGGGCCTGTTGGGGTCCCTCCTGTCGTCCTCATGAACTATGCCACTGTGCTTACACCCTGCCTAGGTAAGCTCTTTTTGCTTTTGTCAGCTTACACCTTTCCCTCTTGCTGGAAGTTGCTGCTCTCATTCAACCTATCCCAAAGAAGGGCGATCATTCCCAGCCCTCTAACTATTGCCCAACTGCTTAACATCCTGTATTTCAATGTTTTTGAATCTATTCTTTAAAAAAAGAAAAGAAAGAAAAAAAAAAAAAGGATCCAGGAGGATTGGAAGTCGGGTATAATTATTCCCCTGTACAAAGGAAAATGAAAGAAGCATATGGTAATCATAAGGGCATTTGTCCTCATAATGTAATAGGAAAAGTATAAAATACTTACTGACAAAGTTAGGGAAATAACAGAGGAATTAGTTGGAGAAGAACAGGGAGGTTTTAGGGAGGGATGAGGTTGTAGAGATCAAATATTCATTCTTGGGTCTTTAGTGGAAAAGTTTCTAGAGAAGGAAAATAAGTTGCATGTGGTCTTCGTGGATCTGGAGAAAACATATGACAGGGTGGCTAGACAAGGAATGTGGGAAGTATTAAGAACATATGGAGTACACAGGAAGTTGCTGAATGCCGTGAAGAATGTGTATAAAGGAGCTAAGGCTGCAGTGTGTATGGATAGTGAACTGAGTGAATTTTTCTATTTGAATGTTGGATTGAAACAGGGATGTGTCATGTCCCCATGGTTGTTCAATCTGTATATGGATAGGGTTATAAATGAGGTACAAGGTAGGGCAGTGGATGTTGTTGAAGCAACCCTAATGAGAGAGGGCAGCGTTTGGAAACTCCCTGTACTGTTGTTTGCAGATGATACTGTGTTGTTAAGTGAAGACGAAGGGGAACTGCAAGTTTTGGTGAATGAGTCTGGGACTGTGTGTAAGAAACGGAATCTAAAGGTGAATGTAAGGAAGTATAAAGTTATGGTCTTTGAGAAATGATGCCACTGAATGTACAGAGAGGCTGGATGAGGAGGAAGTGGAAAATGTGTGTGATTAAGTACCTGGGTAGTGTGAGGAGTAAGGATGGAAGTTTAGAAAGTGAAGTGCTTGATAGGGTACAACAGGGAAGAAAGGTTGTTGGGTCTTTGAAAGCAGTGATAAGGATGAGGGAAGTAAGCATGGAAGTAAAAAAGTAACTGCATGAGAGTATTGTGATACCAACCCTAACGTATGTAAGTGAAGCTTGGACCTTGTTGGAAGAACACAAGACAAGAGTGAGAGCAGCAGAAATGAGTTACTTGGGAGGAGCATGTGGAGTTACGTGGAGAGACACACTGACAAATAAGGAAGTGAAGGAGTGTTGTGGTGTGGATATGGATGTGATGGAAAGCCTTAGGAGAAATACAATGAAGTGGTTTGGCCATGCAGAGAGGATGGAGAGTGAGAGACTAATGAGAAGAGTGTATGCGAGTGAGGTGGAGGGGGGGAGAGGGAGGGAGGGGGAGGCCGAGGATTAGATGGAGGGATAAGAGGAGTGGTATATGAAAGAGAGGGGTGTTGGCTAGGAGCAGGATAAATGGAAAATGGCATTGGACAGGGTGACATGAGTGTCTGTGGGCATCCCTTACGGGATTGAGGTGTCTGGCAATAGACAGATAGACAGATAAATCCTTCGTATCACAATCTCCTTTCTGATTGTCAGTATGGGTTCTGCCTGGGATGCTCCACTGGTGATCTTCTGACCTACCTTTCAGACTCCTCCTCCTCCTCCTTTTGGGACTCTGACAAATGTTTTGCCATTGTACTAGACATCTCAAAGGCTTTTGATCAAGTCTGGCATAAATCTTTAATTTTCAAACTGTCCTCTCACGGTTTCTATCCTTCTATTTGTGCCTTCATCTTAGCTTCCTTTGTGGCCATTCTATAGCTGATGTTGTAGACGGCCACCAATCTTCTTTTAGAGCTATCAATAGCAGTGTTCCTCAGGGTTCTGTCCTATTACCAACTCTCTTCCTTCTATTCATCAATGATCTAAGCTGTACATCTAACCCTATTCACTCATATGCTGATGACTCCACCCTTCACCATTCCATTCACTTCCTGTAGTGTCCACCTCAACAGTTACTTCAATAAACAAGGGATGAGGCTAGAGCACACCTAATGTCTGGCTTGGATCATATCTCTGAGGTAAAAATAATCTTGTTGTTTTTAATTCTTCAAAATCTCAGTTTTATATCTTTCAACCCATCAAAATCTTCAACAGGAGTATCCTCTAATTTTTAACAATATCCAACTCAATCCTGTATCATCTTTAATCATACTTGGAGTTTCATTCTCTCGAGACTGATCTTGAAAAGATCATTACTTCTCTCATAAAATCTGCTTCAAATATTTTCGGTGTGCTAAGCCAACTCCATGCTTACTTTACCCCTGCGCACTTGCTGACTTTGTACCTTGGTCTTATTTCCTCCTTTTTAGAGTATAACTCTCATGTGTGGGGAGGTTCCTCACATACAGCCCTTTCCAACAAGGTGGAGTCAAAGACTTTTCATATCATTAATTCTCCTCCTCTTACTGGCTCCCTTCAACCTCTTTCTCTTCACGGCACTGCTGCATCTCTATCTCTTTTTTATTGCTATTTCAATGGCCACTGCACCTCTGAACTGTCTGCTTGCATCCCTCCATCACTACGGCAGGACTAACATCGGTCTCGCAACAAACTCTCACCCCTTTTCTGTACAACTCTCTAATACAAGAGTTAACCATTACTCCCAGTCCTTCATGTATGCAACAGGTCAACTCTGGAACCGGCTTCTTCTGGCTGTATTTCCCACTGCCTAAGACCTTTTGTCTTTCAAAAGCAGTGTGTCCAGGCATCTCAAAATGAACAGATCTTGAATTTGGCTCTGTTATTTTGTTTTTGTTTTTTCATGAAGGGAACAATATTGTGGGCTTCTGGCCTTTGGTTCCTTCTTCCCTGAATTTAAAAAAGAAAGAAAAAAAAAAAACTACAACTATCACTACTACTCTTCCTCTCCTCCACACACAAATCTCCTCTCAGCATTATTCCTCCTTCCCTCCTTCATTCTTTTACCACTGCTGTTTCCCCTAATTGTGGGTCTTTGTTATAGCGGGAATATCAGAGCTGGAAGGAGTAAAAGCATTAATATTATTTCCTCTTTACATTTGTATGCATGCAGCCATTTAAGTTACTTAATAATTCTTTAAGCTTAAGATTAGTTTCAGATGCATCAAATGAAAATACTGTAGTTAAATAAGAAAGGGGATAAAACTACTGCACTGAATTACTGTGTGATAGGGTTAATGTCATTAATGGTGTATGAAGTGAGAGACCATCTAGAAAGATTTAAGCATTACAAAAATCAGCAGGGATTCATGCAACATGCATCCTGCCTGCTGTAAATACTGAGTGCAAATCAAATGCTTGAGAAATTAATAAAATAGAATGTCAGGGGATTTTAAAATTCTGAAAGCACCATACTTAGACTGTATCAGATTGACTGATTGGGATAAAGGGCTTTTCACATGAAAACTGGATGAAAAGATTAAATTTGCACTTACTACGAGTAGAAATGCCTACAGCATGGGGTGATTAACTGAGCTGCTTAAATGGCTGAAATGATTAAATGAGTATATTAGCAAGGGTTAAAAGTAAGCAGTCAGGATGGAACTTGGAAAAATGGTTTTTCATTAAATAAAAAAAAAAAAAATTAGTAGGGAGACAGATTGGCACTGGTTTGGAAATAGAGCATTGGGTGAATGGAAATAATTATCCAGTGAAACAGTAGGTGGTCCTTCCATTAAGAGTTTCAAGAATTGGCTGGATAGGCATGTGAGTCATTGTTTTCACTACGATGGCATCTTTCACATTATACTCTAGCTGCTAACAGACAATTTAAATAAACTTGGGGGACATGTTTCGGACTCAAAAGGTAAGTTTAAACCCTCACTAAACCTTTACTACAAAAGAGCTTTCTTAAAGTTAATAATACCTTCTGTAAGAACCAAGACTGTATTAAACTATGTCATCATATGGAAGGGGTTGAAACATGAAAATAAATCTGTCTCAGTCACTGTTTCATTCAGGACAATTAGTACTTTTTTGTATGCTGCTCTAAGATAGTTGGCCTATATATTTTTTATTCATTCTTTCCTGCAACATTTCCATGACTGTTTTCTTACACTAAGTTGCAACGTTGCTTCTGTTTTTCTTCCCAATTTTGACTGGTAGGTTTGGTGGGCTGGGAATATCTTCTTTACTATCCATGTCTTGTTCTTGTAGCCTACCCACTCTCATGGGAGCTACTTAGCATGGGCCAACCTGCTTACTGCAGCTAGCTGCTTTCATGAGATCTTACATGGAGTAAGATCAAAGTGTGTTACAAGTATGTAGAATGGAACGAATGTGTGTATATTTGTTTAGTGACTCGTGGAGTAGCATGTGGGCTGATGGAGAAGATGGGCTGGTTTAATCAAGGGCACCATGAGAGATGGGTTGGCTACAGAAATATAACTAGGTACAATGTGACATTACTCCGACAAATATAGAAAGCCTTGTGGTAGGTTGGGACACACATAATCCACTCACTCAATGTAGTGCTGCCTTCAGGTGACTGACAATCCATATGATTTTCTGTAGCCCAGGAAACCACGTACAACAATGCGTGGTAAACATTTAACCAAATGACGCCTGGTGGTCTAGTGAGTTAAAATGCTCCGACTACATGAGCCTCTAAGGGTGTCTATTTGAGGGGTGGTTGAGGTTTACTATTCAAATGGTGGCACTCGAGAGTGCATGAGGCTAGGCACCCTTACTTTAAATGTCGGAACAGAGTAGCCTGGCCCCAATCCCCAAGCACAAGATGGGGATCAAAGGATTGGATGATGGATGGATGAATGATGATGACCTTGTCTAAGGGCCTTTGAACAGGGCAAATGTTTCACTACATGAGGATGATGTAACAGTAAGAGTGATGAAAATAGATTTGGCTGATACAGCTCACAGATATGGAGCAACAACTAGATTCAGTTCAGCATTTTACTTCCACTTACAGTAATAATAAGCAACAGAGCCCAGTAGCAGAATTTCTTTTTAGACACTTACATTGCCGAACTCCTACAATAAATATCAAGAAAAGTAGAAATAAAAAATACTTCAGGAAACCTCACTTACTTCTGATGTGAAGCTTTTATATCATGCAACCAAACTGAAGCAAAATGATATGCTAGGAAATAAGGGCAACACTTCCCTCTGCTGCTGGGTATATTTCTGCCAGTCCAGGCCAGCTTGGGCTCTAATCTCTGCAAGTGGTGAAGCTCACTGTCAGTTTGGGAGATGGTATGATGAAAATCTCAAACTTCCATGTTTATACCACTTCTGTACATTATTCATATGATCTAATGCATATTAGATGTTTATTTAAGGTTATTAGATAATAATATAAATACTAGTCATATGTACGGAGAAAATCACTTCTCTCAACACATGGGTCAAACTGTGAAGCATCGTTACAATCCATCAAATCCTTTTTTCATTGCAGATGGCCATAAACTTCTTAATTTGACTAACCTGAAGTGAACTGATACTATCTAAATATTTTATAAAAAAGACTATCAGTCATCTAATATCATACGTATGTACTGTACTGTGCAAAGTGAATATTTTGGTACTTCACCGTACACTGACTGATTCTCATCATACTACATAAAGGTTTTTCCACTAATGCCACTCACTTAATACCACATTTTACATTTATTATAAAAACAATTAACCAGTATCACATTTTATAACTCATATAACTCAAGAACTATATATCTGCTAAATCAACTGATATGTAAACATATGATGACAAATAGTTCTGACGGGAAACTACAATAATCTCTCAATTATCTGGATGGCCATTACCCAGGCAATCCATTGCCCGGATGCTGTGATCTGGCTGTTCGAAACCATTATTTGTACATTTTTCATAATATCCAGACAAAATGCTATTATCCAGACGGAAATTATGGTTGCACAAAAAATTTCCACCAGGACAGGCCTGGCTGGCTGGTTAGTTTACCCAGTGTAGAGACCCCCTTGCTAGGTCTCATTTCCCACGCGGTGATTGTGTAGTAAAAAACTCCTTTCGAACAGTTGTTATGGCAGCGCATGCAGTAGCTTTTGTGGTTGTTTTCTACCTGCTTCAGGCCTTGCTAATCCTTGCATGCATCTTCCTAGGGTGTGTGATGATGGCCCCTTCACCTGGGAAGAGGAAGAGGGCAGTGCCGACTCTGGAGAAGCGGGAGATCCTGGGTAAGACTGATGTGGGATGGTCAAATCGTGAGTGCTGACGTTGATTTTAATCTAGCTTACTGTACTGTACCATGACTTTATTCTATTTTACCATTACTTTATTTCAGTTTACCGTTATGTGCTGTGTGTCCACTGCATTTTTCTTGTGTAAACGTTTTTTTTTCATGTTTTTGTGTCGCTGGAAGGTATGGCCCTGCAGTGGTGATTGCTTGTCTGTGGTTTATGGGTCTGCTTGACCAAACAGAGCAGTGTTAAACAAAAGGAACAAGTGTTGTACGACATACTGTAGTGGCCTTTTACACTGGCTTTCAAAGTTAGGTTATGTACAAAAGAGGGTCAGGGGAGATGTCCATTATCCGGACGGATCCATTCCCTAGAGATGTCTTTGGCTCTATTATGTTGGATAATCGAGGGATTATTGTATCTTATTTTGGCGTGATGGGGAATTGTCTTGGCAGTGAACTTATGGCTGTACCTCCACACAAAACAACAACAACTCACCTACACTTTATATGAGACAAACATACCAAGCAGGTAAGCATTAATTAATATAAGTAAAAGATTGGAGAAGAAGAAAAAGAAGAAAGGAAAATATAAGAAGGGGAAAGAAGGAATCTCTGAGCAGAATAATTTCTCTCTCTCTCTCTCCTCTGTTCTCATAAAGATGGTAGGTGGGTGTACCCACTATCCACTTAACTGATGTAGTGCTGCCTAGTTTTTCATTTACCTTCACCATTCTTTTTCTGTGTCTGCCCTCCTCTCTTCTTCTTTCTCCCATCCTTCCTGTTTATTTATTACTCTTCTTTCCACTTCAGGTGACTCTACACTGACTGACAAGCCTAATGGTATCCTGTAACCCATGAAACCATTAATGCTGGGTGGTAACCATATAACCATGTAACTGGGAGATGTGCAGCCTACTATGGTGCCTGATAACTGGATGGAAAGATGCAAATGCAGTGTCTATCTAGGAACCAAACCTCCTCACTCTTCTCCATGCCTTGCTGTGACAAGGTGCTGTCTAACACAAAGGAACATCAATTCACTGCACAATTGCGTCCTGCTGGGGAAGTTGCTTGCCTGTGGTTGACAGGTCTGCTAAACCAGACACACCAGGGTTACTCAACAACAACAAACATTTGTTCTGGTCATTGTTCTTCTGAACTCTCTCCTTAAATCTTTCTCCAAGTACGGTAGGCATGCAGTATCCATCTATTTTAACTACACATGCTCAGTCTATTTCTCTCCAACTCTCTTAATGCAGCAGTCAACAAATGAAGAAGGGACATTTGTAGTACAAGAAGTACAAGTCAAAGTTCAAATGTTGGAGAGGCTATGTTTGTGTGTGTCATTGTTTATGTACAGTGTGTTATCACAAATGCTATTAGAATGAATGAATCTCCTACCAGCAACAACTTAGGTTCTGAACCTAAAACTAAAATACCAACACAAAATATAACATTATCCACTCGTAATGCAGTCATTAATGCCATATCACATTTACTCATCTCAAGCATTTCCTTCTCACAACACTGCCAAACTTGAAACAACCATAACAACAGATCTCTGGAGGCATCTTTCTACAGTAGCAAGATTTCTGCAGTCCAGTGAGCTTATGTCTAGGTGAGCCTGGGGTCACAACAACAGCAAGAATAGACTGTTTCTTTGTCTCACTCATTAAATAATTTTGGTGAATTTGTACATTTCAGTTTCTTGGTGTAACTTAATCCATCAATGAACTCTCTACCTGATGTTAATGATTTCTTCTTGGCTCACGATGTTAATGATTTCTTCTTGGCTCACGATGTTAATGATCTCTTCTTGGCTCACTTTGCAGCAACATGCGGTGATGATGACCCCATCTTGCCTACAGTGTCCAGGGACATGCACTTGCATGCACAGCTGGTCACTGGACACTCTAAGTGTTCTCTGAAATATCATATCACATAGCTTTAGAAGAAATATCCAGGAAAAAAATTCCAAGGCCAAAAAACCATTTTCACTCAAGGTGAATGAATATGTCTATTTCAAATAGACAGAAGGAATCTTTCCAGACTCAGTGAGCTGAAAGATTGCATTGTTTCTTGTCTCAAGTTAATATGCCTCACAAGACAAAGCAACCTTCCCCACAGCTTTCAATGTCTTGTCCATTCATTTAAAGTAAGTGCTCAGTGACATTCCTCCTGTGCTTCTTCTATGAGCTGTGTCTGGGACCCACTCCCACATGGAATGCTATTCTGTGTCACTGCTTCTTTTACATGCAGACTGGTTTGGTTGGTGCCAAGAGGAGAGGGATTAGAAGATATGGAAAATCTAATCTCGGTTCCTAAGATTAGTTTCCTCCCAAACTTCAATCTGCAGCAGTTCAAGTCCAACTGTTACGGATTTTTTATGAATGGAGGACAATTGTAATCTGGTATATTCCCCCCCCCCTTCTTCTGTTCATCTTTTGTGTAAAAAAAAAAAAAAAAAAAAAAAAAATTGTATGAATAAATAGCTTTCCTGGCACTAAATCACCTGAATCACTAAAATGGAGATTTCTTCTAAAACCTGCCTTTGTATCCTCCCCCAGCCCCACCAAAATCAATTCTTAAATAGAAAAGGAAGTGAAAGAGGTCAAGAAGTTCCAGATGATTCAAGATGATTCAGAATACAGCAAAACCCTTCATGTATTGGCTCTAAGGACTTAGAACCTGGAGAGCTTTATATCCATTCTCTGCCTTAATTTTAAGCTTCACAAAAGAAAATGTGCTTGAAAGGGTGCAACAAGGAAGAAAGATTGCTGGTTCTTTGAAAGCAGTGATAAGAAAAAGGGAAGTGAGCATGGAAGGAAAAAAGTCGCTGCATGGTAGTATTGTGATATTAACTCTAATGTAAGGAAGTGAAGCTTGGACCTTGTTGGAAGGACACAAGTCAAGAGTGAGGGCAGTGGAAATGATTTGAGAGGAGCATGTGGAGTTTCATGGAGAGACTGACTGACAAATGAGGAAGTGAAGGAGTGTTGTGTGTGGATAAGGATGTGATTGAAAACATTAGGAGAAATACACTGAGGTGGTCTGGCCATGTGGAGAGGATGGAGTGTGACAAACTAATGAGAAGAGTGTATGTGAGTGAGGTGGAGGGGCAGAGAGGGAGTGGGAGGCCGAGGATGAGATACAGGGATGGAGTGGACAGGTATGTGAGAGAGGGAGGTGTAAGCTGGGGAAGGGTAGTGAAATGAAGGGGGACAGGGCGACATGGAGACGATCTGTTTGTGGCCACCCCTTACGGGACTGAGGCGTCTGGCAATAGAAAGATAGATACACAAAAGAAAAACATATAAAAGCTGCAATACAACATCAGCCAAGCGCTTAAGGCATCTTTGATGTGAACTTCCCCACTTAAAACAACACATTTATGGTCAAGATTCTTACAAGCAACTCACACATCTATTGCCTCTGACAACATTCATTTATCCCCAAGTTGTTGTCAGAAAAAGAGAAGACATGAACAAGGAAGGGTAGCTGAATTGATGGAAGGGCCATAAAAAGGCACTGAACCCTCTATGCCAGTATTGGTGAGGGGGCCTAAAAACACTAAATCCTTTATGCCTGTAAATGAAAGGCTATACATTCTGAAACATGACAAATTACTGTCCTCTCAGAATTCAATGCCTGGAAAACTAAAAGTTCTAACTGATGACGGAGGTTCATGGCCAAAGGATCATGAGTTCCCACAAACTATCCAGGTAAAACAGCAAGTATCTCAGCAAAATACAGCACAAAATGGTTTTTATCAACCCAATGGTTCATTAAAACACACAAAATGGTTTTTATCAACCCAATCTCTGTAACTCCAGTAAATACAAATATCAAATGGTGCTCTCAGCAAACTTTGTGCAACTATCTATCTATCTACAGCCAGACGCCATAATTCCATAAGGGATGGCCGCTTGTCTCTGAGTTAATGGTTTTATAGGAAGGGGCACTAACCCTCTGCCAACTCACTTGTTGACACATAGGGAACTCACGTGGGCTGGTTATATGGTTACCACCCAGTAAACGGTTTTCTGGCTTATGGGAAACCATCAGACTTGTCACTCAATGCAAAGCCACTTGAAAAGGAAAGAAGTGTAATAAAGAGAGACAAGAAAGATGGGAGAAATAGGAAAACAGGAGGGAAGATACAGAAAAAGAATGATAATGGTAAAGGATGAAGTAGGCAGCACAACATCAAGTGATTGGATGATGGTCACCACCACCTATCACAAAACAATAATTTTGCTTGGCTAAGTAACAGGTCACAACTGTATGAATACACATTTCCATTTTAACTCCTTCACGCCCAGGATGTTTGTATTTACCTCCATGCTGAGTCCAGTGAGTGTGCCTGTGACGTACATTGTTACATCCTATTACAGTATATCAATGTTTTTTCAATGCTTTTCACTTGGTGGTAGACAGGTGTGGGAGTGATTTCTGAGACTGGTATGGGCCACTGAAGCTCTCAGAAGCTCTGCCCATGAACCAATCACGAGTGTCTGGGTGCAAAGGAGTTAAGACTATCTATCTATTGCCAGACGCCTTAATCCCATAAGGGGTGGCCAAATTGCCTCCATGTCACCGTGTCCACCACCATTTCACTACCCTGCTCCCAGCTCACCCCCCCCCCTCTGACATATACCTCTCCACTCCATCCCTTCATCTCATCCTTGGCCTCCCCCTCCTTCTCCCTCCATCCACCTCACTCACATACACTCTCCCCCTCAGTCTCTCATTCTCCATCGTCTCCACATGGCCACTGACCAAATTAGCATGTGGAGTTCCTTTCACTTGATGGTAGTCCTTCATTTGTTGCAATCATTAGCCATTTCCTATTCAGTCCCATAGCCCGGAAGTGTCGACACCGAGCTTCACCTCACATCTTCGTTGGTCTGCCTCTGGGCAATCTTCCCTCCACATTCATACCTGTGATTCTTCTCAGCCATTCTACTTCCTCCCTCCTCTCAACATATCCCTATCATCTCAATCTTCCAGTCTGAATTGCCTTTCAAGTATCTTTTATGCCAAATCTCTCTTCTAGCACACAAATCTAGCCAAATATCTCTCCCAGCACACTAATCGGAGTCCACCACACAGTGAGACCCTACTCATCCATCACAGCACTCTCATTTCTGTGCATTCCAATTTGTATGTCTCTTCTTCTCTTACAGGCCTAGCCTAGGTGCCATACACCATATTACACTTCACTACCTATCTATCTATCTTACTCCCATAAGGGGTGGCAACAAACATGTTGCCTCCACTTCACCTTGTCCTATGCCATTTGGCTGGCTTTCCTCCAGCTAACATCCCCATCTCTCATATGATTCTCCACTCCATCCCTCATCTCATCTTTGGTCTCCCCCTTCTCCTCACTCACATACACTTTTCTAGTCTGTCTCATATTCTCCCTCCTCTCCACATGGCCAAATCACCTCAAAGTATTTCTCTTCACACTTTCAATCACAGGCACATCAACACCACAGAATTCCTTTACTTCCTCATGTGCCTGTCTGTCTCTTCATTTAACTCCACATGCTGCTCTGAAACAACTCACTTCCACTGCACTCAATCTCAGTTTTTCACATGTTTTAAATGACAATATGCTTAACATGAAATGAGAGTCCCTTCATAGTCGGGAATGTATTCCCTAAATTTCCTCTATCCACACATTCCAGCAACAGAGTTAGCCTCTGTTCTTCCTTCCATACCCAACATGTCTTCCAGATACAGAATATGAACCCCAGTACACATTCCAAGCATTTGTCTCTCAACTCGACACTTTTATCCCATCATCCACAACCGGGATCTATCTGTCTCTTATCAAATCTTTTGCTAGATATCTTACTACTGGTACTACTGGAGCGGTGGCTATGAACAAACTGCTTTTCTGTCACCCTGTACTTCACCATCAGGCTGCCCTTCCTCCACTTCACGCCAATGTTGTTTATGTACCTTTACAACTGATGACCACTGTTTACAAGTGAAAATGCTGGGATGTTCAACTCTGACCTCTAAACATGATGGCATTAAGACAAAAATGAAATTTTAAAGAGAAGCATAAATTATGACTAAAAGAGAGGCAGCAGAAACATAGATAAAGGATATGCAGAATGCATGGCTGGTGAAAGAGATCAGATCAACCACAGTGGCAGAGATAATGGAAGAACAGAAAGGAAATAAGGAAAAATTGGAGAGGAGAAAGATTTGAAAAAGTAATTTCTAAAGCCAATGTACTGAATGTTATAAGGAAGAGTGAAAATGTGGGAGAGAAACAGCTGACAGAAAAAAAATGTATGATTGTGTTTGGTGAAAAGGAAGATGAAATTATGAACAAGATTTAAAGGAAAGAAAAAAGGTCCAAGTATTGACCCAGGATATAGATGCAGAAAATAATGGCTGAGAGAAAGCAACCAACGAAGCATAAAGATTGGGACGGTAGCTAAAGGGCGAGAAGAGGCCATTTAAGATACAGTTCCATTCGGCCACAGTTGTCAAAGAGGTATTAAGATCCACATGAAGACTGAAATAATATGAGATTCAGTGGGACAGCTGTACAAAAGGACCTAAACCAGGAAGAAAGAGAGAAAAGGAAATGCTGAGAACTCGGACCCCGAGCTTTTGAGACAAAGTGTTACTTGGTATGCCTCTTCCAAGCCTTGCACATGGACTTGCCATACAACCTCCATGACCTTGCTGCATCGTCCCTTCATACTGTATCACTGACATCATAAGCTTGCTTGAAATCCATCAAGGGGCTCATGAGATACCGTGCCCGCAAGGATAAACTAAGTCTACCTAGCTGACCTAATCAGTTCATCATCTGATACTGCATCACTAATATAATAAAAGTTTGGTGGAAATCAGTCAGTGGGTTCAGGAGATAATATGCCCACAAAAGTGTTACGGACACAAGGAAGAATGCATGAATGGACGGACAGACTAATCATTTGATGACTTCTCCACCATAGGTGGGTGGAGACATAATAAGAAACTTGGTAGCAGAATCAATGAAGAAAACTGACGATACAACAAAGTACTAATTTTTCCTTGGAGAGTGATCAACATTAAAATAGTAAAATGGCATACTGTAAGACAGAAAAAAGTAAACAAAAATCACAAAGGACACAGTAGAGGTGAAGAAAGCAAAGTATAAGTAAGGGTGAGCAGTACCATAAAGGTTATGTATAGTATTGTACATGGATTAATCCCAAAATATTAGTGTTAAAAGATTATATAACCACAGAAAACCGGCGCTCATACGTTTAACCCCTCGACACAGGGATATTTTCACCACGGTCACCCTCTCAGTATGAGAAATTTACCCCAAATTGCTTGTTTTCAAACCTTAATATCTTGGAGAAAATAGCAGTTAAGGAAATAAATAAAAAACCATATTACTTACCAGCTCCTCTTCTTGAAAATGAAAGCATCCCAAGGTCTGTAAGTGGTCCTTTCAATGAGTAGGAATGTCATGAAAAAAGGTTACTTGCGGTGCAAGAGGAGGACTTTGTTCAACTCGCAGCACGTGGCCAAGACTTGGGTCTTGTCGTGCGCTCTCTGGTGAGCATTTGTAACACTGACTCCCCAAGAAAAGTGGCATACTGTATTTGTAATGCTGCCCAACCTCACGCCTAGGAATTTTCCATGTAGTAACCAATCTTCCCAACTTTCCATACTCACTGCTGTGGATGTGAGTCATTGCCCAGTACATGTGGCTCACATATGGTTTTCCGACCGTAACAGAATTGCACTCTGCCCTGTTTGTGTGTGGGAGAACTCGCGCAGGTACAATAAAAGGTGAAGGAGACAATACTTACTCAATTTTCCCTCACTGTCTTACACTTTGAGAGGAAATTTCCACCTTTCCACTGTCTTTTTTCAGCAGGTGGCAAGCACTAGTGTAATGAATACCTTATTCTAAATTTATGATATACCAAGAGATACACAACTGTACTCTGGGTTATGCTTTTTGGCACATTTTCCTGGCATGGGGCTAATACTCCCCTTACTAATTCTGTTCTATAGTGCTTACTCTATTTGCACTTCATATCACACATACGGAGCATATCACATATTTTACATAATAAAAATGGCCAAATAACATAAAGGCAAACCCCGATTTACAATACCTCTAGATACGATACCCCAGAATAGTGATGGGGTAGAAATACCACCCTACCCCGCCCATCATAGGCCTACCCCCGGTTTTGTGATTTTTTTTTTTTTTTATACCAATTTTGGGGACATTTTAGACTTAAATTTTGTGTTTAGGTTGATTTATAAATTGTTTCTAGACTCTGATTAATGTGTTTTAGTCATAGGTGAAGTGAACACTGTCATCTGGGGTACAGATTCTCGCCCTTCAGACTAGATACAAAACAGCGTGGACAACTACGCGACTCAACAAAAACCCATCATGGAATACATAATAATAATTTTAAATAAATATTAATAATTATGAAAACCTCAGAGAGTAAATATTTCATGCACTGATGAAAACTGTGACACTGATAAATCATGCGTTTACATTCAGGTTGTTCAAGGGAAAACGCTTTGAAAATACAAAGGAATTCTAAATAAGCGCTGGAAAATAAGAGAAGAAAATAAATGAGCTCTGCAATCAGAATAGTAGCTAAAATAACATAAAGAGGGGCCTTTGAACCAGCTATCCAGATCGTATCATCGATCAATAAATCATTGTTTACATTTGGGCTGTTCAAGGGAAAACGCTTTGAAAATACAAAGGAATTTCTAAATAAATGTTGAAAAATAAGAAAGAAGAAAATAAAGAAGCTCAGCAACCACAACAGTAACAAACACAACATAAAGAGGTGCCATTGAAAAGGCTATCCCGATCGCATCATCGACTGCATTCCCCATCAAGAGAATTCCCCGTCAAAACATCAATGATTCTCTGTCACAACAATCTGCACCTTGGACGATTCTGAGACATTCATACAATATTATTATGCATAATGGATGTTTTTTTAATTGTCCTGGGACTGTATGATGGTGGGATTGTATACAATGCTGCTGCTTCTTCTCTACCGAGTTTGAATACGAGTCGGAGACTGCATTCTCCAGAGACCTTGACTGGGTACAAGCAAGACAGGCACTGATCTTAGGCTTAGGTTAACTTCTTTTACAGCTGTTAGACCATTTACATTGGTTTTTACCTTTTTTTTTTGGACTCATTTGGGTGGGTTTAGGACTTGGTTGGGGGGGGAAACTCAAGGCTCAAAAATGTATCCCTACACATGTTAAATCTACCCCAAGATACAATACTCTGTCTAGCGATGGGTTTTATTTAACCAATTGCATCATTAAACTGGGGTATGCCTGTATATGGGAATGAAATAACAACTAATGGCCACTGGAAGGCAGCCATGAATGTGAGTAGTCCCTGCGTGGCTACAAATACAGGTAATTGTGTGGTCAATCACTCACTAAAGAGCTTGGGCAATCAAGCAGACAAGTCATAAGTCTGTAGAAGGTCATCATGCCTCATGAGGCATCTTAACTGGAAACAAGAAGCAATGCATCCTCTCTGGTTCCAACAGATCAGAATGAATCCTTTTGTCACCATTTCTAACGATGTGCGATGTCAATTGTGGCTTGGAGTTTCTTCCTGATAGGTGCCTCCCGGGTCACTTGTTACAAGTATAAAATGGACTTTTGACCTTGCAAAATCCTGCTAATACAACAAGTTGATTGTCCAACAGTTTCCTTAAATCATACCATCTAAGTAGATTCACCAGAACCCACATTTATTAAGCTTTTAAAGATGACTTAAAAAGCATGTCTTACTTGAACCACTCCATGAAGTGGTGTGCATGACCCCCATGACGGCAGGTTTGGCACCAGGTGAACCATGTGCTGAAGTCACTCAGTTTTCTACGAGATGGAGCTGAACTCACAGTTGGAGTGGGTGTGCTTGCTCCACCTTCTACTCCTCCCCCCTCCTCTCCTACTGTTCCAGTTCCTGCACCAGTAGAGGAATTCTTGGGTCCTGTGCAGGCACTCCAGCCTGAGGGAGTGCCCATATGAACCTGACACAGGGAACATCGTGGCAGAGGTTTGCGGCAGTTAGGACACGCCTGCATCTGTTACAAAAAGGGTTACATAAGAGACTGGGTGGACATTAGAAGAAGTACAGTATTACATCTATCCTACAACTTTGTAAATTAAACTCTTTAACATGTGTATTTTATTCTGGCCTTTTCCAGACAATTTTACTTAGCTCAGAGGAGACCTCTTAGGGTGGAGTTAGAAACAACCTCCAGGAAAACTTTCAACACAAGGACATATTATGTATTATATCCTGGCTAATGCCTGTCAGCATTATTCAGCTTGGAAAAGATCTCTCAGGGTGAAGTGGTTAAAAGTGCAATAAGCCAGCTGATTAAAAGTAACAAAACTGCAATAAAAGTTACACCTCAGAACTAGGAAAAAAATGTTAAAAGTCCACTGACTCACCCACCCACCTGCCCACCCACCAACCAATCTCCACCAGCAGGATGACTCAGCATCTCTCTCTCTCTCTCTCTCTTTTTTAGTCCAGCAGGGGAGGTGCAGATGGAATGCAACAGGCATAAATTCTGGGTCAGCTGACTTCTGCACCCGGCAAGGGATGAAATTTGCTGACCCATCTGATGAGTTCTATGGCAACAAAAATTTTACCTTTGTTATGGTGTAAATTTAAGTAAGAGTGGGAAGGCTCACTTTGGTGACTTCCTCAATCAGCATCTCTTTACTCTGCTCCGGTCAAGCCATGATATGGTGGTAAGCGGTCCAGCAGAGACACTGCAGACATCAACAAATATCCCTCCAATCAATGAAACAGCCTCAAAAATATTGAGTTCCTTTCTCAGAAAATACTGGAGGCTCTGCACCACAGTTAGAAGACCCTCCAAGAGAGAGAAGTGACTCTGTCATAGGAAGACTCTGAATCAATGGAGGACTTTATCTTATGGCAACTTGCAGACTCCAAACCCAAGAAAAGCAATAATGCTCCTCAAGTTGGGGAACCAAAGGTGCTGAATCCTTTCTCTTAGGGAAAGCATGAAACTGGCCCAAGAGAGGAAGAACTATCTCCTGATACACAGGTGCCTCTGGGAAACAGGGACATGTAAGGATTCCAGGAAAAGTCTGGAACCCATTCAGACAATTTTCTTCAGTGCTAGGTCAGTTAAAAACATATTGCCTGAACTGAAGGAATTCATGGCTACAGAACATTTCAATGTTGCGGCCATTCCAGTCATGGATTCATGGTGGTACTACAGATTCTGCTGGAGAGTTTTAAATTCTTAGTTACAAAATGTTTCATAAAGACCGTGCTACACCGGAAGGGGGCAGGATTACAGTGTACAGTATGTCAGTGACAAGTTAAATCCTGTCAACTATAAAATTAAGTCAGATCAAGAAATGGCAGGTGGGAACCTTCATCTAACCAACACTACTTGTAAGTTATTTCTTATATACAGCCCCTCACATCAGCTCACTGACAAGGATGAAGATACGTACAGAAGTTTGAGTCGCATAGTTACTGATAAAATTTCTGTAATTCCTGGTGACTTCAACTGTTACATAAAGTGGGACAAAACACAGCAGATGCTGAAGATAAGAATTTTGTGGATTCTGCTGGTGAAAACTTTTTGTCCCAGTGGGTAAACGAACCAACTAGAGGCAACAGCATCCTAGATCTGGTGTTTACTACAGAAGATGAGAGTGCTACCAGCTTGTCTGTTCGTGAGTAACCAGGAGGTAGGAACGACACCCTGATCAAGTTCTCTCTAAATGTTTGTCATGAAAGGTTGTCTGGGCCTTGTAAAAGAAACTAGACTTCCATTGACCTGACGCTGCAGGCTTTAGAGAGAGCTTTATGAGTGCCGGACTAGAGGGCAGTAATGTAAATGCAATGTATCACTCATTTAGAGAGCAATTTTCAAAACTACAAGCTGTATTTATACCTTCTAATTCCTCAAAGCAACAATCCGCTCAACCAAAATGGTTTAGTACTGAAATGGCCACTGCAATAATTGAGAGAAAGGCTGCATACAAGACAAAAGCAGCAGGACCAGAATGATTTAGACTCCTTGAAGACTGTAGTACACTGAAATCTCTGAAGCTGGCTTGAAGAAATTAAGAAATCAGAGTGGCATAACGATGTAAAGAAAACTCTAAAGACCTTTTCAGCCATGTAAACACTTGGAAACCTTTCAATGGCAGTGCTGGACCACTTAAGGATCAATCATGTGTGATGCAAATCTTGGACTTGGATATGACCAACACTAAAAAAATATTTTGCTTCAGTTTTTATGTTGCAAGATACTCATGACATGGCAAGACCATTAATGGCCCATGAGAGTGAATTCCATCATCCTCAAATGTACATCTGAGGCGGTGGCAGGAAGAATCGACAAGTTAAATATTTACAAGTCATCTGGTTCATATACTCGTAATAAACTTCCAAGAGTTCTTAAAGAGGTGCATGACCAGGCAGTTCCTGTACTTGCATAAATCTTCAACAGGTCACTGGAAACAGGGGATGTGCCAGAAGACTGTAAGCTAGCAGGTGTGACCCCAATCTTTAAACAAGATGATCAGGAATATTCTGAGAATTACCATCCAGACAACCGGACCTCTATCATTGTAAAACTGTTAGAAGGAATGATTGTAGACGGGATAGTTGAACAGCACTGGTTTGGAAGACATGGATCATGCCTATCTAACCTGCTTGAATTTTTCCACAAAACTCTTGAGTGAGAATTGCAAGAATGGAGTAGACTGTAGCACCAGTCGAAAAGGTAGTACTCCCGAGGTTGATGGCAAGCTGGTGATAGGGAGAGCTGGAGCTCCCGTTTCACCAGCCCTCAGGACTTGATCCTGACCATCTCCCTTTTCTGAACATTTTCAGTGCATTCATTTACAAAGAGAGTAGGCCAGCATGCTCTCATAATACCTCTACCTTCAACTGTCTACACCACACTACATGCGCATAACATATCACACCTTCTATTCACATCTTTAGTAATGGCCGCTGCAATCTTACTATCAAATGAGGTGGTACCTCGGATTGCCACCACCGGCAGGGTAGGGCTGGAAGCACAGGGTCCTCCCGGTCACCATCAAGCGACTGTGCCGGCAGCAACTGTTGCTATTTCCGGGAATGCTCGTTGGTGAAGAGGTGACGGTGCGGCCTTATTCTTTACCAACATCCGCGGCCTTACCACAAATTTAAACTCAGTTCATTTTTTCCTTCAGTCCATATCCCCTTTGGCCCTTTTCCTCACAGAACCACAAACCTCACCCTCCACCGATATATCTCCATTTTGTTTTCCCGGTTACCATCTCCTTACAAACTTTCGTAACAAGGGCGGCACCTGTTGTTATATCAAATCCCAATATGCAGTTGACACTATTTTAAACTTCACTTCATCCAGTTTTGATTACTCATTCTATAAATTAAATTGCCAAAACATTACCAAATATATCTGTGTAGTTTATCGTTCCCCCAATGCTTCTTCGGAACCCAGTGTATTTGATTCCATATCCACTCAGTTGGGTAACCTTGACCTTGCCCTTGGCAATGAAATTACCATTTTGGGTGATTTTAACATACACAATGTTGAATGGTTATTGCATTCTGCCCGGACTGACGACGCTGGTCTAGAATGCGAGCTGTTTGCGGACTTGTTTAATCTCACCCAGTTGGTTGAGCAACCAACCAGAATACCTGATAATCCTGACCATAATGCCCATCTCTTGGATTTATTCTTGACAAATAATCCAGATCAATACAGGACAGAGGTACTGTCACCACTTGGATCCTCTGACCACAATCTCATCAAAGCCTCATTAGTTAACCCTCCTACACCTCCCCATTCTGAACCTGTCAGGGTGACCCGATGGCACTTTGACAGGGCAGACTGGGATGGATTTAGAAATTATCTTGCTGATGTTCCATGGCAGTCTTTCTTCTCTAGTGATCCCAATTCTAACCAGTCCCACATTTGCGACTTAATACTAGCTGGTATGGATTTATTCATACCAAGTCAACAATTCACTAAAAGATCAAACTCTCCAAAATGGTTTGATGGCAATTGTGCCAGAGCAACAGCCCAGAAGTCATTAGCATATAACTCTTACTTAAAATCGAAAACATCTGAATCACTCTCCCAATTTAAAATTGCTAGAAATCATGCAAAAGCTGTATTAAATCTATCTAAATCAAACTTTCTTCAAAAGCATGCATCAAAACTACTTAACCTCTTAACCGCGGGGCGTCACTTTCGTGACGCTTGGGAGCAAGGGATCATACCGCGGGGCGTCGCTTTTGTGATTCTGTGTTATTTTGAATTCACCCGGGCTTCCAAGTGGGGGCTTGTATCATCTATCAGTACTGACAATGTCCAACACTAGTCAGCACTCCTAATCTCATCTGTACTCCCATCCATTGTTGACAATTTAGCCATTTCTCCCCGTTCTTGACTCCCCTCCCTACCCCCCCTCCATTACCCTATCCTCTCGCCTGCCCAGCCGTGCTACGCTAAGTAAATCTTCCCTGGAATTTTTCACTGATTTCATCCATTGAAATAAGCCCTATGTCCTATTCTTATACCAAATAATATATACAAGAAAGAAATAAGGTAAGTGAGAGTGCCAAACACCTGGAATTGGCTAATTATCACCTGACAACACCTCACGTGCACTCGTTCGCTAATTTTCACTGTTTTTTTCCCCTTGAAATATGCCCTATAATCTATTTTCGTAATAAATATACATGTAAGGAGGGAAGGGAGAAGCCTAAGTGATATTTACATTCACCTGGAACTACCTAATTTATAATGTATTGTCTAGATTTCCTGCCAATCATATCAGTGCTAAACAAAGATGTTTCAAGATCTAACATTGGTAGCTCTGAAAATATATCTCCTAAGTAGGCCTCTAATCTATTTTCGAAATAAATATACATGTAAGGAGGGAAGGGAGAAGCCTAAGTGATATTTACATTCACCTGGAACTACCAAATTTATAATGTATTGTCTAGATTTCCTGCCAATCATATCAGTGCTAGACTTAGCTGTTTCAAGAAGTAATATTGGTAACCCTGAATAACCCCTTAGCAGGCCTCCACGCTAGCCCTCCGTTATCAGGTTACTCTCAGCTTCCGAAGTGAGAGTACGTATGTTTCTTCTTGCTGACTTCAAGGCCTTTTTTCACCCCCATGCAAATGGCCCTGTGACCTTTACCCCCTACTAAACCTCGTGTGGAAAGAGGTAAAGGGCTGACAATTGATAAAAGAGGGACTACGATCATTCTATTGAGTAAAACAGCACAAGTGGAATTGTAAATAATGTGTAAATAATGTGTAAACAGCAAGTGAATGTAATGAATGTAAATATACGTGAACAATGGAAAACAGTTTTATAAGTTATTTCAAGTGACAGTGCACAACACAGTGTAAATAAAATAGAAATGTAAATAACGTAAATAAAATAGAGAACGTAAATAGAAATGTAAATGAGTAGTATTATAAGAATACGAGTATATACCCTAGGAGTAATGAAAGTGAAAGTTTCACTCTAGCATGTCTGAATGCTATGAGTTATGAGAGTGAAGATGAAAGTGACATTCACTCTCAATGCCAGTATACAGGACGAGAAAGTGAATGCTACGTATTTTACTGAAAGAAATTGAATCCCTACAGTGACAATAAACTAATACTACTGAAGGAAACTTATGAATAAAGACTGTAGATATATATAAGTGTTATATAGTAATAGAAATATAAAGTGTGAGGGGTTTTATGAATAATAAATGACAGACTACTAAGAGCGAACTAGTGCCAGTGCGACGATCAGACGCGCTCGTAATTTCCATTGCTTTCACAGTTTTTTTTTTTTTTTAGTATGGATCCCAAACTACTTGAAAATTGTAGAATAGTGTTTATAGTGTTTGTATCTGGCTGTGGTAATCATATTACGGGTTGTCGGGAAGTGTAAAGTGGAGACTTTGTTACCCTACTTCAGAGGTCTCCACAAGTCCTACGGTAACTGACGAAGGCTCAACAATCATTCCAGGAGAAAGCTGAATGTATGTGCCATAAGCATATGTAATTTTATTATTCTAGGACTAATAACTGATTTTTGGCAAATATTTTTTGAGAGTCTGTCGGAGCCCAAATAACCCCGCGGCACACGCAAGTCATTGGTAAACAAGCCCGCGGTGTAGGAGTTAATAACCCTAATGACAACAGAATATTCTGGTCAACTCTTAATTCTTTCAATAATAACTTTAACAAGTCATCTTCCATTCCCCCACTAAAATCTTCAGATGGCAATATTACAAATGACCCACGTGGGAAAGCAGATATCTTTGCTAGTACCTTTGCCAGAAACTCTACCATAGATGATACCAGCCAGAATGTCTCAGTACTGGAACTTGATTCTCCCGAAATTGCTCCATTTAAAATAAAGAAAAGATACGTAAAATCCATCCTGCTCCAGGCCCAGATGGAATTCCGCCAATTGTTTTGAAAATGTGTTCCCCTGAACTAGCCTCTGTCCTAGCTAAATTATTCAGACTATGCATACGTACTTCTTTATTCCCAAATTCATGGAAAGAAGCCAATATCCACCCAGTTCCGATGAAAGGAAGTTCGTCTGACCCCTCCAATTACAGACCAATAGCTGTCACATCTTCTCTTGGTAAGGTATTTGAAACTTTAATTAATAAGCATATTGTTAAACATCTTGAATCCAACAACTTAATTAGTGATAGACAATACGGTTTTCGCCACGAAAGATCCACCATTGACATACTCAATCTCTTAACTCATACCATCCATCAATCAATTGATCTTTTTGGAGAAACTCATGCAGTAGCTCTTGATATCTCTAAAGCTTTAGACAGAGTATGGCACCGTTCCCTGCTGTCCAAACTCCCTTGCTATGGACTAACGTCTTTTGTTCCTTTGATTTCTTCTTATCTTAGTGACAGGAAAATAAGAGTAAAAGTAGATGATGTATATTCGAATTTCCACTCAATTAACACCGGCGTGCCGCAGGGATCAGTTCTGGCGCCAACCCTATTTCTGGTTCATATTAATGATCTCTTATCTGTCACTCACAATCCCATTCACTCATATGCAGATGACTCAACACTACATAGTTCATTCGCACTCAGACATCCATTTACAAAGTCTAATATCTCTACCTCTCAACTCAGTACAGCCATCTCCATAAATCAAGATCTATCTACAATCAGTGAATGGGGACAAAACAACCTTGTCTCTTTCAATGCTAGTAAAACTAAATACTGAATATACAGTTTACTAATAGATAGATATTGCCAGATTCGTACATTATCTTCAGTGCTACTAATATTCCCATCTCCAAAAGTATTGAAATTCTTGGTGTCTCACTTAACAGTGCCCTCAGCTGGACCTCTCATGTCAGATCACTTGCTAAAACCGCCTCAAAGAAATTTGGATTATTGTACAGAGTCCGTAACTTCTTCGCCGATGAGCAGTTAGCTATAATTTATAAGAGTCATGTGCGCTCTCAGCTTGAATATTGCTCACCCTTGTGGAATGGTTGTGGAGAGGTTGCATTAAGACAACTAGACAAAATTCAGAATAAAGCTGTTAAAATCATTAACAACCCTGCCATTACATATAAACTACCTCCCCTGCAAGTAAGAAGGAATGTTGCCTCCTTGCATTATTTTACAGATATTTTTTTGGCAAATGTTCAGACGAAGTTGCGTCCATGATGCCGCCTCTCCATGCCTTCCCTCGTGCTACACGGGCATCTGGTAGCGCTCATGACTGGAATATCACTCAACCATATTGCAGAACTTCTGCCTATCAGAATTCTTTCATTCCCCGAACTGCATCTCTTTGGAACTCGCTTCCCCAGAGTTGTTTTCCTCCAAATTTCAACCCACAACTGTTCAAGTCTAACTGTTACAGATATTTCATGAACAGAGGACACCAGTAATCTGGTGTATGGATTATTTTCTTTACCCATTTGTTTTTCCTTCCTCCGTTCATTTATTTATTATAAAAAAAAAAAAAAAAAAAAAAAAGACATGGTGGTAGGTGATGGCGACAATCATCCACTCATTTGATGTAGTGCTGCCTACTTCTTCCTTAGCCTTTATCATTCTTTTTCTGTGCCTGCCCTCCTCTCTTCATATTTCTCCCATCTTTCCTGTCACTTCTTATTGCTTTTTTTTCCTTTACAGGTGGCTTTACATTGAGTGACAAGCCAAATGGTTTCCAGTAAGCCAAGAAACCATTTACAACGCTGGGTGGTAACCATATAACCAAACCATACGTGCTCCCTACGTGTCAGCAAGTGGGCTGGTGGAGGGTTAGTGCCCCTCCCCATAAAACAAATAACTCAAAGTCAAATGGCCACCCCTTATGGGATTATGGAATCTGGCAATAGATAGATAGACATCCTTTACTTACACTTTTAAAGGATACTGACAAAGTGCCTCACCCTTGACTAATGTCAAAAGCATATGCTCTAAATATTAATAGAGAGGTTACATTCTGGACAGAAAACTGGCTAATGGATGGGAAACAGTGAGCAGTGAGCAGTGGACTTTCTTCTGACTGGGCTTCAGTAATGGTCTATCCTTAGTTCACACCTATTCATTATTTATATCAATGACATACACACTGGTCTCAAAGTTTGCAGATAACATCATATTTGAAACACATGTAAGGAGCCTTCAAGAGATTAAAAAGCTCCAGGAGGACTTCAGGAAACATACAGTATGGGAAAAAAAAAAAAAAAAAAAAAAGGGATCTGTACTTAGTTTTTGTTGATTTGGAGAAGGTCTCTGACAGAGTCCCTAGGGAGGTGAAGTGGACAATGAGAACGTTTGGGATCAAGGAGTGGTTGGTTGGAGTGGTTAAGGCTATGTATATGGGTGCTCACACCCAGGTGAGAGTAAATGGAGCTTTGAGTGATGTGTTTATCGTGAATGCTGGTATGCATCAAAGGTCAGTCTTGAGCCCCTTATTGTCTGTCATGGTGCCTGAAGCTCTTTCATGTGACTTCAGAAATGGACTCCTAGGGGAGATGTTGTATGCTGGTGACTTGGTGCTGACTGCAGGGAATGAATGCAAGGCAGAGGATAGATTCAGGAAGTGGAGAAATGGAATTGGGCACAAGGGTTTGAGAGTAAATGTGGATAAAACAAAAATTATGATATCAAAGGTTAGTGACAGTACTGTCAAAGGATAAGGAGAGTGGCTATGTGCAGTTTGCCATAAGGGTGTGGGAGGTAACTCCATCTTGTGCAGTATTTGTGATAAATGGGTGTGTAAGAGATGTAGTGGTCTTAAAGGCGGATTGTGAGATAATGTTGATTCCATGTGCGCGGTGTGTCTTGGGGAACATATAGACTGTCAGATGTAAAAAGACTGATCTTGCTGGTGAGTCTCTTGAGTATGTGGACGAGTTTGTTATTTGGAAGACATGTTTTGTGCTGGAGATGGGGCTGGAGCTAGCTCTGTGGCTAGAGAAAGGAGTGGTTGGAGGAATTTCAGGGTGCTGTAGCCTCTCCTGACATTAAGAGGGCTCTCCCTCCTTGCTAAGGGATCTTTGTATGAAGCATGTGTTAGGAGTGTAATGGTGTTTGGTAGTGAGGCTGGACAGAAAAGGAAGAGGATATTCATAGGATCAAACGTATAAAAGGGGCAAAGATTAGGTGGATATGTAATGCATCCTTGAATGTGGGGCCTGAGGGGGCTCGGGTTATGGCTGAATAGTTGAGAGGAAGTATGGGACTGGAATGGATCAGTGTTGTGATGAGGAGGGGCTGACTGAGATAGTCTGGGCATGTTGAGAGGACGAAGGATGACAAGTGGGTGTGGAAAGTGAGAAGTGTGAACACAGGGGGTAGGGCTGTGAAAGACAGACCGAAAAAGACCTGGGACGAGGATATATAATGTGACCTTAGGGATAAGGGACTAAATAAAAAGGATGTCCAAGATTGAGCAGCGTGGAAAGCCACCATCAGGTGACCAAGGCTGATGCATGCATGCATGTTGGAATCTTTATAAACAACACGACACGATACGATACGGTACATGACTTGTAGGCTGGGGGAGTGGTCTGAGATATGGCAAATGCCACTTAACCTGCAGAAATGTAAGGTGATATATATTGGCCATGCAAATCCTGGGTCAGACTATTCACTTTTGGGATGAACTCTGAGAATGACTGATTTAGTAAAGGACTTATATATACTGATCAGTAGTGACAGAGCATCAAAGTGGATAAAAAGGCCCGTACATTGCTAGGCTACATCCAGAGGCAGTTTCATTATATGAGGATGTTGCGGAATGACTGAATGGTTAAAGAGATAGTACACTGAGTTGGAATGAAGAATGTACACAGATGATGTAAAAAAAGAGTCTTTGAATGTGAGACTGTGGATAATGCTGGAACAAGAAGACCACATGTGTTGCTGTACTGAAAAAATGAGTGATGCAATGTACTGATGTGAAGAACAAAGGAGGAGTGTTGAGAAAGGTGTGAAGACATAGTAGCCTGCGGCAGTTCTGTCATGGCCAACATCTACTGAGTGGTTCCCCCTTGGGAATCACCCAATAACTGGATACATTGATCATCAACATCCACAAAGTCAGTCTGTGTCTTAAAATGCTAAGAACTGATTTCTAGTTACCTTTGACTTGTTGGCTGAACCAGTGCCAAAGCGAGCATAAGGATTTCTAGGTCTCCCAGCTGCTTGAATATATGGAGTAATGCCTTTCTTGCAAAAGTTACATGCAATGTAAATGTGCTGCGGTGGCCGTTCTGCATGTTTGTTATCATTAGCAATCACATCAAGCTGTGCTCGCTCATTCCACAGGCCCAAACTGTCCAGCAGGTGACGATAGCTGTGGAACAGAAATGACAAACAGTGAAGCTAACATCAGTAAGGAAAGGGGGTGTTGAAATGAACAACAATAAAATGGGAGTAACAGCAAGTAGTGAGAATGAGAAAGAGTTAATTCACAGCAAAGAAAGAGGAGGTGGATATGATGACAAATGCTTATATCTGAATAAACAGCATATTATGCAATAAGAGATATCAGAATTCTTTAACATGACCAGAAAAATAAATGTCTCTGACCTTTGAAGCCACTGAGCAAGACGTGAATCTTTGGTCAGGGCATGCTGGAGGGTGTGGATTGTAACTAGTGCTGCCGTCTGCACATCACCACTCAGGTCTACATAACGTTGAAGCAGGTCCACTCCTTCTGTAGAGCTGAGTCCTTAAAATAAAACATATATACTGAACTATATAGTATAAAGTAGATGCTCAATTTAAAGAACACCAATTTAGCAGAAACCTGAGATAACAAAACTATTTTTTCTGGTATTTTCCCCCTATTTTACGGAAAATTTCCGTTAAATCGAGCATAATTTCACTGAGGAAATTTTGTAAACAATAATGCATTTCTGGGGGTATTAATTATGGGTTCAGATTGCTGTGTGTAGCCCTGAGAGTTAGTACAGTTTCCCAGGTTTGGGTTGTCTTCAAAGATTGGTGGAAAATACCACAAAATACTGGAAATTTTCCTTTATACTGAGCTTTCATTAAGGAACTCGATTTGGGGGAAAATTTGAGATAACAGAATGGGGGTTGGCTGAATTAGTTTGTTAAATCAAGCATCTACTGTATTTACCTATTTGTAGTATACAGGAATTGAGCAATGCTCGTGTTGTCCTGTCTCCATATCCACATTTATCAAGTCTACCTTTACACACATGAATGTTTTTCTCATGCACCACCTCTTTGTCTAAGTCGTTCCAAATATTTAAGTATTTACCTAATACAGTATACCTAATTGTGATATACACGGAGTGTACTATGCTCGTGGGTTTCTGTCGCTGTTTCTCAATGAGTCGAATTTAACTTTAAACTCGTTTAAGTTTGTAGACTGGACGATCTCTTTGTCCAGGCTATTCCATAAGTCTATACTTCTGTAAGGAAAGCTATATTTCTTGATATCCTTCAAGCAGCTTGACTTTTTCAATTTCATTCCATGTCCTCTTGTTGCTCTCTTATCCCATACAAACAGATCTTCTTTGTCAATTTTATCTACTCCCACCATGGTCCTGAACACTGCAATCATGTCTCCCCTCTTTCTCCTTTCCTCTAACGAAGGCAAATCCAGTTTTTCCAGCCTCTCTCTGTATGACAGGTCTGTCAGACTGGGGACCATCTTGGTTGCTGTTCTTTGTATTCTCTCAATCTTGTTTATATCTTTCTTTTTGTGTGGGGACCACACTACCGCTGCATATTCTAACCTGGGGCGGATCATGGCCACTATCAATTTTTTCATCATTTCCTCATCCATATAATGAAATGCTACTCTTATGTTAGTCAAGAGTTTATAAGTCTCTCCAACTATCTTGTTAATGTGCTTTTCTGGTGACAAACGATCTTGGACCAGCACTCCCAAATCTTTCTCTTCTCTCCTTTTTGTGATTAATTCATTACCCAACAAATAATTCAGTGATGGTCTCCTGGTACTCTTACCCATTTCCAATATTTTACATTTCTTTACATTAAATTTCATTTCCCACGTCCAGCTCCAATTGTGTATCCTATCCAAATCCTCCTCAAGTATTTTACAATCCTCCTCAACCTCTATCTTCCTCAAGATCTTTACATCATCAGCAAACAGACTTGCATAACTGTTCACTCCATCTACCATATCATTTACGTAAATCAGGAACATTACTGGTGCCAACACTGAGCCTTGAGGGACTCCACTTGTTACTTCCCTCCATCCAGACATCGTTTCCTTTATTACTGTCCTCATTTGTCTGTCTCTCAAAAAGTCTCTCATCCATTCCAGAAGTTTCCCCTTTAGTCCTCCTATATATTCTAGTTTCCACATTAGTCTCTTATGAGGTACCTTGTCAAAGGCCTTCTCTAAGTCTAAGTACACACAATCCACCCAACCATCTCTCTCCTGTACCACATCAATTGCTCTTGAGTAAAAGCTCAACAAGTTTGAAACACATGACCTTCCACTTCTGAATCCAAACTGACATTCAGCCAAAATATTAATCTCTTCCAGATATTTTATCCATCTGTCTTTCAGGATTCTCTCACACAATTTTGCGACCATGCTGGTTAGAGACACTGGTCTATAATTCAGGGGTTCTTCCCTGTTTCCTCCCTTGTAAATTGGTACCACATTTGCCTCTTCCATTCTTTTAGCACTTTCCCCTCTTCCAGTGAGCATACAATTAAGCTGTGAATTTTATCTGCCAGTTGTTCTCTGCATTCCTTCAGTACCCAATTAGAAATTCCATCAGGTTCTAGGGCTTTCCTTACATCTTGAGTTTCCAGTAATTTATACACTTCCTGTACCTCCACTTTTATATCTTTCATCACCGGAACATTTCTAATCACTCCCTCCCCTTCCACAAGCTCCTTTTCTTTAGTGAAAACTGACTGGAAACGTTTGTTCATTATTTCTGCTTGCATTGCTGCATCCTTAAAGACCTCTCCTTCTACTTTCAGCTTGGTGATTCCTTCCTTTTGTTTCAGTTTGCCATTAACAAATCTATAAAACAGTTTGGGTTCATCCTTGCATTTGTCAATTATACCTTTTTCAAAATTCCTTTCTTCTTCTCTACGTATTCTTGTGTATTCATTTCTTGTTCTTTTATATTCTTCCTTTGTTCTGTCGTTACCTCTCTTTCTCCAATTGTTCCACGCCTTATCTCTCTCTTTTTTTGCTATCATACACCTTCTATTAAACCACTCCTTTTTCCTGTTTTCTTTCCCTCTTACTCTTGGTGTGTGTGTGTGTGTGTGTGTGTGTGTGTGTATTTACCTATTTGTATTTACCTATTTGAAGTATACAGGAAATGAGCGATGCTCATGTTGTCCTGTCTCCATATCCACATTTATCAAGTCTACCTTTACACACATGAATGTTTTTCTCATGCACCACCTCTTTGTCTAAGTCGTTCCAAATATTTAAGTATTTACCTAATACAGTATACCTAATTGTGATTATACACGGAATGTACTACGCTCGTGGGTTTCCGTCGCTGTTTCTCAATGTCAAATTTAGCTTTAAACTCGTTTAAGTTTTTAGACTGGACGATCTCTTTGTCCAGGCTATTCCATAAGTCTATACTTCTATAAGGAAAGCTATATTTCTTGATATCCTTCAAGCAGCTTGACTTTTTCAATTTCATTCCGTGTCCTCTTGTTGCTCTCTTATCCCATACAAACAGATCTTCTTTGTCAATTTTATCTACTCCCACCATGGTCCTGAACACTGCAATCATGTCTCCCCTCTTTCTCCTTTCCTCTAACGAAGGCAAATCCAGTTTTTCCAGCCTCTCTCTGTATGACAGGTCTGTCAGACTGGGGACCATCTTGGTTGCTGTTCTTTGTATTCTCTCAATCTTGTTTATATCTTTCTTTTTGTGTGGGGACCACACTACCGCTGCATATTCTAACCTGGGGCGGATCATGGCCACTATCAATTTTTTCATCATTTCCTCATCCATATAATGAAATGCTACTCTTATGTTAGTCAAGAGTTTATAAGTCTCTCCAACTATCTTGTTAATGTGCTTTTCTGGTGACAAACTATCTTCGACCAGCACTCCCAAATCTTTCTCTTCTCTCCTTTTTGTGATTAATTCATTACCCAACAAATAATTCAGTGATGGTCTCCTGGTACTTTTACCCATTTCCAATATTTTACATTTCTTTACATTAAATTTCATTTCCCACGTCCAGCTCCAATTGTGTATCCTATCCAATTCCTCCTGTAGTATTTTACGATCCTCCTCAACCTCTACCTTCCTCAAGATCTTTACATCATCAGCAAACAGACTTGCATAACTGTTCACTCCATCTACCATATCATTTACGTAAATCAGGAACATTACTGGCGCCAACACCGAGCCTTGAGGGACTCCACTTGTTACTTCCCTCCATCCAGACATCGTTTCCTTTATTACTGTCCTCATTTGTCTGTCTCTCAAAAAGTCTCTCATCCATTCCAGAAGTTTCCCCTTTAGTCCTCCTATATATTCTAGTTTCCACATTAGTCTCTTATGAGGTACCTTGTCAAAGGCCTTCTCTAAGTCTAAGTACACACAATCCACCCAACCATCTCTCTCCTGTACCACATCAATTGCTCTTGAGTAAAAGCTCAACAAGTTTGAAACACATGACCTTCCACTTCTGAATCCAAACTGACATTCAGCCAAAATATTAATCTCTTCCAGATATTTTATCCATCTGTCTTTCAGGATTCTCTCACACAATTTTGCGACCATGCTGGTTAGAGACACTGGTCTATAATTCAGGGGTTCTTCTCTGTTTCCTCCCTTGTAAATTGGTACCACATTTGCCCTCTTCCATTCTTGTGGCACTTTCCCCTCTTCCAGTGAGCATACGATTAAACTGTGAATTTTATCCGCCAGTTGTTCTCTGCATTCCTTCAGTACCAAATTAGAAATTCCATCAGGTCCTGGGGCTTTCCTTACATCTTGAGTTTCCAGTAATTTATAAACTTCCTGTACCTTCACTTTTATATCTTTTATCACCAGAACATTTCTAATCACTCCCTCCCCTTCCACAAGCTCCTTTTCTTTAGTGAAAACTGACTGGAAACGTTTGTTCACTATTTCTGCTTGCATTGCCACATCCTTAAAGACCTCTCCTTCTACTTTCAGTTTGGTGATTCCTTCCTTTTGTTTCAGTTTCCCATTAACAAATCTATAAAACAGTTTGGGTTCATCCTTGCATTTGTCTATTATACCTTTTTCAAAATTCCTTTCTTCTTCTCTACGTATTCTTGTGTATTCATTTCTTGTTCTTTTATATTCTTCCTTTGTTCTGTTGTTACCTCTCTTTCTCCAGTTGTTCCACATCTTATCTCTCTCTTTTTTTGCTATCATACACCTTCTATTAAACCACTCCTTTTTCCTGTTTTCTTTCCCTCTTACTCTTGGTACAAATTTTTCCACTTCCAAATTATAGAGGTCTAGAAAGATATCCCACTTCCTCTGTATCTCTCTTGTTTCTCTGAATTTTCTCCAATCCGCATTTTCAAAAAAGTTTCTCAATCCTGCAAAATTTACTTTCCCAAAGTTGTATCTTCCTTGTCTATGAAGCTCATCTCTTGGCTCGACGTTCCCTATTAACATCTGGAACTCAATGACCACATGATCACTTTTTCCTAAAGGACAGAGATATTTCAATGATTCTATTACATTGGGTTCTTTGGTGAACAGTAAATCTAACCTTGTTGGTGTGTCCTCACCTCGAAACCGTGTCTCTTCTTTGACCCATTGCGTCATCACATTATTCATTATTATATTTAATAACGTAGTGCCCCATGAATCCTCGCCGCCTCCCGAGTACCATTCCTCCCAGTTCACCTCTTTACAGTTAAAGTCACCCACCAAAATTATATTATTGCTTTTCTCAATTATTTTTTGCAAATAGCTAGCCATATCTGACAACATCTCATGGTATTCGTCATCCTTCCATGCTCTCATCTTTGGGGGAACATACACTACTGCCATATCTCTCATAACATTCTCTCCAGTTTCTAATTTCATATATATCACTTCAGCCCTGCCTTCTCCCATTTCCACAGTATCTACATTTATGTTATTTTTCACTGCTATCATCACTCCTCCCTTTTTTTCTTTTCTGTCTTTTCTCCACAGTTTGTATTTACCATCTCCCAAATGAACATCAATATCTTCTCTTAATTTGGTCTCTACAAAGCACATGACATCAGGTTCATGTTCTCTCAAGAAATCGTTAATTTTGATCCTTGTCGATATGAAATCATCAACATTAGTATATATCACCTTCAAATTATTTTTGACGTTTTTAATACCCTCTTCTCTCCTACTCTCTGTCCGTGCCACTTCCTCAATTTCTGATCTTTCACAGCCATCCCCCTTAGTTTCCTTCACTTCTATTTCCTTAAATACCACTTCCTTACTTTCATATCCAATACTCACCAAAAAAAAGTATTACATTCTTCCTCTGTCCTCTTACCATTTTTTTCCTTTACAATACTTCTTCCTTTAATGATTTTAAAACTTCTCTTTCTTCTTCATTCAGATCTTTTCTTATTATAATATTTTCCATCCCCACCTCTTTGCTTAATTTCCAGGTGACTTTAAGTATCTCATTTATTACACACTCTGATGTAAACTTGACTCTCATTGTCTTGTTTCCCCTTTCTTATAAGGCCCTATCCTCCTTACTTCCTCAATTTCTTTTACCCACTTGTCTCCTTCGGGGTCAATCTTGCCTAATATTCCTCTCACCAGGTTCATGTCTCTCTCGAGTCTTACAAACCTAACCTTTTCTTCCTCTTCCCTGTTTCCAAATACTACCACACATCTGTTCCTTTCTACAGTTTCTCTCACTATTTTCTCTTTTTTCTTCAGTATTTTCACTACATTTTCTTCCATTTTTTTTCTTGTTCATTTCCCTTTCTTCCTGGATGATCTCTCTTAAGCTGACCACTTCTTTCTGTTCTTCTTCTACGTGTGCCCACTTTGCCTTATGCTCTTCTAATACACTACTCACCTTCTCCGTTTTATTAGTACTCTCTTCTAGTTTCCTCCTCAATTCAACATTTTCACGTTTCAAATTTCTAATCTCTTCATTCGCTGTTTCATTGGATTGGATCAGACTCTGTATGGTAGTATCCGTATTTTCAGATACATCCTTTATCACTAGATTCTCTACTTTCTTTTCAAGTTCACTAATCCTCATAATTAATGTTTTAACCAGGTCCATGACATTGGTATTTGTATCAAATCCTTGAAATTCGAGTCCCTCATTGTTTACATTTTCGGCCATGTTCGATGTTGGTTAAGTACCAAAACAGCTGTTACTGAAAAAAAATACAAACATTCATGTACACTCTAGCCAATAAATCCTTACATTTTTGGTAGTCTATTAACTTTCATTATTTTAAATTTAAAACAAGACCTTAGGAGACAGGACAGACAAAATTCCTGAAACTACTTAAGGTTAGCAGCGATGGCTGGGACGTCTGCTCTCTCCGGCTGTTCGTTCGTGTGTGTGTGTGTGTGTGTGTGTGTGTGTGTGTGTGTGTGTGTGTGTGTGTGTGTGTGTGTGTGTGTGTGTGTGTGTGTGTGTGCACAGTAAAAACCTCAATATAACAGACTTCAATAGACAGGGATTCGCTTTTATCAGAACTGAGGAGTTACCACACTAAATTCTTATACAGTATATCAGAAAAAGTCTGATAAAACCAGATGCAGTCTGGACTGCTTGACAACTTCAGCTATGTTCATCACAATAGGGTAAATTAAAGACATGTTTATCAGTGTACAGTACATTATTATTATATACAATAAGTATATAAACAATAAGTTTCAAAGCAAGCCTGAGGACAGTAAATCACCCATGGGGATGAGGGTGGGTTCATGGAATGTGGGAAGTTTGAGGGGAAGAGCAGGGGAAGTCGTTGAGGCATTCAGTAGGAGGTGGGTGGATGTGGCGTGTTTGCAGGAAGTCCGGTACAGGGGTGGATCAGCCAAAAAAGTTTGTTGGGAAGGACTGTTGCTATAAGTTGTTTTGGCAGGGGGGAACAGACGGATATGGAGGTGTTGGTGTGATGGTTGCGGAGAAATGGGTGGAATATGGTATGAATGTTTTGAGAGTAAGCGATAGGATATTGGTAGTGAAAATTCTGTTGGGAAGAAAGATAGCTGCGATTATATCGGCATGTGCTCCACAGGCAGGATTGGATGAATCAGAAAAAGATAGATTTTGGGATGATTTAATACGTGTAGTGGGTGGTATGCGGGATGATGAGATAGTGATTTTGGGAGGGGACTTAAATGGTCATGTAGGTGAAGCAGCACAAGGTTATGAAGGAGTGCATGGGGGATGTGCGTATGGTCTAAGGAATGCAGAAGGGGAAAGGATACTCGAGTTTGGGGAGGCAACGGACATGATTGTGTGCAACACATATTTTAGGAAAAGAGACAGTAGGTTAATTACGTATGAGTCTGGGGGAAATAGCAGTCAGATAGATTATTTTCTGGTTAGGAGGGCCGATAGGAGGTTAGTGAGGGATGTTAAAGTTATAGGAAGTGAGGAGTGTGTGCAGCAGCACAAACTATTGATTTGTGATATGGTGCTTAAAGAACAAGTGCTGAAAAAGAGGACTTATGTGCCTAGGAGGAAAATATGGAAGCTGAAAAACCAAGTAGTAAGGGATCCCTTCTATAGCGAGTTGAGGAGAGTGGTGGCTGAACAGAGAGCTATAGACAGAGGCGTTAATGAACCGTACAGAGCCCTCAAGAACAATTTCTTGAGAGTTACTGATGTAACATGCGGCTGGACAAGAGGACCACCAAGACATAAAGTAACTTGGTGGTGGGATGAGGGTGTAGAAGCTGCAATTAAGGAGAAAAGAAGGCTTTTCCGGGAATGGAAGAAGGGTTGTAGCAAAGAGGAATATTTGGCTGCCAAGCGTAGGGCTAGAAGAGAGGTATACAGGGCAAAGTCTGAGTCACAGAGACAATTACTTGATAACCTAAATCATGGGGAAAGGAAAAATTTATTCAGGGTGGCAGGTCAGGTGAAGAGGGATAATCGGGATATCATAGGTGAACAGTGTGTGAAGAATGATGAAGGAAGGGTAGTGGTGAACAGTGAGGATATTAAAGATGCATGGAGAGAGCATTATAACCGGTTGTTGAATGAGGAGTTTGACTGGGACAGGGAAGGTTTGGGGCCAGCAGATCCGGTGTCTGGCCCTTGGCCTTTGATTGATACTGCTACTGTGAGTGAGGCAATAGGCAGGATGAGGGTGGGCAAGGCAGCAGGTGTGTCTGGGTTGACTGCTGAAATGTTGAAGGCCTCAGGTGATATAGGGGTGAGTTTAGTTACTGCCCTGATAAATAGGATTATTTATGAGTGTGTTGTCCCAGATGATTGGCTGAAGAGTGTAACTGTAAATGTGTATAAAGGGAAGGGTGATGCCCTGGAAAGAGGAAATTATAGAGGTATAAAGCTTTTACATCAGATAATGAAGGTAATGGAGAGAGTTTTAGAAGGTATGATTAGAGAAAGAGTGAATATTGATGAGATGCAGTTTGGGTTTATGCCAGGTAGGGGGACCACTGATGCCATATTCATTGTTCGACAGCTTCAGGAAAAATATATTGGTAGGAGAAGGGATCTTTATTTTGCTTTTGTTGATTTGGAAAAGGCCTTTGACAGAGTCCCTAGAGAGGTGGTGAAGTGGGCAATGAGAAAGCTTGGCTTGGAGGAGTGGCTGGTTAGGGTGGTTATGGCCATGTATGTGGGTGCTCACACCCAGGTGAGAGTGAATGGAGATTTGAGTGATGAGTTTTCCGTGAATGTTGGTGGGCATCAGGGGTCAGTCTTGAGTCCCATGTTGTTTATCATGGTACTTGAAGCCCTTTCACATGACTTTAGAAACGGACTCCTGTGGGAGTTGTTGTATGCTGATGATTTGGTGTTGATTGCAGAGAATGAAAGGGAGGCAGAGGAAAGGTTTAGGAAGTGGAGAGATGGTATGGGGCAAAAGGGTTTAAGGGTAAATGCAGATAAAACAAAAGTGATGATATCTTGGGTTGGTGGCGGTACTGTCAAAGACGAGGGAGAGTGGCCATGTGCAGTTTGCCACAAGGGCGTGGGAAGTAATTCCATCTTGTGCGGTGTGTGTGATAAATGGGTGCATAAGAGATGTAGTGGTATCAGAGGTAGACTGCGAGATAACGCTGATTTTATGTGTACGGTGTGCCGGGGTGAGCAGGTGGAGATTGTCAGATGTGAAAGGATTGAACTTGCAGGTGAATCTCTTGAGTGTGTGGAAGAGTTTTGTTATTTGGGAGACATGTTGTGTGCTGGAGGTGGGGCTGGAGCTAGCTCTGTGGCTAGGGTGAGAAGTGGTTGGAAGAAGTTCAGGGAGCTCTTGCCTCTCCTTACACTGAGAGGACTCTCCCTACGTGCTAAGGGGTCTTTGTATGCAGCATGTGTTAGGAGTGTAATGCTGTATGGCAGTGAGACCTGGGCAGTGAGGGAGGAAGATATTCGCCCGGCTCAGACGTACAGAAATGACAATGATTAGGTGGATGTGCAGTGCATCCCTGCGTCCAAGGCCTGGAGGGGCTGGGTTTACAGTGGAAGAGTTGAGAGGTAGGATGGGACTGGAGTGTATTGGTGTTGTGATGAGGAGAGGTAGATTGAGGTGGTTTGGACATGTGGAGAGGATGGGGGATGATAATTGGGTGAGGAAGGTGAGAAGTGTTAATACTGGGGGTGGGGTTATGAGGGGTAGACCGAGAAAGACATGGGACGAGGTCATTAAGTGTGACCTTAGGGTTAAGGGACTGAACAGGGAGGCTGCAATGGATCGTGCAGCGTGGAGAGCCACCATTAGGTGACCAAGGCCGACACATGCAAGCATGTTGGAGCCTTTAAAAACGAAATGAAACGAAACAAAACGATATATACCCCTTCCATCCTCTTCTGTCATTCTTTCCTTCATTCTTTCCTTGTTCTTCTGCCTACGGGTGCCTTTACACTCCCTCTTCTCTCTTTATTTCCTTCATTCTTTCCTGTGGGTGACTCTACACTAAGTGACAAGCCAAATGGTTTCCTGTACACCAGGAAACCATTGACTATGCTGGGTGGTAACCATATAACCAAATTTTGGCACCTGGTAGTTTAGTGGGAAATTATTGCGCTCCAATCGGACTGAGCCAGTGAAGGTTTATATCTAAGGGGTGGTTGGGGTTGATTGCTCATGTAATGCCACTCAGGGATGAGTGAAGCTGATCACTCTCATCTTAAATGTCAGGTCTAATTGCTTAGCCCTGGGCTCCTACGCTCCTCATGGGGCAATGTAGGACTGGATGATGGATGGACAGATTATACCATTTAATTATTGTAGTAAATGTATATTCTGTACAGTACAGAACTGCAATGGTAGTGAAAACAGTTTCAAAACCATTGGTGTGATCCGGACTAATGTCTGATATATCAGAAAAAGTCTGGGTTGGCTGGGGAAGTCTGGATGTCGCTTTTATCGGAATTTCGCTTTTTTCCTGAATGGCTTGGGGCCCCAGTTAGTCCGTTATTGTGAGGTTTTACTGTACTGTATATATATATATATATATATATATATATACTGTACTTGATCTGTTGAAATGGCTCAACAATATAAGGCCATTTTTTTTTTTTCTTTTTTTTTTCCTGTTCACAGTGTACATTCCCCTACACATTTGTGTGTACATTTTATGTGAGAAAAATCATCGGCTCTTAATTTTTCATTTCTCTGCATTGGGATCTATCATGCCCCATTTTCCCATATTTGTTAGATGAAGTGATGCGAAACAACAGTTATTAAGGAAAAAAAAAAGGGGGGGGGGAAGGGAGTGGCATGTCATGGTGTGTGCTGTCAGATGTCAAAGTGCCTGCCACTCGAAAACGAGTGGGAGATGACCCCCCCAAATTGAGTTTTTTTGTTTTCACACAAATACCAACAATAAATGAAAAAATCAGCAAAATCCATGACAGGGTGGTGGAAAAGTCTTCTGCCATCGGCTTCTTTGGCATGGAATCATCCTGTTTTATATGAGATGAATATCTGTTTCCTAATTACACAATACCAGCATCTCTTTCAAACATTTGTCCTCTCAAAAGACATTACTGCCCCTTTCAGACAATACCATACAATCTCTTTCATACATTCATTTGTTCATCTCATTTAATATATCTCTCATCCTAATACTTGTGCTCCCAACCTTATAACTATCCTGTACATTCAGAAAATTCTGTTTATAAGTCTTCAAACCTTATTCATTTATTCTCACATATCTTCGTGAAGCTAGTGTACACTAATATTTACTCGATACCTAACTGCTGCAACTTCCTTATACCAATTACTTTCTTACACTCCAGATTCTTTAGATCACCTGTTAGAAGAATACCATCCAGGTTGCCCTCCTCGGTGAGCCGTGTGTTAAGGCGGTCAAGATACTCAGTAAGTCGGGGATCACTCAGATATGTACAAGCAAATGCTACACGGTCCTGGATGGCCATCTCTGTTTCACTCTGTGATGGACATAAATATATTCTTTTAATGAGATATCAACTTCAAAGACCAAATCCTATACACTATACATGTTCCAATCTATGATTCTCTCTCTCTCTCTCTCTCTCTCTCTCAAAAAAAAAAAAAAAAAAAAAAAAAAAAAAAAAAAGCACATTCAGCTGCAAAATCTTCTTTTACCTTAATCAATCACCTCACAGTCACCTGCACACATGTCAGTCTGGATACAGACAACAAACTCAATTACCTTTAACCCGCCCCGTCCCGACCACTTTTTCACCACTGGTACCCCCCAATCCCGACCATTTTTGGACCCAAATTTTTTTTGCTAAAACTTTCGCTTTTGGTCAGAAACAATGGTCAGTGGCTAAGAAATTGTTCCCCGGGGTCCATAATTACCTTAAACAGGTATGCCTTGGTCCCACCTGGCCCCGTGTTCTCCGTAGGCAGTCTGAGCCTCTAATGTTTTCTATGGTATTATAAGTCTGGGAAACCAATGAAAGTAAGTAGATATGTATTTATTACAAACATAAAAACATGTGATAAAAGAGTAAATTGGATTTTATACAAAAACAGAGCAGAAATAAGCATTGTACCATCGTGCGAAACGAGCAAAATCGGGCAACTTGGTCACGATGAATCGCTAACATTCGAAAATCATGATACATATCATTTTTTTTACTTACATAATACTTCTACAATAACATTATACCATTTTTCATTTTATTGAACTGTTTTTACGTATTCACAGGCCTTTTGATAACATTTAGCGCAATGTTAGCGCTTATTTACGTAGTGAGTGAACTCGCTGTGATTTTTGTTTCAACTCGTATTGTGTTTTTTCTACTTACATAATATTTTTCTAATAACATTATACACTTTTCAACTTTATAGAACTGTTTTGAGATAATTTCAGGCCTTACGTAAATATATAGCGTAATAATAGCACATAATAACACACACGGTGAAGTCGCTATGACTACTATTTCAACTTACAACCTATTTTTGTACTTATATAATAATTCTCCACTAACATTGCACATGTTTACACTTGATATAATTGATATCACATAATTTCAGAACTTACGATGCAACTGAGCGTCATATTAGCGCGTACTTACACAGGGAGTGTTATCGCGATATCATTTGTTTCATCTTACACTAGTATTCAACTTATAAAATACCTTACTACTAACATTACAACAAATTCCACTTTATATAATTCCTATCACATACTTACTGACCAGAATGTGGGTGTACTCGTGACATCAATATTACAACTTACACTATTGTTCAACTTATACGTTTTATTCATGCTAACATTACACCCGTTTCCACTTTATATTCTTGCTATCACATATTTACTGACCAGAGTGTTATACTGAGCGTCATATTTTCGCAGATTTACACAGTGGGTGTACTCATGACATCAATTATTACAACTTACACTATTTTTCAACTTACACGTTTTATTCATGCTAACATTACACCCGTTTCCACTTTATATTCTTGCTATCACAAATTCACTGACCAGAGTGTTATACTGAGCGTCATATTTTCGCAGATTTATACAGTGGGTGTAGTTTTCATATCACTTCGTTCAACTTACACTATTTCTCAACTTATACATTACTTTCCTGCAAACATTACACCCGTTTCAAGTTTATATAAGACTTGGCACATACTGACTGGCCTTACCATTATACTGAGCGTCATATCGCCATCCCACACAGTTTCAGTAGTGTTGGAAGTTATGGTACTCTCTGAAACATGGCTGAAGGCACAACGCAACATTGGTGGTGGTGGGGGAGGTGGAGAGCGGCGCCTTTCATCACTCGCACTTCTCTTCCCTCTCCCTTTTCCTTTACCCTTTCCCTTCCCTTTCCTTCCTTTCCCCACATCCTGGGGCTGTGTGGAGGAAGTTTGGGAATATTGTATGGCGAAAGACGTGCTGGGGAGTGGCTCCACCTCCTCTCCCCTAGGCCTACATGCACCACGTGCTCGTGCTGCCTCCCTCACACCACTTCCCTTTCACCCCGCACTCCCACCACACCACTTTTGCCTTCCCCAGACAAAACACTAGGCCATACTTTATTTGCCTTCTCGCCCCACCTTCTGATCCTCGGGGTGAGATTTTTTCCTTCCCCAACCACGAGGCAACATCACGTCCTAAGCCGCCGTCATCGTCATCGTCCTCATCCTCGTCCTCATCAGAATCTCTCTCTAGGGGATGGAGAGAAGTCCATGCAGGTGTTTTGGGTGCAGGCTGGCCTTCCCTTGCCTTACGATACGTGACATACCGCTTTTTCCGGGGCGAAGGGACCTCCTCATCACTGCTTGTTATTTCCTCCTCAGGCTGCACATAATCTCGATCCACCACATCATCATCAAGTGGAGAATCACTATCTCCAGTGAAGGCATCCAGGGCGGATTGTATTTCGTCGTCTGAGAGACCTTCACGCGCCATGTCTGACCTGGGTCACTGCTAACAGGTGAGTGACCGAGACAAGGGCGAGCACAGGTCACGCGGGGTCTGGGACGCTGCCCGCCTGGGGGCAGGTAGGGGAGGCTTGGGTACGTGGGCGAATCGAAAATCTCGCGCGAATTTTGAAAATTGTGGAATTTATGAACCTTGCAATTGCAGGACATTGAAGTACGTCAACGGGATTGGCAGTGACATAACGTGAGGACGTGGAAGTACGTTGACGGGACGCCGCGGGTTAACCTACAGCAGTAGGTGAGGGTACCAATCATCAACTCACAATCCAGGTTGCCCCCAGATGACTCTACAATAAATGAAACAACAAATGATTCACACTACCAGGAAACCACTTACTACACAGAATGGTACCCACATAACTATACCATAATGTTCCCTGAGTGTTGTGAAAGTAATGAAGGAATTTTTTTTAGAATATCTGTGAGTTGCCCCAAAACACAAATATATATACAGTATGTATATATCTACATATATATATATATATATATATATATATATATATACAGTATGTATATATATATATATATATATATATATATATATATATATATATATATATATATACAGTATGTATATATATATATACAGTATTTATATATCTACATATATATATATATATATATATATATATATATATATATACAGTATGTATATAGTAATCCCTCTAATATCCGAACGCCCAATATCCGAACATCCCCACTAACCGGACATAATCGTCCTGGGATCCAATAGTCCCAAAATGGGCCAAAAACTGCAAAAAATTCAAAACAAATCTGACTTTTTTTCCACCCGTAATTTGAAATTGCCGCCTGGCGCTGAACAGCTGTTACATCATGGTCCCTTCACCCCTTCCTTCCTCCCCCCTCCCCTGTCAGGGTTGCCATTTGGTATTTTTCATTACCAAGTGTGGGCCAATTTGGTAATGAAAAATTCGTTTGGTAATGAATCAGAATAATGCATTACCAAACAGATTTTTCATATTATGAGGATACACAGGATGGAGATGGTGGATTGTTTGCTCTCTCTGATTAATCTGCTACCCTACATAGCATGAAAAAATCAACATGGTGTTAATTATAAGGAGAGTGATTACATGTATTTCCACTTGTACATATAATTAGTGAAGAATAAATGCTAGCTTTACGTATTTGGTAATGAAAAGTTAAATTTGGTAATGAAAGTTGAGGAGATTGGTAATGTGGCCGTTGCTATCTGGCAACTCTGTTACCCCGCCACCATCAACAGTCACAGTCTAATCGGATCACAGTCTATCTCCGATCGAGAGCAGATGCTCATAGCAGTGCAAGCCACAGGTGCTTGTTTTTTGTGAATAAACAGTGAATAAACTGCAATACCTCACCACTAGAACACACAGGAATTTACAGTGTTGTGCAGTGTTAAGAAATTAGAATTTAGAGTGCAGAGGATTAACTGTGGACTGCAAACTGGTGGTTCAAACCAGTCCAGGAGCCAGGGACTTGTAAGTACCCAGAATGTTTAATATTGTATAAACTCACCTCTAAAACCTCATTTTATGGTTCTTTTGCATTTATTTCAGTCTTATATGTCCCATATTGGTGTGATTTGGGTCTTAAATAGGTGCAATGCATGTCCAGAGGGAGTTGTATAGGTGTTTCTCTGAGTTAGGGTCCATAAGTACAAGTCCATAAGCTAGGGTCCATAAGTACAAGACCATAAGCTAGGGCCCAATACCCGGACAGGACCACTATCCGGACCTGCCTATGGCTCTATTACGTCGGATATTGGAGGGATTACTGTATATATATATAAAGTATGTATGTTTGGGATACATGGCATCTGGCAATGAATGAATGAATGAATGTATATACATATATATATATATATATATATACAGTATATTCATTCATCATTCATTCATTGCCAGACACCATGTATCCCAGACGGGGTGGCCAAGGGCTTAGAGTTAATTGTTTTACGGGGAGGGGCACCAATCCTCCACCAACCCCACTTGACACGTAGGGATGCCAACAGCATCTGGTGTTCCCAGGCAGTCACCCATCCAAGTACTAACCAGACCCAACGTTGCTTAACTTCGCTGATCGGACGGGAAGCAGTGTACTCAACGTGGTATGGCCGTTATATATACAGTATATATATATATCTATATATACAGTATACAGTATACATATATATATATATATATATACTGTATATACTGTATATATACATAAATATATATATATATATATATATAGTTTATAGACTTTATATATATATATATATATATATATATATATATATATATATATATATATCCATCATCCAATCCTATGTCACCCCATAAAGAGCATAGGAACCCGGGGCTAGGCAAACTGGTCCTGACATTTAAGATGAGAGTGACCAGCCTCACTCATCCCTGAGTGGCATTATGTGAGCAATAAACCCCAACCACCCCTTGGATATAAACCTACATAGGCTCAATCCAATTGGAGCTCCTTAATTACCCACTAAACCACCAGGTGCCACAATTTGGTTATATGGTTACCACCCAGTGTAATGAATGGTTTCCTGGTATACAGGAAACCATTTGGCTTGTCACTCAGTGTAGCGTGACCCATAGGCAGAAAAGAATGAAGGAAAAAAAAGACAGAAGACGAATGATGGAAGAGAGGAAAGGGCAGACACCCAAAGCAGCACTACATCAAGTGAGTGAATGGTGTGTGTGTGTGTGTGTTTCGTTTTCGTTTTTAAAGGCTCCAACATGCTTGCATGTGTCGGCCTTGGTCACCTAATGGCGGCTCTCCACGCTGCAAGATCCATTGCAGCCTCCCTGTTCAGTCCCTTAACTCTGAGGTCGCACTTAATGACCTCGTCCCATGTCTTTCTCGGTCTACCCCTCATAACCCCACCCCCAATATTAACACTTCTCACCTTCCTCACCCAATTATCATCCCCCATCCTCTCCACATGTCCAAACCACCTCAATCTACCTCTTCTATCCCCCTTTATTAATTATTAATATTTAATAGTGTGTGTGTGTGTGTATATATATATATATATATATATATATATATATATATATATATATATACAGTATATGTATATGTATATATAGATAGATAGACAGATAGATGTGCTGTACTGTATATCTTTTTTATGCAAGGAACAAGTAGCAGGGTGGGAAAGGAAGTCCAGATGATGATGATAAGTAGCCAAAGGCCAGGGGCCTGCAAACTGCTCCCTCCAAGAAAAAAAGTAAATACATGACAACAGAGAGCCAAATTCAAGATCCATTCATTTCTAGATGCCTGGCCACACTGTGTTTGAAAGACTGGAGATTGTAGGCAGTAGGATAAAAAGACAGAGGGAGACATTTCCACAGCTGACCTGTTGCAGACATGAAGGACTGGGAGTAGCAGTTAACTCTTGCATTAGACAGTTGGATAGAAAAGGAATTTAGAGTTTGTTCCTAAACAGGTGCTACATGCCAGCTGTAGTGGTGGAGGGATGCAAGCAGACAGTTCAGAGGAACAGTGACCGCTGAAGTAGCAATAGAAAAGAGATAAAGATGCAACAGTGTGGGGATCAGACAGTGGTTGAAGGAAGCCAGTAAGAGAGGAGAGTTAATGAGACGAAAAGCCTTAGACTCTACTCTGATGAGAAGAGCTGTGTGTGGGGAGCCTTCCCACACATGAGAGTTGTACTCTAAACAGGGGTGGATAAACCTGTATACTGTATAAAGTCAATAACTGTGCTGGGGTAAAGAAGGTCGGAGTCAGTTTAGCACACCCTATCTCTTGAAAGCAGATTTTAATACAGAGGTAATATGTTCTTTTCAAGATAAATCTTGAGAGAATGAAACCCCAAGTATGTTTAAAGATGATGCAGGTTTGAGCTAGCTATTGTTAAAAATTAATGGGTACTCCTGTGGAAGATTTCGTCCGGGTGAAAGCTGTAAGAACTGAGATTTGGCTGCATTAAAAACATTTTTTTTTTTTACCCCAATCATAGATAAAAACCAAGTCAGATATTAGGTGACCCATAGTCTTGTCCCTTGTTTGCTGAAGTAGCTGCTGAGATGGACGCTGCAGGAAGCGAATGGAAACGTGAAAGGTGGAGTCATTAGAGTATGAGTGGACAGAGCTAGGTGTACAGCTCAGAAGGTCTTTGATGAATAAAAGGAAGAGAGTTGGAGATACGACAGAGCCCTGAGGAACACCACTACTGATAGCTCTTGGAGGAGTGGTGGTTGTCTACAACAGCAGCTATAGAACAACCAGAAAGGAGACTAGAGATGAAGGCACAGATAGGAGAATAGAAACTGTAAAAGGGTGGTTTGGAAATAAAAGATTTATGCCAGACTTGATTGAAAGCCTCTGAGATGTCAAGTGCAATGGCAAAGCTTTCGCCTTAGTCCCGAAAGGAGGATGATCAGGAGACTGAGAGTTAGGGGAGAAGATCACCAGTGGAGCGTCCCTAGCAGAACCCGTAGTGACGATCAGAAAGAAGGTTGTGACAGCAAAAATGCTTTAAAAATTTTTTTGTTAAGAATGTACTTGAAAACTTAAAATACAGAATGTTAAAGCAACTGGGCAATAGTCAGAGGCCTGGGAATGGTCACCCTTCTTTGGGACAGACTGAATGAGAGCAAGCTTCCAGCAAAACGGAAATGTGCAAGTTGATAGACGAAGGCAAAAGAGTTAACCTTGGCAGGGTGTATGCACAGAAGAACAGTTCTTGGGGACAACAGGAGGGACCCCATCAGACCCATACGCCTTGCTAGGACTGAGGTCAGTGATGGCAGAAAATACATCAACTGAAGACATTTTAATGTCAGCTAGGAACAAGTCAGAGGGGGGGGGGGAAGAGATGAAGGACAGCACTGGAATCATCAAAGGTAGAAATGGTACAGAAAGTCTGAGCAAAGAGTTCAGCTTTATCAGTAGAAGAAATAGCCACAGAGCCATTAGAGTGGAAATGAGGAGAAAAGGATGATGAGGTACAGTTGTGAGAAAGGTTTTTGGTAAGGTGCCACAAGGAGAGGGAAGAATTCACATTAGAGAGTGCAGAGCATTTAGCATGGATTGAATTACTTTTAGCAGAGTGAAGAACAGACTTAGCATGATTCTGGTCAGAATCATAAGAATGTTGAGATTCTGGAGTGGGTTGGCTTCGGTACCTTTCGTAGGCCTTCTACTTTTTGAAGGACAGCATTAGAACGAGTGCGACCAGACCAATTTTTTTTTGCATTAGTCAAAGGATATGAGTAAGGAATGTATGCTTCCATGCCTGAGAGAATAACCTCCATAATGCACAAGGCACACTCAGATGGCTCTAGGCCATGGAAGCAATAACCATTCCAGCGAAAAACAATGAAGTACTGCCTGAGGGCCTCCCAATCAGCAGCTCCAAAGTGCTGCAACCGACATTTCTTTGGAGGGTCCACAGGCCACACTGGAGTAATGGGACAGGTTTAGGTGATAAGGTTGTGATCGGAGGAGCCCAATGGAGAGGAAAAATTAACTGAGTACTGTATAAGCAGAAGGATTAGCTGTAAGGAAGAGGTCCAGTGAGTTGGATCTCTCTCCAAGGCAGTCAGGGATACAGGTAAGGTGCTGTACAAGCTGCTCTAGGTCACTGAGGATAGAAACAACGTAGGCTTGTTCACCAGGTGGATCAGTGAAGAGAGAGGAAAGCCAAAGGTGGCTGTGAACACTGAAAGATTTCAGAAAAAGGAGAAATGGATAGGATGTGTTCCATCTCAGAAGTAAAATAATCAAAGAATTTTTCATAGTCAGTAGAATTAGGGGATAAGTAAACAGCACAGATATATTTAGTTAGAGAACGACAGGAAAGCCAAAGCCAGAGAGTTGAGAATTCAGAAGAATCAAGTTCAGGAACACAAGCGCAAGATAAGTAATTGCCTAGATATATACAACAGCCACCTCCGGCTTTTAAATGAGTATAAAGAAAGTAGGAGGATACAGAGAAGGGCTTGCTATCGGCTGCTTCAGAGAGCTGAGTCTCAGTCAGGAAGAGAAGGTAAGCTTTAGAGGAGAGGTGGTGCTCAGCAGAGAGAAAGTTAGAGGAAAGGCCACGACTGTTGCAGAAATGAAGAAGTGAGTCAGACAGTGGTTCCAGATATCTCGCTGGGTCATCACCGGGAGAGGGCTGGATGGTGGGGGCATTTATGGTCCCCCCCTCTGGGGACTCCGAGGCTTGGTTAAGTGATGCCATTTTGGTTTAATTTTGAATAGGAAGTGTAGTGTGTAATGTGCATGTAGTTTGGTGTTGACAGTTAGAGAAACTTGTATCGGAGAGTATGCTGGCCTAGTCTCTGTTACTAAAACACTGAAAAAGTTCAGCAAAGGGGGATGGTCAGGAACTAGTCTCAAGAGCTGATGAAAAGGGAGCTCCAGCTCTCCCTGTCACCAGCTTTCCATATACCTGTGTATATATATATATATATATATATATATATATATATATATATGTACTGTATATATATATATATATATATATATATATATATATATATATATACTGTATATACAGTAAAACCTTGATATAACGGACTTCAGTAGACCGGAATTCGCTTTTATCAGACTCAAGGAACTACCGGACTAAATTCCTATATATCGGAAAATGTCCGATAAAGCCAGGAGCAATCCGGACTGACTGACCACTTCAGCTATGTTCACCACAATAAGGTAAATAAAAGACATGTTTATCAGTGTACAGTACAGTATTATTATATATGTTAGACCATTTCATTATTGTAGTGAAGGTATAATACAGTACAGTACTGGAATGGCAGTGAAGACAATTTGAAAACCAATGGTGCAATCCAGACAAATGTCTGATATATCGGAAAAAGTCCGGATTAGCAGGGGGAAGTCCGGATGTCACTTTTATCGGAATTTCGCTTTTTTCAGAATGGCTTGGGCCCCAATTAGTCCGTTACAGTGAGGTCTTACTGTGTATATATACATATATATATATATAGATAGATAGATATATATATATATATATATATATATATATGTATGTATGCGTACATATATCATCATCATCATCATCATCATCCGGACCTCCTTTCCCACCCCAGGGCAGGGTGAGGAGTACCAATGTCGAGACAGCCCAAATCTGCCCAATCCAATGGGCCACACTTCCATTCACTCATCATTCAAACCCCCAGAATCCTGGCTCTATCTGATATGCCAAAAACATTCGCCATGTTCTGCAGTTTCACATACCAAAAGAGTCAATCCGGACCCTGTCACGTTAAAAAGGATGCCAAATCCCTGATCATGCACTTCTCCTCATAATATTCATCCAGCCAGCTTGATCTCTTGTCAGTCCCCTTGCCTCACTAACTTCCAAACCTCTCTTCCTCACACACCCATCCACCATATCTCTCTACCTTATTCTTGGCCTACCTCGCCTCCTCCCTCCCTCAAATTTGCTCAGATATACCTTTTTCACCACTCTATTGTTATCTATGCTCTCCACATGACCATAACATCTCAGTACACTCTCATCAATTCTGGTGTCCACAGATTTCCTCACTCCACATCTTTCATGAATCACATTATTTTGTATCCTAATCACCATCTGTATACCACATACATTCATCAACAGTCCCATCTCCACTGTTCTCACTCTTGACTTTTCAATTTCATGCCACACCACAGTCTCACATCCATAAGTTCAAGTTGGCACTAACACTCCTTGATGTAAGCCTTGCACAACTGCAACCTTCAAGCCTCTGTTTTTTTTATCAAGACCTTCATAGCACCAGCTACTTTCCTTCCTTATGTCACTCTACTTTCCACTTCTTTTGCACATTTCCTCTCTTTTCTATCATTATACCCAGGTATTTGAACTCTCCTGACAATTCCAGTCTCTCTCCATTCACTGTAACACCACACATGGAGTCACCTTCTCTCTCAATAACCATCATTTTACTCTTTTCTAAATTTTCTCCCAAGGCACAATGCTCACAGACATCTACAAAACTCTGCACTGTCTACCAAGCACTTGTGCGGTACCTGCAAAAAATTAGACAAATAGAGTAACTCAGAATTGGACAAACCAAGAGTTGACAACCATGGACTGAACAAAGGACATTCCATATACAAATTGAACAACCATGGAGACATGACACATTGCTGTTTCAATCCAACATTCAGACTGAAAAATTAACACAGTTCACCATCAAAACACACTGCAGCTCTAGCACCTTCATACATACTCTTCACGGCACTCAACAACTTCTCATTTACTCCACATACCTGTACTTTTAATATTGTCCACATTCCTTGTCTATCCACCCTGTCATAGGCTTTCTCCAAATCCATGAAGGCTGCATATAACTTCTTTTCCTTTTCTTGAAACTTTTCCACTAAACATCTTAGGATGAATATCTGATCTACACAACCTTTTTCTTCCCTAAAACCTTCCTGTTCTTTTCAAAATAATTCCTCATTTTTTTCTCTAACTCTGGCTATAAGTAACCTACCATATGCTTTTCCTATTACAATAAGAAGACACAAGCCCATATGATTACCACATCCTTCAATTTCAGCTTTTCCTTTGTACAGGGGAATAATTATAACAGACTTCCAATCCTTTTGGACTCTTCCTTCCTGCCACACCAATCTACACACCTTCCATATCCATTCTACTATTATTTCTCCCCCATGCATCAGCATTTCACCACACACTCCATCAATTCCTGGGGCTTTCCCCATCTGACAATCTCCATTGCTTCCATTACTTCCATGATCTCTTCCTCCCTTCTCATCTCCCTCCTTCTCCCACTCATTTCCCAGCCACTTATACTTGCATTACTTTCATTCTCTATGTTTAACAACTCCTTAAATTCTTCTCTCCATCTGCTTACTTTTTTTTCCTTTCTCCACCAGCAATCTGCCACTTTTATCTTTTACTCCCATACTCCCTTGTTCATCATCCTGTCTTATTCTCAGAACCTTTTACATTCCTCCCACTTTACACTCTAATTCCTTCGAAGCTCCTCATCCACTCTCCTCATACTCATCTATTCACCTCTCTCCTCTTCTTTACTTATATCTCTCTATTCCATCTTGCAACCTTCCTTCTTGCTTCTGCTTACCATCCACTTACTAAATGATTTCTTCTTTTGCACCACAGCTTGTCTCACCTCATCATTCCACCAAGCTGCTCCTTGCACCCCCTGGTGTCTTCTCTTCACCCACCACACCAACTCACATGATGCACAGATTTCTACTGTGAATACCTCGCATGAACCTTCAACCTCCCCCATCTGCTAGATATCCCATCTATCCAATCGTTCTCTACTTCTCTTTTATATTCTGCCTTTTTTTTTTTTTTTAAATCCTCCTGCAACCTTTCTACCCTCTTTGCATAGACTGCTTCCTGCTGCCCTTCTCTCCTTCTATTCATCCAGCACATCTGTACAGTACCTTGACTCATCACAACTAAGTGGTGGTCAAAGAGTCCACATCTCCAACCTCTGTATGCTCTCGCATCCAGCACATATCTTCTTGTTCTCTCACCCACACACACATAATCAATCATTGCATTCCGTTCATTCAGCTCACCACTCACCCTTCTCATTACTCGCCAGGTACAACTGTGGATCATTTTGTGCCTAAAGAGGGTACTGTCTATCACCAAACCCCTACCCACACATATATCCACCAGAGCACTACCATTCTCATCCACTTCTGCAGGCACACCCCACTCACCAACTACTCCATCCACCTTTACATTCCCTACTTTTTCAACCACATCTCCAATAAAAAATGCTCTCTCACCCCTCTCAAACTTTTCCATGCATGCTTCCACATTTGCCCAGAACTCTTCTTTCACCCTACTTGCATGGCCTTCTGTCAGTGCATATACACACGCAATAGCCCATGCCTGTACTCCTACTTTCAATCTTGCCCGCACATTCTGTGAATCAACTGATCCATACTCTTATAATCCCTTTTCATCTCTTGCACACAACACTACACATTTCTTTTTTTGCCCTCTCATTCTCATCTACTCTCACACATAATACCCAATTCATACTCCCACTCCATCACACTCTCACCTCTCCATTTGGTCTCTGTCCATCCACATATGCCCACTTTTGCATTCTTGGTCACCTAGACAATTTCTCTTTCACCTTATCATTCGCCTCTCCATTTGGTCTCTGTCCATCCACATATGCCCACTTTTGCATCCTTGGTCACCTAGACAATCTCTCTCTTTCACTTTATCATCCATGTCCCTCACATTCCGTGCTGCCATCCTCATCGTGTCCTCTGTTCGGTGCTTGGTCGTCACCTGTGGGTCCATCTGGATCTGAGGCATTATGTTTGTCTTTTTAGTTAGTTGTTTTCTGGGGAGGGGTACTAACCCTCTGCCAACCCACTTGCTGACATGTGGGGAACATGCATGGGTTGGTTATATGGTTATCACCCAGTGTATTACATGATTTTCTGACAGAGGAAATAATTTGGCTTGTCACTCAGTGTAGAGTCACCCTGGAGTATGATGGGTGCCCCCATCCACCAACACACAACACAATTGTTAAAAGGGGAAAAATGTTGAAAGGATGAAAATCATTTCGTTCCTTTTGTTTCACTTCTGAAAGCTCCAACATGCTGGCATGCATCAACCTTGGTCACCTAACGGTGGATTTCCATGCAGCTCGATCTCTGGCAGCTTTCCTATTCAGTCCCTTATCCCTGAGGTTACACTCAATGACCTTGCCACAGGTCTTTTTCAGTCTACCTCTCACAACCCCACCCCCAACATTAACACTTCTCACTTTCTACACCCAACTATATCATCCCCCATCCTCTCCACATGCCCAAACCATCTCAATCTACCTCTCCTCATCACAACACCAATATACTCCAGTCCCATCCTACCCCCCAACTCTTCCATCATAAACCTAGCCCCCCAGGCCTCACACTCAGTGATGCACTGCATATCCACCTAATCACTGTCATTTCTGTATGTTTGAGCCTGCAAATATCCTCTTCCTTTACTGCCCAGGTCTCAGTACCATACAGCATTACACTCCTAACACATGCTGCATACAAAGATCCCTTAGCACAGTGGGAGAGCCCTCTCAATGTTAGGAGAGGCAACAGCTTCCTGAACTTCTTCCAACAACTCCTCATTTTCCCACAGAGTTTGCTCCAGCCCCACCTCCAGCACATAACATGTCTCCCAAATAACAAAACTCTTCCATCAAAAAAGAAAAACAGTTTGTACTGCTCACCAGTACAGGGTCATAGGAGTCAGCATCATCAGTGAGGAAGGCAAACATAGCACGAAGGTACGGGTCTGTCAACTGGGACCGGAGGTTGGTACAAGTCTCGCGCCATAAACCTTTACGCTCCTCTGTAAAACCTAGTAAAATGAAAAGGAGGGGGGGGGGTGAATGTGAAATGCAACTATGCAACATGCTATTAAGTAATCTCATTCTCTAAATTGCTGAACTATGATATGAAACAAATTCTTGAGCTTGCCCCCCAAAAATACATAGCTAGTGGGCAAGCAATGGAATTATGTGTACTGTTCACTATTTTTATCCTGATTTACATTATCCATTCACCTTTGTCATCATCATCATCATCATCATCATCATCATCATCATCATTCAACATCATCCCAAGTTCCTGAGTCTTTCCTACTCACAGGTGGGATGAAGAAGTGTCAAGAAAGTGTGGAAAAAGAAAAAAAACATGGTACTGTAGTGGGAGAACTAACTACATACTCAATTAACTGGGCCACACTCATCCACTTATCATTCAAGACCACATACAGTATTCAGATTCTACCTCACAAGCACAGCTTTCCACATATAGTAAAAAATGATTTGGTAGGCCTAAGTAAAGTTAGAGCAAATAAGGAAGTGATTGGGAAGACTCAAGCTCATATGATAAAGGTAATGTATACAAATAAGGATGATTTGACAATGAAGAAACTAGAACTTGGTGACTGCATTAGGGAAAAGATGCCAGAAGTGGTATATCTTTGTGAAACTAAATTAGACAGTGAATTTGGTGTAATTGTGCTTGGTTGGAAAGATTATAATGTGTGGAGGAAAGACAGAGAAGGAAAGTCTGGAGGAGGAGTGATGATTATGACTGATAAAAACGTAAATGCAAAGAGGGTACATTAAGAAAACACGAAAGTGGAAATACTGGGAATGGAAATGTGGAAGAACATGAAGAAAAGCTAGACATAGTAGTAACGTACATACCAACATGGACCAGAGAACAGAACAGGGATGAGTATGAACAGCTGATGAGTCTCCAGATATGCTATGGAAGATACCTGAACAGAGAAATATATTGCTACTAATGGGTGATTTTGATTGCAGAGAGGTCGATTGGGAAGGAACTAATGCAGGGAACAATGTGGAAACCTGGGGGTATAGACTGATGGAGCTGATAAAGGAAAATATGTTAATACAGTTGATTAAAGAAAATACAAGAATTAGGGGAGAGGATGCACCACCATGACTGGATCTGATTTTTACAAGAAACTGTAATGATATACAGAAATTACAGTACCATTACCCCCTAAGAAACAGCAACCACCTGATTATGAAGATGGAGGTATTGGGAGGGGACACGGGAGAAAGAGAAGAGACATATTGACAAAACAGACATAACTATGAGAGAGCGGATTTTGACTCCTCATTCAGAAACATGGACTGGAGTGAAATGGAGAGGGTGGAAATATGCAGGAGAAATAAAATATCTTTATGAAAATATATTTGTGGTAGGTGGGGGCACTCACCATCCACTCACTCAATGTAGTGCTGCTGTCAGATGTCTGCCCTTTCCTCTCCTCCATCCTTCTTTCCTTCTATCCTCTTCTGTCTTTCTTTCCTTCACTCTTTCCTTGTCCTTCTGCCTACGGGTGACATTACATTCCCTCTTCTGTCTTTCTTTCCTTCATTATTTCCTCTTCCTTCTGCCTGTGGGTGACTCTACAATGAATGACAAGAATAAATGGTTTCCTGTACACCAGCGAACCATTTACTATGCTGGGTGGTAACCATATAACCAAATTTTGGCGTCTGGTGGTTTAGCGGGTAATTATTGCGCTCCAATCGGATTGAGCCGGTGAAGGTTTATATCCAAGGGATGGTTGGGGTTGATTGCTCAGGCAATGCCACTCAGGGATGAGTGAGGCTGGTCACTCTCATCTTAAATGTCAGGACCAACTGCCCGGCCCTGGGCTCCTACACTCCTCATGGGGCAACATAGGATTGGATGATGGATGGATGGATGAATGAAATTATATGAGGGAGGAGTCAGAAATCATGTTCCTAGAGTTGCTGCAAAAAAGGAAGATCTCCCTCATCTGTCAAACATCACAATGAATACCTGCTAAAGCCATGGCAGTGGAGTTGAGTGCAGGGAGCCTCCTGGTAACTGCACCCCTTTGGAGTATATGAATAGCAAGACGGATGCGCTGGTTGAAGACTGCAACTGCTGCTGCACGTGTGTGGTTACCAGCAGCTTCTAGCTGAGTGAGGAAGCTAGTAAGCACACTTTCATCGTCAAACCCCCATGAACACAGCTCCAGTGCTCGACTACGCTCCTCACTCCTGCACAAATTCATACGGAATTAACATAATGATGTTATATTTGCTTAGGTATAAAGTACAATATAGTAATCTCCTGTTCATCTGATGGTGCATTACCTGTCATGTCATTATCCAACAAGCAAAAAATCTTACAGAGTTAACGCAATAACTGTTTTTTGACAGCATTAACTGGCAGCGTGTATGGAAACCAAAATTTTCAAACTTCCTGTCACTCCCCACAGCACTCTCATATCACTGACAAGGCCTGCCAAAACAGGAGTTGCTGCCTGCTCCATTTCAGTCACAGAAAGTAAGCCATCCAGTCTAGGTGCATTTTAAGTGTGTCATGGAGTTTGTGGCATTTGTTGCCATACCAGGGCTTTTACAGGAGCCTATGTTGCTTGCTCCATCACCAGCACCCACCCCTACATCCCGAGTCAACACTGAGGCAGAGGAGATATAAAATCATCTCCTCTATGCCACTAACCAGTAACCACACAGGAATAATCAACAAAATCTTATTCTACTGTATGATGCATATAATGTACCTGTATACTTTACAGTAAAATACTGTAATGTGTAGTGTACTGCATGTCTTTACTTACATTATCACATGTCTATTTTTATCAGCATGAATTCTGTACATACAGTATATTGTTTGTAAAGTCCAGTAATACTGCATAATATACTCTACCATGAATTTTTATCTGGAAAACTCTGAGGCTGTTTTTTCTACTTTCAGTTATACATCCCATGTATAGGGTTTTACTGAAGTCATATAACCTGCAAAGGGGTTAAGAGGGGTAGTATGGCACTATCCATCAAAATCCATTACTTGACAGGGTCTTGCCTGAATTATGATGGATAAGCATGGATTACTATACAGGGAGGGAATGCAGTGCCAGGAAACATGACACTCAAAGAGGTGAAGAACACTATGAAGCGGCTGAAAAATGGGAAAGCAGCTGGGGTTGATGAGGTGTATGCAGAGATGATTAAGTGTAGTGGAGAAAGCAGAATGAAGTGCTTGTTGGAGATGTGCAAGAAGGCTTGGATGAGTGAAACTGTGCCAGCAGAGTGGAAAAAGGCTGTGATTGTACCCTTGTACAAAAACTGAGGTGAGCGAAGTGAGTGCAAGAATTATCATGGCATAAGTCTAGGGAGTGTGGTAGGGAAGGTATATCAAAGAATTATTACAGAGAATGTAAGAGAGAAATCAGAAGTCCTGGTGAGTGACAAACAGGGTGGCTTTAGGAGCAGCAGAGGATGTGTGGATCAAATATTTCCTGTAAGAAAACTAGTGAAGAAGGCATGTGAGAAAGACTATAAGGGGCATTTATGGATCTGGAAAAGGCATACAACAAAGCAGACAGACATTTTGTGCATGTACAGTATACATGCAGTCATGAGTTTTTATGATCGTAGTGCGGCATGTGAAAGGGTAAATGGGCATCAAAGTGAATGGTTCACGATCAATGTGAGCGTGCAAAAAGGTTGTGATGTCCCCATGGCTGTTCAATATATACATGGATGGGGCAATGAGAGAAGTAAAAGCACGAGTAATGGAGAAAGGGATGGCGTTGGTAATGAATGGTGATGGATGGAATACCTCAGATTTGTTGTATGCTGATGATACACTGCTACTTGCAAATACCGGACAAGAGCCTGGTAGACTAGTGCAGAGTTTTGTAGATGTCTGTGAATGTCGTGCTTTGAGAGTAAATGTAGAAAAGAGTAAAGTGATGGTTACTAGGAGAGAAGGTGACTCCATGTGTGATGTTACAGTGAATGGAGAGAGACTGGAATTGGTGAAGGAGTTCAAATACCTGGGTACAAAGACAGAAAAGAGAGGAAAATATGCAAAAGAAGTGGAAAGTAGAATGACACATGGAACGAAAGCAGCTGGTGCTATGAAGGCCTTGATAAAAACAGAAGCTTGGGTGTTGCAGCTGTGCCAGGCTTACATGATGGAGTGTTAGTGCCAACTTTAACATATGGATGTGAGACTATGGTGTGGCATGAAAATGAAAAGTCAAGAGTAAGAGCAGTAGAGATGGGACTGCTGAGGAATGTATGTGAAGTACTGAGAGTGGACGGGATACAGAATAATGTGATTCGTGATAGATGAGGAATGAGGAAGTCTGTGGACACCTGAATCGAAGAGAGTGTACTGAGAAGGTTTGGTCACGTGGAGAGAATGGATGACAACAGAGTGGTGAAAATGATATATCTGAGTGAGTCTGAAGGAGGGAGGAGGCGAGGCAGGCAAAGAAAAAGGTAGAGGGATATGGTGGATGAGTGTGTGAGGATGAGAGATATGGAGGTTGGTGAGGCTAGGGGACTGACAAGAGACTGAGGGGACTAGATGAATTTTGTGCTGAGAAGCACATAACCAGGGATTTGGCACCCCTTTTAAATGTGACAGCGTTCAGATTGGCTCTATCAGACAGCTATATCTGAAGCTACAGAATGTGGTGAAATTTTTTTGGTCCATCTGATAAGGCCAGGATTCTGTGTGCTTGAATGATAAGTGAATGGAAGCATGGCCCAATGAACTGTGCAAACTTAGGCTGTCTGGACATTGCTACTCCTCACCCTGTCCTAAGGTGGGAAGGGAGGTCTGCATGATGATGATGATGATGATGATTACTGTACAGCCATCACTGATACCAATTTCTACATCCACATGGATTAGAAGATTAAATATGAAACTTCATATCTCTGGAAACACAAATCAGAGAAGAGAAGTCTAAGGGTAATCTCACCTCTTCCTTGTCACAGAAAGTATGACTTCTTGCAAAGATAAATGCTAATAAATGGTCACCAAATCCTTATGCCATTTAATGGGAGGAGGCCAACCAATCCCTCATTTCCACCTCTTTTAGTCATCTCTTACAAAGTGGAAGGAATTACCAGGTAATCAACAGTACTCTAGAACCTCCAGTATCTAGAACTAATGGTGGAATACATACAGGTAGTTAACAATGTAAGCATAAAAAAGGAGAACAATGACTGGAGTGAGGAAAAGTTAGGTTTGCTCACCTGAACACCTTGGCATAGACCTGTTTTTGTCCATCTTGCCCAATCCATGGCCTATTTATTATATCCGAAGACAGATTGCCATTTGTCATCAAGGTCCTGCAGAAATAAGGCATTTATTTTGAACAGTTCATTTTCATTACATATACACATCTTTAAAGTCTGATGCACACTACAGCATGCCACAAAATGCAAAACTTAACAAATGCAATAATACAGAACACTGATGTGAAAGTTTGTAAACTGCCAGCACTACTGATATGACCTGTTTATTCTACACACCATAATGTACTCCATTAACTTTAACATCTCTTCATTCCAACTTATTTGTTGCCTATTGTGTTTAGCTAATTCTCCATTAGTGGCGTGCAGAGTTTCCATTTTTAATGCAAAAGCAAAGAACCAAAGGCTGGAAGCCTACAAAAGTTGTCCTTTATAAAGCAAACAAACAAAAAAGGAGGCAACTCAGAGCAAGAAGTAATGAACGCTCCATAAAGCTTTTAGGGTCCAGAATAATTCCTCACATCGCCATTTAACCTTGAAAGTCTACAGACTCCTCACCTACGCTGAACATACTCATCTAGGGGTAGCAAGAATAAAATAACACACAGAAGTAGGCTGCAAAATAACGCTGATTTTGAGCATGTGGTGTGTAGAGGAGAGCATGCAGAGGCAGTGAGACAGGAAAGTATTACTCCTGTGAGAAACTCCCTTGAGTGCATGGAACAATGGATATTTAAGGAACGAAATGTGCTGAAGGTGGTGCAGGAGCTAGCTTGGTAGCAATGGAAAGGAGTGGTTGGAAAAGTTCAAGGAGCTGCTGCCTCTCCTGATACTAAGAGAACTCTCCCTCTGTGCACAGTGGCTTCTGTATACAGCATGTGTTAGAAGTGTAATGATGTATGGTAGTGACATCTGGGTTGTAAAGAAGGCAGATAATTGTAGGTTCAAACATACAGGAATGATAATGATCAGATGGATGGGTTATGTGTCCTTGAATGAAAGGCCTTTGGGGGAACAGTTAAGAGTGCAAGCAAAGAGCTAAGAGGAAGGATGGGACTTGAATATGCTAGTGTTGTGATGAGGAGGGATTGACTGAGATGGTTTGGGCACATGGGGAGGATGCAGGGTGGCAACTGGATGCTGAGGATGAGAGGTATGAACAATGAGGATAAAGCTGCAAGAGGGAGGTCAAACAAGACCTAGGAAAAGGTTATGGGATGTGACCTCAAGGATAAGGGACTGAAGAGAAAGGCTGCTAGAGATCAAGCAGTGTTGACAGCTGCCATTACATGACCAATGCCAATGTATGCAAACATGTTGAAGGTTTACAAGCTGATGAATCCTCAGACTGAAAAGGTTACTGAAAATCTTTCTAACTCCACAATCTGATGATGTCTCACCTAACCTGACTAACAATGTCTAGCATCAGTCAGAAGTGCATAAAAATTATGTACTCAGACTGAAGGGCTTTAATCTTAGTGGTGCCATGATTACAAGTATACTGAAAGATCTGCCTGGCCAAGTAGACCCATCAACCACAGGCATGCAACTGCCCCTGCAGCACCGTCCCATGTAATGAACTGATGTTCCTTTGCTGCTGAGAGTGCCCCTGAAAAGTAAGGTGTGGGGAAAAGTGTAGATAGTTTGGTTTCTGGATGGATGCCGTGCTTGAATCACTTCACTCAATTAACAGGGGCTCCATAACAGGCACCAAATCATCCCATTATCTGGTGATATGGTTACCAACCAGCACTGTAAATGGTTACCTGGGTTACAGGAAACCATTAGGCTTGTTACTCAGTGTACAGCCACCTGATGTGGAAAAAAAAAAAAAAAAAAAAAAAAAAAAAAAAAAAAAAAACAGGAAGATGAGGGAAGTAGGAAGAGAGGAGGTAAACACAGAGACTGAATGATAAAGGTTATGGAAGAAGTAGACAGCGCTACATCAAGTGAGTGGACGATATCCGCCACCACCTACCACCATTGATTATTTGAAAAGTTGTCGTCGTCATCATCATCATCATCATCATCATCCAGACCTTTTTTTTTTCCCCCCATCTGACAATGTGATGAGGTACAGTCCAGAAAACAAGAAAAAACCTGATAGAGGAAGAACTAGCAAATGTTTGCTTGAAAAGTTCTTATATAAAACCCAACAGTTGTACAGATAATCAACCCCTACACTCCCAACATTTTTATTGTGGCTACTAAAGAGATGATTTTAGGCAACTTAGGAAACAGCTCTAGAAGTGAACAGGTTAATGAAGGCTAAAACTAACCCCTCCAATCCAAAAGTCTTTCCTACTTTGGATATATTGCCTAGTGGTATCATGAAATAAATATTGAACAACTGTTCACATACAAACTATGCCCTTGGACTGAAGAGGTTTAAAGTGCTTGATAAACTGAAAAATCTCTTGTAAGCTTTCCTGCAGACCTATTGACAACAAATTTTCATTAAGTAAATAACTGCAAGTGTATGCCTCACCAGACTCCCTGGTATTTGTATGGCACTCCTCCTGGCAGCCTGAAGGTACCAGCAGCTGCTAGGGTGCGGGCATTGTCCAGCCACGTCCAAAGGTTGCGCAGGGAAAGATCATCTGTTACTTCTCCATTTGCTGCCAAGCTGTCCACCTAATTAGAAAATATTTTAAATGTTTCATTTTCCAATAAATATTTTTCTACGAGGCTTCAAAAGCGATTAACCCTTAAATATGAAAAAAAAAAAAAAAATCTGCTTTATTCTTGTAACTCCTAAATGATAGGATAGGTTAAGGTGATAAGACTGTGATTGGAGGTGCCCAATTGCTTTATTCTTGTAATTGCTAAATGATAGGATAGGTTAAGGTGATAAGACTGTGATTGGAGGTGCCCAATTGCTTTATTCTTGTAATTGCTAAATAATAGGATAGGTTAAGGTGATAAGACTGTGATCAGAGGTGCCCAATTGAGAGAAAAGATTAACAGCATAAGCAGAAGGATTAGTTGTAAGGAAAAGGACAAATATGTTGAAACTCTTTCCAAGGCAATCAGGGACATGGGTTGGGTGTGTACAAACTGCTCTAGGTTAGTAAGAATAAAAAAGACATAGGCTTGTTTGCCAGGTGTTTCAGTGTGTGGAAAAACTGATAGGATGTGTTCCAGCTTAGAAGTAAGACAGTCACAGAATTTTTCAGTCAGAAGAATTAGGGGATAGGTACACAGCACAGACAAATTTAGTCAGAGAATGACAGGACAGTCAAAGCCAGACAGCAGAGAGTTCAGAAGATTCAAGTTCTGGAACATGACAGCAAGTTTGCTGCATACATAAAACAACAGCCATCTTTGGCTTTGAAGTGAATATAAAGAAAGCTGGATGCTACAGAGAAGGGTTTGCTATCAGTTGCCTCAGACAGCTGAGTCTCAATGAGAAAGAGAAGGTGATGTTTAGGGGAAGAGAGGTGGTGCTCAACACAGAGGAAGTTAGAGGAAAGGCCACGAATGTTGCAGTAATAATGAAGTGAGTAAAACTGTGGTTCTATGCATCTCTCAAATTCTGCATCATTAAGTAATGAGAGTATTCAGTAATATTTACACTTATATGGTGGTCACAGTATCCACGTCTTTTATCTGATAATATTTCAGAGTACAGTGCAAGATGCATGTAACTCTGTATGAGTCCAAGTATTTAGCATTTTCTTATAGGAGCATTAATGATATTGATACAGTACACATCTGTTCTGTGCATTTTTCTTATAAGTATCCAAAGTATAATAAGAAGGTTTACAGTTCAGAGATTTGCAATCAGGGATAAGTTACCAGTCAAACTCTCACAGTAAATGTCTGGATTGTGCAGCCTAGCCCTGGGCCCTTACACTCTTGATTGGGCAAAAAAGGAGGAATCAATCAGACTGAATGGAAATTATAAAATCACAACATGGAGAAAAGTAATTTCTCCAACAGAGCCACATGTTGGGTGTCTACAATACAGCACAGTACAGTACTGTACAAAGTAGTACAGCTCTTACATATAATCCATATCTTGATCGGGCACGAGTGATGATAGAAGAGAGTGTATCACTGAGGTGGGTGTAAGCAGGCTGGTTACGATCTAGCTGGTGAAGAGTCTTTCGGCCATGGGTCCAGACTAGTGTTCCACGAGCAGACCAATTCACAGTGATGCGCTCATGTACGACATAGTCCACCAACTTCCCTGTGAATATTGTGAGAATACAGGAATTCATAAAAATGTCTGTGTAACCAATGAAAATATCTGATCAAAGCAGCAAAACAATACCAATGAAGGTTTATGATTACAGAGTTAAGAAGAAGGATGGGATTGGAGTGTACTGGTTTTGTGATGAGGAGGGGTAGATTGAGATGGTCTGGGTATGTGGAGAGGATGGAGGAAGACAAATGGGTGCAGAAAGAGAGAAGTGTGAACGTTGGGGGTAAGGCTGTGAGAGGCAAAACGAAAGAGACCTGGGATGAGGTCATAAAGCGTGACCTCATGGATAAGGGACTTAATAGGGAGGACGCCAGAGACTGAGCAGCATGGAAAGCCACCATTAAATGACCAAGGCCAACACATGCAAGCATGTTGGAGCCTTTATAAATGAAACAAAAAGAAATCTATGCAGCATGTGAGGCGGTTTGTGGGGTGAAGTGAAGACAAAACGGAGTGCAAGGAACAACATGATGGAATGAAGAGGTGAGGCAAGCTGTGGCACAGAAGAAAGCATACGGTAGGTGGGTGGGAAGTAAAGGCATGGCAGTTGAGAGACAGAATAAACAGTTATATGTGGAGAAGCAGAGAGAGGTGAAATGAGAAGTACGAGAGAGTAGGAAGAAAGTGGATGAGGAGTTTGGAAGGAATTTGAGTCTATGTGGAGGGAATGTAAGAAAATGTTCTGGAAGGAGGTTGAGAGGAAAGAAGGGCAATAAAGAAGGTAGTAGGGGAGTAGATCTTAAAAATGGCAGATTGTTGGTGAAGGGAGAAAAGTGGGCAGATGCAGAGAAGACTTTAAGGAATTGTAAAACTTAGAGAATAAAAGTAATAAGAGTATAAGTGGCTGAAAAATGGCAGCTAGGAGAAGGAGGGGGATGAGAAAGGAGGAAGAGATCAGTAGGATGGAAGTAATGGTAGCAATGAAGAATATCAAAATGGGGAGAACCTCAGGAGATGTTGAAGTATGTGGTGAAATGTTGATGCACAAGGGAGAGATAGTAGTAGAACGGGTATGGAAAAAGTGTAGACTGGCCTGGGAGGAAGGCAGAGTCCTGGAGGATTGGAAGTCTGGTATAATTATTCCCCTGCACAATGGAAAAGGGGAAAAAAAGAAGTGTGTGGTAGTCATAAGGGTATCTATCTTCTCAGTGTAATAGGAAAGGTATATAGTGGGATATTTATTGACAGAGTTAGGTAAATAATTGAGGAATTAGTTGGAGAAGAACAGGAAGGTTTCAGGAAGGGAAGAGGTTGTGAAGATCAGATATTCATCATCAGGTGTCTGGTGGAAAAGTTTCTTTCACTCTTTTGGAGAAAGCAAATGACAGAGTGTATGAACAAAGACTGTGGAAAGTATAAAAAATATATGGAGCAAATGGGAAGCTGGTGAATGCCATGAAGTGTATGTATGAGGGTGCTAGGGCTGCAATGCATATGGACGGTGAACTGGGTGAGTTTTTCTTTCTGAATGTTGGAATTAAACAGGGATGTGTCATGTCTTCATGACTGTTCAATTTGTGCATGGATGGAGTTATAAAAGAGATACAAGGTAGGGCAGTGGATGCTGGAGTGGTCCTAATGAGAGAGGCTACGATTGTAAATCTCCTGTTCTGATGTTTGCAGGTGATACTGTGCTGTTAAGTGAAGACGAAGGGGAATTGCAAGACTTGGTGGATGAGTTTGGGAGAATATGTAAGAAATGGAATCTAAAGGTGAATGTAAGGAAGAGTAAAGTTGTGGTCTTCGAGAAAAATGAAGTCAGTGAATGGAGTGAGGCTAGATGGTGAGGAAATGGAAAATGAGTGCATTTAATTACTCAGGTAGTGTAAGTAAGGACAGAAGTTTAGAGGATGAAGTGCCTGAATGGGTACAAGACAGAAGAAAAGTTGTTGGCTCACTGACAGCAGTGATAAGAAATAGGGGAAGTGAGCATGGATATATAAAAAAAAATTGCTGCATGATAGTACTGTGATACTCCAACATATGGATGTAATGCTTGGACGTTGTTGGATGGACACAAATCAAGATTGAGAACAGTGGAAATGAGTTATTTGAGAGGAGCATTTGAAATTACATGGAGAGACAGACTGACATATGAGGAAGTGCAGGAGTGTTGTGGTGTGGATGTGGGTGAGACAGAAAGCATCAGAGAACTACACTGAGGTGGTTTGACCATGTGGAGAGGATGGGGAGTGTGAGATTAACAAGGTGAGTGTGTGAGTGATGTGGAGGGGGGAGACCAAGGATTTTTTTTTTTTTTTTTTTTTTGTTAGTAACAGAACAGGGGAAAGAAAAACAAATTATTAAAAAAGAAATAATCCAAACACCAGATTACAAGTGTCCTCCATTCATAAAAAAAACCTGTAACAGTTGGACTTGAACAGCCATAGGTTGAAGTTTGGGGGGAAACCACGATGGGGATGCGAGTTCCAAGGAGATGCAGTTCGGACAATAAAAGAATTCTGATAGCCAGAAGTTTTGCAACAAGGCAGTGTGACAGTCCAGTCATGAGTGCTGCCAGATGCCCATATAGTGCAGCAGAAGGCATGGAAAGGTGGCACAATGGATGCAACTTCATCTGAACATTTGTCATAAAGTATCTGTAAAATAATGCAAAGGAGGCAACATTCCTTCTTACCTAAAATGGAAGTTTGTGGAGAGATATATGAGAGTGGGGGGTATAAGTTGGAAGGAGGGCATCAAAATGGCAGGGGACAGGGTGACATGAAGGTGATTTGTTTGTGACCAACCTTTATAGGATTAGGGCATCTGGCTATAGATAGATAGACAGACAAAAGGACCTCCATGCAGTTTAGGTCATTCATAGTTATAACAAATTTATGCACAATGGTGCACTGTGTCACTGGTCCAAAAAAGTGTTTAAGTAATAATATTCACAATATGTAATGACTGGAAAAGAGTAAAGACCTGATTCCATGGAAAAATGTTTGGTCATACATGAAATACTATAGAACCTTAATTCTCGATTACCTCATTTATGTCTCACCTAACAAAAGCCAAGAAGATATGGATGGAAGACTAAAGTGTTAAATATTTCCAGAGTCTGTCTGATTCCATGCAAAACAGTCATACACAATAAAGTTTGGATCATCAGGATATTAACTGAGTGGTCAGAAATCCATCATCATCATCATCCGGACCTGCTTTCCCACCCAAGAGCAGGGTGAGGAGTAGCAATGTCCAGACAGCCCAAATCTGCCCAATCCAATGGGCCATGCTTCCATTCACTCATCATTCAAGCCCCCGGAATCCTGGCTCCGACGGAGCCAGGATTCCGGGGGCTTGAAAAAATTATTGTCACAAAATATTGGGAGTATTGCAGTACTTTTTGCAATGGGTATATGCAAACCAATAACATTCTGAACACAATTCAGTAAATAATACAGAAAGAAATACTGTACAGTGTACACACTACTGCACATTAGCAATGTCTTATTACATTTTTTTAAACCATAAAATAATTGTGCCACAAAAACTAGGGAGTACTGCAATACTTTTTGTGGTGAGTGTATGTGAACCAGTAACATACTGAACACAACAATCCAGTAAATGATACAAAAAGAAATACTGTGCTGTATTTTGTACACCCTACTGCATAATCAATATCTCATCACTCAAATATATTGCCTTACCAGTGTATGAAGCTGTGACGATGCGGTTCTGGTGAGATGGATGCCAGGAGAAGGCAGAGACAAAATTGGGAGGGTCAGGATGGATGGCACGGGTAATAACTGCTGGATCCTGGTCCTCACCCCCTGTACTCCCAGAGCAGTGCAGCACATCATACAACTGCACGCCAGAACTATCACGGCATGCACATCCCAACAAGCCTAATCTGGATGACGTGATGGATACATTCAGTACAATGACATCTTTCATATTTTTCTATTTTTACTACCATTCAACAACTCTTTTTAGCTAACGGAATGCCTCTCTCTTACTGACGCAGTTAAACCATCTTCATTAACCCACTTAGCAACACATTGTGGTTTCATAACCCTATTTTACAACATAAAAAACAAGCTAATCCCTCCACTCCTTTCCATGAGGTACCCTGAAGAAGAGGCTTTCGGTCATCTTACACCACCGACCAAGCATTATATATGATGATGGGAAAAACCATCCCAGACTCAGAGGGTTGAGAAGAGGGTGCATTACTGATTGTTACCAATAACATGTTTCCCAAAACATGGGGACCATCACCTAGGATTATTAAAATATTCTGTCCATTTATGTAAAGTTAGCATTCAATGACACACTTCCTCTAAACAATGAAGCAATTTTCTCTTATGTTGGTGTGCTTCCTCTCACCACCAATTTCTTCTCTCTCCTTATATTTATTTAATTTTACTCCCCTCAATACTCACTTCAGGATGCACTCATCGAATGGCTTCAAACCACATTCAACACCACACAAGCATTAATGATGGTGAAAGAAGAAATAACCCCAGAATCAGAGAGCAAGATGTGTGTGCATTGCTTCTTGTGTCCATGAAGCATGATGACTTTTCCTCCAGGGTCACTGATGTCTTGTCTTACTCTCTGAAATGAGCACCAGATGACAATTTCCAGCACCTGAAGTCAACAGGAACCCCTGCTAACCATTACTTCCTTTGGTTTCATCTTGTGCATGCCATCATTATCTTTTTCTCTCAATTTTTCCTTGTATTTTTACCTGTTTTCCTTTCTCCAGTGTTGAACTATCCTGCTTTTTGTGTTTCTTCGTGTCAGTTTGGCAGCAGTATGCAAGGCATTATCAGTTTTGGCCTTACTGACTGAGCCCACAAATACAATTGGCACATCATGAACACAGTTGTCTATCTCTTATATTTTATGAATTATAAAGATTCTTCATTGTTATATTTTCTTATGCATCTTTATATGATTTTAAGTAGCTAGTGACAATTCCACTAAAAATGGCCACCCATGATCTGGTTTTGCTAAAACAGGTATTATCTTGTCAGTGTCAATGGTAGAAATAGTTGAAGTCCATTTGATCCAGCTCCTTTACAGTTTGGACTGTCTCAGGAATCAGTTTTGGGTCTACTTCCTTTCATAGCCTACACCAGTAGTCTTGTATCTCTGTTGGAAGCCGACAGTATAAACTATCATTTTTATGTTTATGGTACAAAGCCTTATGCAGAAATAACAAATGATACAGACATTGAGGAGGCAATGAAATCTCTTGTCTGATATAAAGATCTACATGGCCAGGAAAAATGTTAGGTAAATGACTTACACTGATCAACAATATTCAAGGGAACAGAGAAAGACATGGGACGAGGTCATTAACTGTGACCTCAGGGTTAAGGGACTGGGACAAGGTCATTAAGTGTGACCTCAGGGTTAAGGGACTAAACAGGGAGGCTGCAATGGATCGTGCAGCATGGAGAGTCGCCATTAGGTGACCAAGGCCGACACATGCAAACATGTTGGAGCCTTTAAAAACGAAACGAAACGAAACGAAACGAACAGAAGAGGCAACAGCACAGATGATATTAGGTATATTAATCTAATACAAATACAACTCAGTCCTGTTAATTCTGTTATGAATCTTGGAGTACACATCAGCTAGAAATCAAACAATAAAAAGCACATAAATTTGGTGTGTAAACTTCCAATTTTCTTTTTCAGAAACTGTATGCTATTATACAGGCTGATGATCGCCCAAGCCAAATCCACCATCACAATCGTCACCAGCAGTAAACATGAACACCAATACTCTCCCCACAATACAATCAGGGCAACTACAAGGACAGCACTTTGGGCAACAAAAAGAAGCACTCACCTTACTCTATAAACAATACATCAGATCAGTGACGTCCTATGCCTCCCCCACATGGGCTCCCATCCTATTTAATACCAACTGCAACACCCTGCACATTATACAGAACAACACCCTATGCATCATCACTGCCTGCCCCAAAACCACTCCCACAGCCTACTTACACTCAGAAACTATTAAGTCCTCCCTGTAAGAGACTGCCTTGATATGAAGGGAACACAAATCTACGCAGCAGCCCATGTCAATACACAACACCCCTGTCACTACATGACACAGAGACACTCAACACACACAGACACATTAACCCATCTCATCCGGGTGTCATGTACAGCTATACATGTCCTCCTGGGGCCATCCAGGTGACATGTATACATGACCTCGTGTTTTGTGGCATTGTCTGAATATTCTGGGGGTTATTTCCACCACATGCAGCCACTGGCAACCCTCCTGCATGCATCTGAGTCATGCTCCAGTTACCTTCATATCTCTGTAATGGACAGACCTACACAAAAAGTTTTCCTTGTGTCCGGATCCTTGGCTGTGTGCCCACAGCTGCTGACCTCAACACCAATCAAGTCCAAAGGCCAGAAAAGAAAAGGCCTTAGTGACAGTGCGATAGAGAGAGAACTCGAGGTGACATTACTGCCCATTGTGAGAGGAGAATGTGACTCTTCCTCTCAGGAAACTGACCGCCATAATGAGTATCGATATTTATGCATCATGTGAGGGGCATGGAGGACATGACTCCTCCACTGTGTGCCCATCGTTTCCCCCTGTACGTTCATTTGCTATTTCCAAAGATGGGAACAGTTCAGGGGGTACTGACCATCCTAGAGAGGTGGATATTGGCACAGATGAGATGGTAGGGGAGGTAGGGAGTGCAGAAACGGAGGAGGAAAGGAGGTGCATCGAGCCTTGCGCCACCCCTCCATCTATTTGTATGAATAATGGAAGCAGAAAGTTTGTTTCATGATGAAATCAGTGCCTTATATTTAAATGAAAGTTCTTGTGTGTATGTTTGTTATGATGAAAAAGTACAAATCACAGGAAAAAAATTGTTATAGTGGAAAATGTGGTGGAGTGGAGAAAGGGAGGAGGGCGGGAGGAGGAAACGCAGTGCCTCGCACCATCACTGTGTCTATTTATGTAAATAATGGAAACAGGAAGTTTGTTTCATACAGAAATCAGTGGCTTTATTTTTAATGAAAGTATTCGTTTGTGTATGTGACAAGCCAAATGGTTTCCTGTACACCAAAAACCATTTACTATGCTGGGTGGTAACCATATAACCAAATTTTGGCACCTGGTGGTTTAATCACAGCGCTCAAATCGGACTGAGCCAGTGAAGGTTTATATCCAAGGGGTGGTTGGGGTTTATTTCTCATGCAATGCCACTCAGGGATAAGTGAGGCTGGTCACTGACATCTTAAATGTCAGGACCAACTGCCTAGCCCCGGGCTCCTATGCCCCTCATGGGGCAAAGCAGAAGTGTATGATGATGATGACGATGAATGATGATAATGATTATATTTATTATGATGAAAAAGTCTAAATCACAGGAAAAACAATTCTGTTATAGTGGAAAATACAGTATTTTCCATTATGTACAGTACGTGAATAACTATTTTGTTCACAATATTTTCTTTTCAGGTTTTATGTAGTAGTAGTAGTAGCAGTGGTAGTATTTGTAGTGGTAGTAGTAGTAGTTGTAGCAGTGGAAGTTGTAGTAGTAGTTGTGGTAGTAGTAGCAGTTGTAGTGGTAGTAGATGTAGTAGTAGGAGTTGTAGTAATTGTAGTAAAGGTAGTTGTAGTAGTAGTGGTAGTTGTAGTAGTAATAATAGTAGTATTTGTAGTAGTTGTAATACCCAGACTTCTAGTTGCACAGCAGTGCCAGAATTGAGTGATAATGCAAGCCAAACATACATTCCATGTGTGTGTGTGTGTGTGTGTGTGTGTGTGTGTGTGTGTTCTTACCTAATTGTATCTTTACAGGAATGAGTCAAGCTCGTACTGACCCGTGTCTTAAACCATATTTATCGTATATATCCTTAAATTTGTGAATTGTTTTGGCACACACTATTTCATTCGGTAGTGCATTCCATTGATCAATTGCTCTATTTGGGAAACTAAATTTCCTTACGTCTTTATTGCCTCTCTTCTTATGCAGTTTTTTGCAGTGTCCTCTTGCTAATGCTTCTCCATATGTTAAGTAATCATTTATGTCTATTTTCTCCTTCCCTGATATGCACTTATATAGCATTATCATGTCACCTCTTTTCCTTCTCTCCTGTAATGTTGGAAGATTCAGTTTTTTTAGTCTTTCTTCGTAGCTTAGGTCCCTTAAGCTTGGTATCCATCTTGTAGCGGCCCTTTGAACTTTTTCAATCTTGTCTATGTGCTTTTTGAGATGTGGACTCCAGACTACTGATGCATATTCCAGGGTTGGTCTAATGAATGATGTTATTATCCTTCTTAGCATGTCTTCATTTATGTATGTGAATGCTATTCTCATATTTGCAAGCAGTGTATACATGTTCCCTACCTTCTCGCTGATGTGGTCAGCTAGGTCTTTCTCTCTTTCTGATGTGTATAGGGTTTTATTTCCTAACTTATAATCCCAAAAAGGTCTGTTTCCACTTTTACCAAACTTGATTACATTTCTGCCAACAGCCATACCACGTTAAGTACACCGCTTCCCGTCCGATCAGCGAAGTTAAGCAACGTTGGGTCTGGTTAGTACTTGGATGGGTGACCGCCGGGGAACACCAGATTTTTTTTTTTTTTTTTTTTTTTTTTTTAAATAACAGAACGGAGGAAGGAAAAACAAATGAAGAAAAAAAAATAATCCATACACCAGATTACTGGTGTCCTCTGTTCATAAAATATCTGCAACAGTTAGACTTGAAGAGTTGTAGGTTGAAATTTGGAGGAAAACAACTATGGGGAAGCGAGTTCCAGAGAGATGCAGTTCGGGGAATGAAAGAATTCTGATAGGCAGAAGTTCTGCAATATGGTTGAGTGACATTCCAGTCATGAGCGCTACCAGATGCCCGTGTAGCACGAGGGAAGGCATGGAGAGGTGGCACCATGGACGCAACTTCGTCTGAGCATTTGCCAAAAAAATATCTGTAAAATAATGCAAGGGAGGCAACATTCCTTCTTACTTGCAGGGGAGGTAGTTTATATGTAATGGCAGGGTTGTTAATGATTCTAACAGCTTTATTCTGAATTTTGTCTAGTTGCCTTAATGCAACCTCTCCACAACCATTCCACAAGGGTGAGCAATATTCAAGCTGAGAGCGCACATGACTCTTATAAATTATAGCTAACTGCTCATCGGCGAAGAAGTTACGGACTCTGTACAATAATCCAAGTTTCTTTGAGGCGGTTTTAGCAAGTGATCTGACATGAGAGGTCCAGCTGGGGGCACTGTTAAGTGAGACACCAAGAATTTCAATACTTTTGGAGATGGGAATATTAGTAGCACTGAAGGTAATGTACGAGTCTGGCAATATCTGTCTATTAGTAAACTGTATATATTTAGTTTTACTAGCATTAAAAGAGACAAGGTTGTTTTGTCCCCATTCACTGATTGTAGATAGATCTTCATTTATGGAGATGGCTGTATTGAGTTGAGAGGTAGAGATATTAGACTTTGTAAATGGATGTCTGAGTGTGAATGAACTATGTAGTGTTGAGTCATCTGCATATGAGTGAATGGGATTGTGAGTGACAGATAAGAGATCATTAATATGAACCAGAAATAGGGTTGGCGCCAGAACTGATCCCTGCGGCACGCCGGTGTTAATTGAGTGGAAATTCGAATATACATCATCTACTTTTACTCTTATTTTCCTGTCATTAAGATAAGAAGAAATCAAAGGAACAAAAGATGTTAGTCCATAGCAAGGGAGTTTGGACAGCAGGGAACGGTGCCATACTCTGATGAAAGCTTTAGAGATATCAATAGCTACTGCATGAGTTTCTCCAAAAAGATCTATTGATTGATGGATGGTATGAGTTAAGAGATTGAGTATGTCAATGGTGGATCTTTCATGGCGAAAACCGTATTGTCTATCATTAAGTAAGTTGTTGGATTCAAGATGTTTAACAATATGCTTATTAATTAAAGTTTCAAATACCTTACCAAGAGAAGATGTGATAGCTATTGGTCTGTAATTGGAGGGGTCAGACGAACTTCCTTTCTTCGGAACTGGGTGGATACTGGCTTCTTTCCATGAATTTGGGAATAAATAAGTACGTATGCATAGTCTGAATAATTTAGCTAGGACAGAGGCAAGTTCAGGGGAACACTTTTTCAAAACAATTGGCAGAATTCCATCTGGACCTGGAGCTTTGTTGGTAGGTAAATTGTCTAGGATGGATTTTACAAATCTGTTGGCATCCCTACGTGTCAAGTGGGGTTGGTGGAGGATTAGTGCCCCTCCCTGTAAAACAATTAACTCTAAGCCCCTGGCCACCCCGTTTGGGATACATGGCGTCTGGCAATGAATGAATGAATGATTACATGACACTTGTCCACATTGAATTCCATTTGCCATGTACTACTCCATTCATGAAGTTTATTTAATTCTTCTTGTAGCTCTTTACAAGAGTCTGTGTTACTAATTCTCCTTTGTATTTTTGCATCATCTGCAAACATATTCAGATAGCTCTCATTTCCAGTGTTACTGTTTATATCATTTATATACACTAAAAACATGATTGGTGCCAGCACTGAACCCTGTGGTACTCCACTAGTCACTTCTTTCCATGATGAGTAGTGTGTGTGTGTGTGTGCACGCGAGAGGTCTCTATCTGCCTGTCTGTAAGGCGGTGTGGTGGTGAGGTGAGTAGGCAGCCTGCCTCAAGGTTGTTGCTATGGTTACTGGCCTCCCATCAGCAAGTACAGCCGATTATGGAATATTTTTCTCATAAACAGCATTTATGGTGGATTCTGGTATTCTGGAAGTGTTATCGAAATGTTATTATTGTGGACGGCCAGTCTAAGCCTTAGTTGTGTCACCGAACCTCTGCCATGCATACGGACACCAACAAAAAAAACAAAAATTGCCCCCTTTCCCCACTCACTCACTCTCTCTACACGCACTTCACGGACTATCTGATGCAATCAGCTTGAAGTCAAAGGACTGATGAGTATTATGACACTTTGTTTTTTATTTCTGATTAAGTATTAACTTAGATACGAAGGTGTAAAAATAGAAGATTTTCACGATTTTTCCCAGGAATGCCCGGCTGTGGGAAGGGTCCGTGGGAATTATGTGCCAGATGGGATGGGTTAAACAATCCCCACACAAACATTATCAAACCCTCTACAACAATATCCCACCTCCAGACATTTCAACACTTGCAATGAAGAAGCGCCTACATACTCACTTCATGCACATGTCAAACACCATTTTGATCATAACACTTCCTCACATCCAGCCATTGGAGGTGTCCCTAAATAGAAATGATTGAGTTCACTTGCTAAGCTTAGAGCAGGGCATCACCCAGCCCTCCTCAGCTACCACCTTAGATGTATGTTGAATGGAATCACAGATGACATGTGTCCATCTTGTAGAATAGACCCACACAACAAAGCACACATAAAAGAACACTGCACATCACATGCCACACTAAGACACTGACACAATATCAATGGTGTTGGGAACCCGTGGGACAGCCCCATACCTGCGGTCCACAGGTCTGCTCAATCAGACAGACTGGGGGGGTATAGTCAGCCAAAAAAGTTGTGTCTTTGTTCTGAACCCAGCAAATATTCGCAGATATAAGTCAAAGCAGCAGGAATAGCTTTACAAGTCTGACACCTGCGTCAGACTAGATGGTGGTGAGGGTGAGTGGTTTGGGGGTGGAGGTGGGGTAGTGGAGGATGTTTATGCTATAGGTTGTTATGTCTAATTCATCTTTGATATTTGAATACTTCTGAGGATGGAACAACGGATGAACATGTTTCATAACGATTGTTTCAAATTTACTAAAACATCATGATTACCATATGGTCATATAAAACAGCGTTTATTAGTGATAACATGAATCTCCTCTCTCTTTCCTGTCATCCAATACAGATAACTGAATGGCTGTGATGACATGATTGTATACTGGTGGGTGTATACAGTATCTTGGATTCATCACCTTGCATAACACCTGTGGTTAGGTTTCCCTTACCTCTTTACCAAAACACTATCTGTGGAAACAAATGCTTTTCTCGTTATTTCTGTGATGGCACTGCGTGCCTCTGTGCCACACCACACATGGTATGTCATGTTCAGAAGGTAAACATTCAGTATATACGAACACAGTTGTCTGTCCTTTATTCCAATGCTATGTGGCTAGTTGATACCCGGTAGAGCGGGTGTGGCAGGAAGGTGGGGAGAGGACAGGGTAGCAACTCGTCGTTTCTGCTAACATTTGTTTGGCTACACGTTCTAGGCATTATTTCAGGTTGACAATACATTTCACCATTTATAGGTACAGTAGAGTCGCAATTTAAAACAAAATGAAACAACAATCTTACAATAACATGGGCATTTAATTTCTCCAATAATTGTTTAATAGCACGGTAATATCACTCAACTGTGCGAGAGAAACTGTGAGGGAAGTGGGTGCATATAGGTACTGGATTTCCAGATGACTCCATTTGTTTACAATTCGTGTGTTATGCTTTTGTCAGTTGCTAATTGGCTTCCTCGACCTGACCCGATCCACGTGACCCACGTCCCTTACCACCTGCCACTGCCTGCCTCAGTGCTGTGTGGACGATTGCTGTGATTAAAAGCGTTTATTTGTTTATTTCCTTGCTCCTCATTTCCTCTCAGAACTCTTAGCACATGGTTCCAAACTAACTTTAGTTAGGCCTAAGCACCCTGAAAGTGCTATGAACACAAGAAAAGCATTTATTCCACAGGAAAATGTAAAATTGTTGGACGAAGTGGTGTGTGATGTGGGAGTTTAAATGCAAACGATCAGACTGATAAAATGAGCTGGATGTGTTTACGATGTGGACTGTTTCTTTGTTGGGAAAAAAAAAATAATAATAATAATGAAGGTGCAGTAAAATTCATGTTTTCACCTTTAGTGCAATGAGTGTAAAAAAAAAAGTCTTCATGCCCGATCTTTGTTATGAACTGACGGTCTTTGGTTGAGAAAATTCGGCTCTTACGGTACGTGAAGACACTACGTCCTCACATAAATAGTTCGGTAAGATAATTTTGTGAGTTCAGTGCTTGTGAATTATACTGTCACACAAATTATGCTGCTTGGATAACTTGTTTATTATTCATGATTACTGCATTCGTGTGTATCTGACGAGTGAGAAGTACACAATGACTCCATGCTGACGACTTCAGTACAGTTTTTTTTTTCCTTAATTGTTGATGACTTATGACTTTCTAGTTTCACTTTTTTTTTTTTATGAGTGTGCCGAAAGTGATTCCTGGCAAAATATGCGTGGTGCTGGGCAGCCATTATTCACGTGTTGATTAGGTCAGAAGTTTTTGCTTGATTAGTAATGAGGACTTTCAAGTGGCTTAGTGGCAATCTTTGGTGGTTAAAATTTTTATGATGAGCATTAGGGGGCAAAACTAGTCGGTTCAGTTAGGTTATTGTGCGCTGATGTGTCCAGTCAGCGAGATCATATGTAAACTCACTGTCTTGGGTGTCTTAAGACAGACATACTGTATTTGTAATAACCTATCTTTAAATATATTTTTAATGAAAAATACGGGGCTCCTAGAACCTAACCCCCTATTTTACAAGTAAATATAAGTCACGTTTTGGCGCGAAAATGATTTTGCACGAGGTTCTGCATAACCTATCTCGTGTTGTATGGAGACTGTACTTTATTAAATCAGGTGTAATATCACATTTGGCACCTTTGCTCTGTGGTGCATTGCTAGACTACACTGCCAACAATAACTACAACACACACATCCTTCACTACATCAACCCCACCCCCAAACTATTCACTCCCAACACCGTCTGGTCTGACACAGTCGCCAGACTTGTGAAGCTATCCCTGCTGCTTCACCCTATCTGTTCGAATATTTACAGGGTTCGGAATGAAGACACAACTTTTTTGGCTGACTATACAACAGCAACAACAACTGTACAGTACTTTGGGACACATATAACTTGAAACAGAGCTTTTTGTACAAGTGAATTTTCATATTTTGTCAGATGTATGGTATTTGATTTATATTTTCATACATTTATGACTTTACAAATTTACATATTATGACACGAATTAAATCACTGTCTTGCCATTAATCATTTTTTGACATACTTTTTTTCCAACCCTGACCAGAAGCAACTGGTACCCTTCAAGATCTCCTTGGTACCTTCTCATGTAGCTCATAATCCTTGAATCTCAGGATACATTTTACTAGTCTATTTTTGCTGCCTACTGATGATTTTCTTCAGCTTATGCAAGCTTTTGGTAGCAAAAAGGTAAGTAAAGGCTGTATCTAACCTTTCAAGTTTGAAAGTCAGGCCTAGGGTGAAAAAAAATAATCTGGAAATAGCAATAATAAAATAAAATATATGCTATCAGACTGAGGGGGCTAAGAGTCACCCTCACTGCTAGAATGTAATTTTTTAAAACAGGCAAAAAAAAATACTTTGAATGTAAAGAACTGAAAAACAACTCAAACACTAAATATGGAAGTTATCTTGCTTCCCAGTCACAGTACTTTTAAAATGAATCTTAAAGAACGACGTAAGGTTAAGTGAATACTATACCTAGAGGGGCACCATGACAGCTTGGTGACAGGTTTATTGGCCTCCAAGTTCAGAACAGGTCGTTCTATACTTCGCAGGTCCCAGATCGATACCTAAAATGAAAAAGAAAATCTATCTATCTATTGCCAGATGTCTTAATCCCATTTGGGGTGGCCACAAACAAATTGCCTCCATGTCATCCTGTCCCCCACCATTTTATTGCCCTGCTCCAGGCTCACACCTCCCTCTCTCATATACCTCTCCACTCCATCCCTCCATCTCATCCTTGGCCTTCCCCTCCCTCTCCCCCCCCCCCTCCACCTCACTCACATACATTCTACTCGTCAGTCTCTTGCTCTGCATCCTCTCCACATGGCCAAACCACCTCAATGTGTTTCTCCTAATGCTTCCCATCACATCCACATCCACACCACAACGCTCCTTCACTTCCTCATTTGTCAGTCTGTCTCTCCATGTGACTCCACATGCTCCTCTCAAATAATTCATTTCCACTGCCCTCACTCTTGACTTGTGTCCCTCCAACAAGGTCCAAGCTTCACTTCCATTCATTAGAGTTGGTATCACAATACTGTCATCCAGTAACTTTTTCATTTCCATGCTCACTTCCCTGTTTCTTATCACTGCTTTCAAAGAACCAGCAACCTTTCTTCCTTGCTGCACCCTTTCAAGCACTTCACCCTCTAAACTTTCATCCTTACTCATCACACTATCCAAGTACTTAATGCACTCACATTTTCACTTCCTCCTCATCCAACTTCACTGTACATTCACTGACTTCATTTTTTTCAAAGACCATAATTTCACTCTTCCTTACATTCACTTTTAGATTCCGTTTCTTAAACACTCTCTTAAACTCATTCACCAAGCCTTGCAGCTCCCCTTTGACTTCCCTTAACAATACATTATCATCTGCAAACAACAGTACAGGAAGTTTCCACACACTGCCCTCTCTCAAAAGGGCATTAGAAAATAATAAAATTGAAAATAATCCATTAGAAATTAATAATAATAATACTAATAATAATAAGGCCCAGAGAGGAAACTTAGTGTAACTTCTGTATGATTTAACATGAATTAACTAAAGTAGTATGAATTTCTCTCAAATAATGCCTGATGATCTAATCAGTACAGATGCTCCAACTGGATAAGACCCTTAAGGGTTTATATCCAAGGACTGATTTCTTTTTTATGTAAGGAAGAAGGAACCAGAGGCTACAAGCCCACAAGACTGTTCCCTCCACAAAAAAATGAAAATAAGATAACAGAGACCCAAATTCAAGATCCATTAATTTCTAGACACCTGGACACACTGCATTTGAAAAACTGGAGGTCACAGGCAGTAGGAAATACAGATGGAAGAAGAGTGTTCCACAAATGACCTGTTGCATGCATGAAGGACTGGGAGTATCGGTTAGCAATTGCATTCAAGAGCTGGACAGAAAAAGGATGAGAATTTGCCACCAGACAGATGCTACACACCTGCCAAAGTAGTGGAGGGATACAGGTAGACAGTTCAAAGGAGTGGTGACCATTGAGGTAGCAGAAGAAAATAAAGATGCAACAGTGCCGAGAAGAGACAGAGGCTGAAGGGATCCAGTAAGAGAGGGGAGGAGGAGAGTTAATGAGATGAAAAGCTTTTGACTCCACCTTGTTGTGAAGGGCTGTATATGGGAAGCCTACCCAAACATGAGTTGTACTCTAAACAGGAGCAAATAAGACCCCTGTATAAAGTCAACAACTGTGCGGGGGTAAAGAAAGCACGGAGATGGTTTTTTAGCTCCACTTTGTTGAGAAGGGCTGTATGTGGGAAGCCTCCCCATACATAAACTGTACTCTACACAGGAGCAATAAGACCCCTATATAAAGTAAACGACTGTGCAGGGGTAAAGAAGGCACGAAGTTGGCTTAGCACACCTAACCTCTTGGAAACATAATGCTATTCAGGGGATAGTGAGGCTGGTCATCCTCACTTTATGTGTCAGGCCTGATTAGTCTAATCCTGGTCTCCTATAAAATAAATGAACTGGCTAACAGACAGATAGAATACAGATTATGTTCATATCCTAAAAGCTTTTATTCTAATATTAAACCATAATCTAACCAATATATTTTGTACTTGGACAAGTAATACAAAGCTTATGTATGGTACTTTGTCTACTCATTATCTAGAATTAATTCCTAAATAGGACCAAAATAAGGAACTTACCTGGTTTTCAAAAAATGATGCCAGACGATGTTCATTATGGACATCAGTGCAGATACCATACACTGCCTTTGTGGTGGATGTGGCACAAGTTTTGCTCTCTACAAAATGAGAAAAGAATGTTTAGCAACAATCTACGTAAAAATCACCAATAACAGTAATCCAGTGAAGAAAGTCAACTCTGAAGCTTGTTTTTAAACTGCTTTAGATTTGTACAGTACATTACTGTACTTCTATCTATCTATCTATCTATAGCCCGACGCCCTAATCCCGCAAAGGGTGGCCGCAGACAAAACGCCTCCAAGTCACTCTGTCACCCACCATTTGACTCCCCTCCCCCCAACTCACCCCCCCCTCCCTCATATACCTCTCAACTCCATCCCTCCACCTCATCCTCGGTCTACCCCTCCCTCTCCCTCCCTCCACCTCACCTACATACACCCTCTTAGTCAGTCTTTCATTCTCCATCCTCTCCACATGTCCAAACCACCTCAGTGTATTTCTCCTAATCTTTTCAACCACATCCACATCTACCCCACAACGTTCCTTCACTTCTTCATTCGTCAACCTGTCCCTCCATGTCACTCCACATGCTCCTCTCAAGTAACTCATTTCCACTGCTCTCACTCTTGACTTGTTCCCCTCTTGCAAGGTCCACGCCTCGCTTCCATACGTCAGGGTAGGGATCACAATACCATCATGCAGTGACTTCTTAACTTCCATACTCACCTCCCTATTTCTCATCACTGCTTTCAGTGTGCCAACAACCTTCCTTCCCTGCTGTACCCTTTCACGTACTTCATCCCCCAAAGTTCCATCCTTACTCATCACACTACCCAAGTACTTGAATGCACTCACATTCTCCATATCCTCACCATCCAACCTCACTGCACACTCTGTGACTTCATTCCTCTCAAACACCATAACTTTACTTTTGTTTACATTAACTTTCAGCTTCCTCCTCCTACACACTGTCCCAAATTCATTCACCAAACCTTGCAACTCCCATTCATCTTCACTCAACAATACTGTATCATCAGCAAACAGCAACACCGGAAGCTTCCAAATCTCACCCTCATTCATTAAGGCCACCCCCACATCCACTGCCCTACCTTGTACCTCCTTTACGACCCCATCCATATATATATTAAACAGCCAAGGAGACATTACACACCCCTGTTTCAGTCCCACATTGAGATCAAAGAACTCACTCAGCTCACCATCCACTCGCACCGTAGCCCTAGCTCCCTCGTACATACTCTTCACAGCACTCAACAATTTCCCCTCCACTCCATATATTCTTAATACCTTCCACATACCTTTCCTATCTATTCTGTCATAAGCTTTCTCCAAGTCCATGAAGGCAGCGTACACTTTCCTTCCCTTCTCTAGATACTTCTCCACTAAACATCTTAGAACAAATATCTGATCTACACACCCTTTTCCCTGTACTTGCCAAAAGAAATGTGTGTTTCAAAACTCTTGTCTCACATAGTATCCTGCTGCTATCACACCAATGGCTTTAATATTACTCAGCATATACCACGCCAATGACTGGGTCTGCAATGATAAAATTTCAGGTGTCTTTAACATAAAAATTAAAATAATAATTAAGTGAATCTGGAGGCATCCTAGGAAAGACGATTTCAGCTACTTTATCACACCAAATAGTTATTTTACCATATATCAATGGTCAAGGAAAGAATAATCCAAGATTCAAGACACCTGAGAATTACATATATCATTTACATTATTATTACAACAACAGCAATGGACAATGTATCAATCTGCATAACATACCCAATATTAAAGAGCTGCACCAGACAGAATAATGACTGTGTGACAGCATTAATGATGATTCAATGGGGCCTCAAGATACATGACTACTGGGTTAACTATGCCTAATACATATCTGAAAACTGTATATGAACCCTTCAACTCATTAAATAAAGTAAATGTGTTAATCACATCTCTAGCCTAACCTCTACTTTCCCATTAAAACTATACTGTACATGACTACAACTTGCCTGCTCATGTAATTTCTATGGACAATCTGTTCTATATAGAGGCAAACAGACATAAGACAGTGACATCAGAGAGTCTTAAAACAACATATATTGTAGTGACAGTTATTATCACTACAGTAAGCTTTTAAATGTCCTGCATTTTTACATCATCAATCTTTACACAGTTTCACATTTAGTGGATGGAAACTGAAATTCCGACAGAAAGAAAATAACTGGTTATACCTAAATGTGAAGATTAATGGAATGACCAAAATGTATGTTTAAGTGTAAAAACCATAACTGAGGACTATAGGAGAGTGTAAAATGAGATAAAAAATAAAGGAATAAAACAATTGCTTGATCCTCCTTAACTCTGATCACCCTAGTGACATCCATCCATCATCCAATCCTACATTGCCCCATGAGGAGCGTAGGAGCCCGGGGCTAAGCAGTTGGTCCCGACATTTAAGATGAGAGTGACCAGCCTCACTCATCCCTGAGTGGCATTACATGAGCAATCAACCCCAACCATCCCTTGGATATAAACCTTCAAAGGCTCAATCCGATTGCAGCGCAATAATTACTCACTAAACCACCAGGTGCCAAAATTTGGTTATATGGTTACCACCCAGCACAGTAAATGGTTTCCAGGTGTACAGGAAACTATTTGGCTTGTCACTCAGTGTAGAGTCACCCACAGGCAGGAGGAGGAGGAAAGAATGAAGGAAAGAAAGACAGAAGAGGAAGTGTAAAGTTACCCGTAGGCAGAATGATAAGAAAAGAATGAAGTAAAGGAAGACAGAAGAGGATGGAAGGAATGGAGACAGGAGAGGAAAGGGCAGACAACTGACAGCAGTACTATATTGAGTGAGTGGATGGTGAGCACCCCCACCTACCACAAGCACTGTGCCATAAGGGTCACATCCAATGTCTTTAGTTCACTGCTCTGGTCACTTATACTACTTGCTCCATATCCATCTACTAACAGTGACCACCTTATTATCAAAGTATTGTACACCTGGATAACCTTAGTAAGCCTATGACTCTGTTCTCTCCAATATTCTTCTTTCCCATTATCTTAATCTCTCCCTCCCTGCTTCTCTTACACCTTCTATCTCCTCTCTCCTCTCCTTTCCTGTTCCTGTTACACTAGGCCCCCCATTAAAGTGGGTCCAGTATGCATATTTTCAATTTGCACAATGAAGAAAACCTACATATAGGTAGTCCTCTACACAGTCGCGAGTACCATTTGCGCAGCACAGGAGGTGGAAAACTAAGTTTAGACATTCAAAACACCGCCCAACCCCCCCTCTGCTAACCCCGCAGCTTCAAATCATCCTCTCAGAAACTAGGTGGCATTCATCATCTATCAAAGTATATGAAAAAAAAAAAAAATTATTTGCCACTTATAATTGTTTCATCCCTACTCATAATCAGTGAGACTTTATATTGTGCTTATTGTCACATACATCATACATGTACTATCAAAAAGATATCTTAAGAACTAAGAAAGGATATTGGGAAATTTTTGGATCTCCCCATTAGCTGAATAACAATGGTTCTAATGAAACCATCTATCTACCTATAGCCAGATGCCTTAATCCAGTAAGGGGTAGCCACAAGCAAATTGCTTATTTTCATCCTGTCCCCTCCCATTTCTCTACCCTCCCTCCAACTAATACCCCTCTCTCTCATATAACTCTCCTCTCCATCCCTCCATCTCATCCTCAGTCTACCCCTACCTCTTCCCCCTCTCCACCTCACACACATACACTCTCCTTTTTAGTCTCTCACTCTCCATCCTCTTCACATTGCCAAACCACCTTAATGTACCTCTCCTAACACTTATTATCACATCCAGATCCACACCACAATGCTCCTTCACTTCCTCATGTGTCAGTCTGTCTTTCCATTCAAGTGATGGGACTACTACAATGGCTATGGGATTTGCAAGCCTAAAGCACCTGCCACTGAAAAATACGTGTTTATGAATGCGTGGACTTCGATGTGATAAACGTTTTTCTCAGATCAAGCTATCGTGGCTCTACAATTCTTCACAAGAAAAAATATCAAACAATTAAGTGCTGTAATGATGATTTTCAGAATTAACCCTGTCTGGGTGTGCTACGAATGTTGAAAAAGAAAAGGAAAACTTAAAATCTTTAAATAATTATCTTACCTCTAAGATCGAAGACCTTGATATGTTTATTGTTCATGCCTGCAATGAGAGTCCGAGGGGTATGAAGGGAGAATGCCAAACTGTGAGTTGTCTCAGCCAGACCATATTCTGCCAAGGGTTTCAAAACTTCTCTGGGAATATAAGGTGCAGCAAAACTTCATTAATTCATTATTCAGTATTTTGCCTACCTCAGATATTTTTTACTGCACTGAAACACATTTATGAAATACATTTGCTATCAACTCAAACTGGACATACTAATCTATATTCATTATTATTGTTTTCCTAATGCTCTATCCCATTTGAAGATGGTGATCTACAACCCAGGAACAAGAAGAGAAAATGGGAAAACTATGAACAGTATGACCAAAGAAATGGGCCAACATCATTCATGCATCATTCAGTCTCAGGAATCTTGGTTCCATCTCACAGCTGTAATTGTCTACACACAACTTTTCTTAATAAGTGGAGTCTCACTTCTTCTCTTCCTTCCTTCTTTCCTTCCTTCCTCTTCTGTCTTTCTTTCCTTCATTCTTTCCTCTTTTTTCTATGGGTGACTACACTGAGTGATAAGCCAAATGGTTTCCTATACTACGAAACTATTTACTATGCTGGGTGGTAACCATAAAACCAAATTATGGTGCCTGGCAGTTTAATGGGTAATTAGGGTGCTCCAATTGAATTCAGCCAGTGCAGGTTTATATCCAAGGGATGGTTGGGGTTTATTGCTCAAGTAATGCCACTTGGGAATGAGTGAGGCTGGTATTTGAGGCTGGTCAGGACCAACTTGTCTAGCTCCAGGTTCCAAAGCTCCTCATGGGGCAACACTGGATTAGATGATGATGATGATGATGATGATGATGATGATGATAATGATGAAGATGATGATGATGTCTCTCTATCTATCTATTTATAACCAGACGCCATAATCCCATAAAGTGTGGTCATTTGTCTTTGAGTCAGCTGTTTTATGAGGAGGGGCACTAACCCTTCGCAAACCCACTTGTTGACACGTAGGGCACATGTACGAGTTGGTTATATGGTTACCACCCAGCGCTGTAAATGGTTTCCTTGCTTAGGCATGTCACTCAATGTAAAGCCACTTGAAAAAGAAAGAAGAGTACAGTAATAAAAAGTGACATGATGGGAAAGATGAAAAAACAGGAAGAGAGGAGAGCAGATACAGAATAATGAAACGTGACCAAGATTGACGTATGCAAACATGTTGGAGCATTTATGATTGAAATGATATGAGACAAAAGGTGAAGGAATAAGTAGGCAGCACTACACTGAGTGAGTAGATGATGGTGCACTTCACAAATAAATGGCAACATTCTATATCTAACCACTCAGATTTCACATGACTAACCACACAAACCTCATGGGTATGTATCCGAGGGAGTAGTATTGCTAGCCGGGCCACAGGGTGTGGATGGGCAAATGAACAACCAAACCAGAGCAAAACATTATGTTTTCTTCAAACAAAATCTTTACAATGATCCCTTGGTTATCGTGCATAACTGGTACCAAACGTGGTGCGTGATAATAAATTTGTGCCAAAACACATACACAGATAGACAAAGAGATAGAGATGGTCCCAGGTACCCCAAGCTCAAATCCCAATTAGCCTATACCTTTCTCAACAATTTAGACCAAAAAATACATACACACTGTTAGGGTTGGTACCAGAAACACACATAGGCATGGCTAGGTTAATAGAAAGTGATGAAAGGGGCACAATACAGATGAATATTAAATCTATTACTGGGCATAACTACCATGCAGTGACTTGAGATGAGCTTGAGGTAAAGGGTTCCATGGCCAGAGGGTGGGGAGTTAGTAGTTTCCACCACTTGGGATTAACTACTTGTGTAGGGCCTAATCTTCAAATCCCTCAAAGCCACCAGACACCACTGACACTGTATCATCACTGTTTGCTCAGGCATGCAATAATGATGTTTTTGAACCGAAAAATGTACTATCACACCTGGAGAGCAGGATTTCATTTAGCCATGATAACAATGTGATAACCAAGTATGCTATAACCAAGGAAGCACTGTGCATTTTGTCCTTGGGGTAACTTCACTATTACATAATATCATACAGTACTACCAAAAAGAGGCTTAAACTTACTGTTTTGCAGAAAACAATATTTGGATATGAATATACTGTACAATCACTAGTTTGGCCTAATTCAAGCAACATTTCCTGAATATGACAATTCAAGCAACATTACACACTAGCTAAATTTACCATAATTCAATCGACACTTCAATTTAATTTCAATTTCAGATATTACTGCAATCAATTCAAAATCTTATCATCATCATCATCATCATCCAGACCTCCTTTCCCACACTAGGGCAGGGTGAGGAGCAGAAACATCCAGACAGCCTAAGTTTGCCCAACTCAATGGTCCACATTTCCATTCACTCATCATTCAAGCCCCTGGAATCCTGGCTCAATCTGATTTGCCAAAAACTTTCACCACATTCTGTAGCTTCACATAAACGTATCCCATAGAGTCAATCCATATGCTGTCATGTTAAAAAGGGGGGCCAAACCCCTGATCATGTGCTTCTTGTTAAAAAGGGGGGCCAAACCCCTGATCATGTGCTTCTTCTCACAAAATTCATCCAGCCAGCTCAACCTCTTGCCAGTTTCCTAGCCTCACCGACTTCCAAACCTCTCTTTATCACACACTCATCCACCATATCTCTCCACCTTCTCCTTGGCCTACCTCGCATCCTCCCTCCTTCAAATTCGCTCAGATATACCTTTTTCACCACTCTATTGCTATCCATTCTCTCCACATGACCATAGCATCTCAGTACACTCTCACTGATTCTGGTGTCCACAGACTTCCTCGCTCCACATCTTTCATGAATCACATCATTTTGTATCCTATCCATTGTCTGTATTCCACATACATTCCTCAGCCGTCCCATCTCCAATGCTCTCACTCTAGCCTTTTCATTTTCATCCCACACCACAGTCTCACATCCATATGTTAAAGCTGGCACTAACACTCCCTCAAGTAAGCATCATGCAGCTGCAACACTCAAGCCTCTATTTCTTATCAAGACCTTCATTGCACCAGCTACTTCCCTTCCATCTGTCACTCTACTTTCCACTTCTTTTGCACATTTTCCTCTCTCTTCTATCACTGTACCCAGGTATTTGAACTCTCTCACCAATTCCAGTCTCTCTCCATTCACTGTATCATCGCATTGGGAGTCACCTTCTCTCTAAAATAACCATCACTTTACTCTTTTCTACATTTACTCTCAAGGCACAACGTTCACAGACATCAGCAAAACTCTGCACTAGTCTACCAAGTTCTTGTTCAGTATTTGCAAGTAGTACTGCATCATCAGCATACAACAAATCTGAGATATTCCATCCATCACCATTCATTACCAAAGCCATCCCCCTCTCCATTATTCATGTTTTTACTTCTCTCATCACCCCATCCATATATACTGTATACAGTATATTGAACAACCATGGGGACATCACACAACCTTGTCGCACACCAACATCGATCGTGAACCATTCACTTAGATGCCCATTAACCCTTACACATGCTTCACTACCATCATAAATACAGAGAAGGATTGTGGAAAGTTTTGCGCATGTACAGTGTAGATGGGAAGCTGCTAGGTGCTGTCAAGAGTTTTTACGACGGTGAAGAAATAAAAAACAAAATCTCAAGGGACAAAAAGGAGATGGAAAATATAATGAACATACTGAAGCAAGTATCAGAAGATATCTGTGATAAAGATAGAGAAGAACATAAATGGCTAGGGAAATATGAGAGAAGTAAGTCAAGGCCCCTGAGAGTAACCTTCTGGAGTGCAAACACTGTAGGGAAAATATTTAAAAATGTAAAACAAACTCATGGAAAAAGAGGAATTAAAAAAAGCATGGATAAAAAGATGCCTAACTCAGGAAGATTTGGGAACACTAAAGGAGAAGAGGGAAGAAACAAAAACAAAGAACAAGGAAAGATCAGAGGAAGAGATGAGTAAATGTTTTTAGAAAGTGCAGTGAAATCTAGAATTTCGATGGTTTAGATTTCGATGATTCAAATTTCGATGCATTTTCGAGTGGTCAGCCTATTTCACTTTTCAATGCCAAAATCGAGTTTTTCGATGCTTTCATGGCCCGACTCTAACCAAAACAAGCCATGCGCAAGGAGATGTTGTCGCTGCTGTTGGCGCCTACTCCCATCCGGGAGTTCTTGTCTTTAAACAAGATGGCTTTTTTTTTTCTCAGTCTCTATTGTTCATTTCTATGATGCTCCTTATATTCATAATTACTTCGTTTCAGTATTCTGCTCACTGTATTTGCTACCACCTGTGATTAATTTTGTTTTAGTATTTCTATTAATGATTCTTTTCCTTTAATTTCTCGTTATATCTTAGTATGCTTCGCATATGAATATATGATGTTCTCTTGTCAGCGGCCATCTTGCAACTGTTCTGCCCTCTACAGCCAAGCGCCGCAGTTTCAGCCTGTACCTTCCACGTGTGGACGTGCATTTCGCTGCAGTTTCATTGTATGTATTTTTGTTGTATTTTCATTGCAACTTACCTGTTTCAAGATGGCAAGCAAGAGTGGTTCTTCAGGCAGCAGTGGTAATGGATAAGAGCAGCCTAGCACCTCTAAATCTTTGCAGCCAAAGGAGAAATGGGAATACAGGAAGGGGCAGAAATACACCAAGTATACCTTTGCTGACAAGGCAAAAATCTGTATGCTACACTAACGTGTGGCAATACAATGCAGAACTAGAGTTCTATCTATCTCTATCTATTGCCAGATGCCTCAATCCCGTTTGGGGTGGCCACAAACAAATCGCCTCCAAGTCGCCCTGTCCCCCGCCATTTCACTGCCCTGCTCCCAACTCACACCCCCCTCTCTCATATACCTCTCCACCCCATCCCTCCATCTCATCCTCGGCCTCCCCCTCCCTCTTCCCCCCTCCACCTCACTCACATACACTCTCTTCGTCAGTCTCTCACCCTCCATCCTCTCCACATGGCCAAACCACCTCAGTGTGTTCCTCATAACGCTTCCTATCACATCCACATCCACACCACAACGCTCCTTTATATCCTCATTCGTCAGCCTGTCTCTCCATGTGACTCCACAGGCTCCTCTTAAATAACTCATTTCCACTGCTCTCGCTCTTGACTCGTGTCCTTCCAACAACGTCCAAGCTTCACTTCCATACGTTAGAGTTGGTATCACAATACTGTCATGTAGTAACTTTTTCACTTCCATGCTCACTTCCCTGTTTCTTTTCACTGCTTTCAAAGAACCAGCAACCTTTCTTCCCTGCTATACCCTTTCAAGCACTTCACCCTCCAAACCTCCATCCTTACTCATCACACTACCCAAGTACTTAAACATACTCACATTTTCCAATTCCTCACCATCCAACCTTGCTGTACATTCACTGACTTCACTTCTCTCAAAGACCATCACTTTACTCTTCCCTACATTCACCTTTAGATTCCGTTTCTTACACACTCTCCCAAACTCATCCACCAAGCCTTGCAGCTCCCCTTCATCTTCACTCAACAACACAGTATCATCTGCAAACAACAGTACAGGGAGTTTCCAAACACTATCCTCTCTCACCAGGGCCACTCCAACATCCACTACCCTACCTTTTACCTCTTTTATTACCCCATCCATGTACAGATTGAACAACCATGGAGACATGACACATCCCTGTTTCAAACCAACTTTCAAAGAGAAAAATTCACTTAGTTCACCATCCACACACACTGCAGCCTTCGCACCATCGTACATACTCTTCACAGCATTCAACAACTTCCCATCTACTCCATATATTCTTAACACTTTCCACAATCCTTGTCTATCCACCCTGTCATATGCTTTCTCCAAATCCATGAAAGCCGCATACAACTTCTTTCCCTTCTCTAGAAACTTTTCCACTAAAGATCTAAGAATGAATATCTGATCTACACAACCTCTTCCCTTCCTAAAGCCTCCCTGTTCTTCTCCAACTAATTTCTCTGTTCTTTCTCTAACTCTGTCAATAAGTATCCTACCATACACTTTTCCTATTATACTAAGAAGACAAATGCCCCTATGATTACCACACACTCCTTTTTCCCCTTTTCCTTTGTACATGGGAATAATTATACCTGACTTCCAATCCTCCGGGACTCTACCTTCCTCCCAGGCCAATCTGCACATCTTCCACATCCATTCTACTAGTATCTCTCCCTCATGCTTCAGCATTTCACCACACACTCCATCAATTCCTGGGGCTTTCCCCGATTTAACTTTCTTCATTGCTTCCACAACTTCTATCCTACTGATTTCTTCCTGTCTTCTTACCTCCCTCCTTCTCCCAGCCATTCCCCAGCCACTTATACTTGCATTACTTCCATCCTCCATGTTCAACAGTTCCTTAAAGTGTTCTCTCCATCTGCTCACTCTTTCTCCCTTCTCCACTAGTAATCTACCATTTTTATCTTTCACTCCCCTGCTAACTTCACTTCCACCCTGTCTAACTCTTTTCACCTCTTTCCAGAACATTTTCTTACAGTCCCTCCACTTTACACTCAAATTCCTTCCAAATTCCTCATCCACTCTCTTCTTACTAATCTTTTCACCTCTCTCTTTCTTTCTACATATAACTCTCTCTTCCGCCTCTCAACTTCTTCCACGCCCCTATTTCTCATCCATTCATTGTATGCTTTCTTCTTTTGTGCCGCAGCCTGTCTCACCTCTTCAGGCCACCACGCTGTTCCTTGCACCCCCCTCCGTCTTCTCTTCCTTCCACACACCACATCACATGCTGCACATATTTCTTTTGTAAATATCCTACACACACCTTCCACATCTCCCATCTGCTCCAATTCATATTTGCCCAATCGTTCCTCCACTTCTCTCTTATACTCTGCCTTTTTCTCATCCTCTTGTAACCTTTCCACTCTCCTTGCAACTACTCCTTCCTCTCGTCTTTCCCTTCTTCTATTCTTCCATCTTACTTGAATCCTAATTCTGGCCACCACCAAGTAGTGGTCAGAAAGTCCACACCCCCAACCTCTATAAGCTCTTGCATCCATTATACATCTTCGCATCCTTTCACCCACACACACATAATCAATCATTGCCTTCTTTCATTCAGTTCACCACCCACCCTTCTCATCACTCGCCATGTATACCTGTGGATCATTTTATGCCTGAAGAGGGTATTGGCTATCACCAACCCCCTCCCAGCACAAATGTCCACTAACGCACTCCCATTCTCATCTATCTCAGCAGGCACACCCCACTCACCAACTATTCCATCCACCTCCACATTCCCAACTTTACCATTCATATCACCGATCAAAAACACTCTCTCATTCCTTCCAAACTTTTCCATGCACACTTCTACATTTGTCCAGAACTCTTCTCTCACTCTTCTAGCACGATCTTGCGTTGGTGCATACACACACACAATCGCCCACATTTGTATTCCAACTTTCAACTTTACCCACACAATCCTTGACCCAACTGATCCATACTGTCTTATGCTCTTCTTCCATCTTTTACTCACAACTATACATACTCCTTCCTTTGCCCTCTCATTCTCACCTACTCCTGCACATATACCCCATCCATACTCCCATTCTCTCACACTTTCTCCTCTCCATTTTGTTTCAGTTATTCCACATACATCCACTTTCGCACCCTCAAGCACCTGGACACTCTCTCTTTCACCTCATCACTAGAGTTACTTAACCAAAATTATAGTTCATAAAGTTTACAGGGGGTGTGGGCAAAACTTCATTTTTTTACGTAGTGAGGTTCGGAGGCCCCAGACCCAAACTAATTTTTCCCATAAGAAGTTCACTTTAAATTTCGATGATTTGAATTTTGATGCAATTTTTCGGTATGCAAGTCCATCAATATTCGAGATTTCATTGTAATTGGATTGCAGGTACAAAAGTGGTACATAACCAGCAGGGAATAAAATGAAGGGAGGTTCAGTAGCAGACTCAAACTATTGAAAGTATGTAAACAAGATGATGAAGTTGATGTACTCAAATGTAGATGGAATGGTATCTAAATTATTAGAGATGAAAGACTATACTAAAGAAATGGAACCACATATTATTTGCCTAACTGCAACAAAATTAACCCAAAGGATATCAAATGATACCCTAAACTTAAAGGAATGTAATATACGAAGGAAAGATAGAAATTTAAAAAAAGGTGGAGGAATGATAATATTAACAGAGAAAAACCTACAAGTCATAGAAATAGAACTAGATACAGTGGTCCCTCGCGTTTAGCAATTTAATTAGTCTGGCGAAACCATCACTAAATGTGAAATCACTAAAAGCGAAGTGTACTTTATATGGGAAAAATATCAGTTAGTCTGCACTCATCCTCTAAGTCACCCTTTTGACCCCCAATTTCCTACTTTAAGTGCTGAAAATGAAAGTGTATTAGCAATACATTATACAGATACAGTACTGTATGGTTATACATCTACTCACCAGTGAAAAATGCCAAATGCTCGGCACTGTGAGAGAGAAAAAAAAAAAACACCTAAGGTCGCCAGACACTCACAACAATGATAACAATGGCGGTCGGGTGGCAGACGGGCAAGGCATTTCACGCCCCACATCGCTAAATGAGTAAGACAATCGCTAAATGCACGGGATTGGCACCATTTCTAACCTATCGCTAAATGCGAAAATCACTAACTTGAAACACGCTAAATGCAGGGGACCACTATATACCCACACACGTAAACTGACTGCAGTAGAGATTAACACATCTGAAGGGAAGGTCTATCTATCTATCTATTACCAGATGCCTCAATCCCGTTTGGGGTGGCCACAAACAAATCGCCTCCACGTCGCCCTGTCCCCCGCCATTTCACTGCCCTGCTCCCAACTCACACCCCCCTCTCACATATACCTCTCCACCCCATCCCTCCATCTCATCCTCGGCCTCCCCCTCCCTCTTCCCCCCTCCACCTCACTCACATACACTCTCTTCATCAGTCTCTCACCCTCCATCCTCTCCACATGGCCAAACCTCAGTGTGTTCCTCATAACACTTCCTATCACATCCACATCCACACCACAACGCTCCTTTATATCCTCATTCGTCAGCCTGTCTCTCCATGTAACTCCACAGGGTCCTCTTAAATAACTCTTTCCACTGCTCTCACTCTTGACTTGTGTCCTTCTAACAACGTCCAAGCTTCACTTCCATATGTTAGAGTTGGTATCACAATACTGTCATGTAATAACTTTTTCACTTCCATGCTCACTTCCATGCTCACTTCCCTGTTTCTTATCACTGCTTTCAAAGAACCAGCAACCTTTCTTCCCTGCTGTACCCTTTCAAGCACTTCACCCTCCAAACCTCAATCCTTACTCATCACACTACCCAAGTACTTAAACGTACCCACATTTTCCAATTCCTCACCATCCAACCTCGCTGTAATTGTGGCAAATTTATACGTGCCACCCAAAACAAACATATATTCTACATGTGAGAGTCCATGAGAGCTGTTGGGACCAAAAACTCCTGGATCTTGTGCAGGAGCTTTTCCTAACACAACATGTTATGAAGAAAGACTAGAAAAATTGAATCTATCAACACTGCAGGAGAGAAGGACAAGAGGAGACATGATTATGCTATATAAATGCATCTCAGGGACAGAGAAAATAGACACAAATGAGTATATAACTTATGGGGAAGCATCAGAAAGGACACTACAAAAAACTACATAAAAAGAGAGGTGATAAAGACATAAGAAAATTCAGTTTCCCTAATAGGGTAATTGATCAGTGGAATGCATTACCAAATGAAATAGTGTGTGCCAAATCAATTCATAAATTAAAAGATATGTATGATAAAAGTGGTTTAATACACAAGACAGTACGAGCTTGACTCATTCCTGTTAAGATATAATTGGGTAAGAACAATTAGGTAAGAACATACTCATACACCATTGTAGGCGTGCATGCGCGCACACACACACACACACACACACACAAGCAACAAGAGGACACGGAATGAAATTGAAGAAGTCAAGCTGCTTGAAGGATATCAAGAAACATAGCTCTCTTTATAGAAGTACAGACTTATGGAATAGCCTGGACAAAGAGATCGTCCAGCCTAAAAACTTAAACGAGTTTAAAGCTAAATCTGACTTACTGAGAAACAGCGATGGAAACCCATGAACATAGCATATTTCATGTATATCACAATTAGGTATATTAGGTAAATACAGAGATATTTGGAACGACTTAGACAAAGAGGTGGTGCAGGAGAAAAACATTCACGTGTGTAAAAGTAGACTAGATAAATGTGGATATGGAGACAGGACAACACAAGCATTGCTCAATTCCTGTATACTACAAACAGGTAAATAAACACACACACACACAAACACACACACACACACACACACACACACACACACACACACACACACACACACACACACACCGCTCGCTGGCTCAGTGGTAACGTTCTTGACTGCCAACTGGTAGACGGGAGTTCACGCCTCACTTAGGTTGCGAAAAGTTTCATTGACGAAGCGAATGGTCACTGTCCTCCTTGTGCAGGGAGATGGGTGTGTGCGTGTGTGAAGGTCACAAGTCTTGCCCTTAGTTCAGACTATATGAACTCTCAGCTCTCTTCCAGGAGGGTAAAAGATGACGATCATGCCCCCCATCACGTGAACCTGACCGACCCGGTGAATTACACACACACACACACACACACATCTTTTTATGGCTATTAAAAAGCTATTTTAACAATTTTTTGCAACCACTAACCCAGAGATGGAGTTACGCTGATCCAAGGTGGAATACGGTTGTGGCTGCGAGGGACGAGTGACATCACACACCACAACTGAATGATCTGTTCGTACTTTCTCCAGGCCAGCTGCAAGCAGCTGTGGCTCCTGACTGCTCCATGCCACTGAACTAACTGGGCGAGAATGCTTGGGAACTGTGTAAAAGCATATGGGTGAATATTAACATACTGTACACTAGAGGTGAATCAGAATTGTACTCAGTCTACAAGTAAACCATTACATTATACTGTCATGCCCCAGTATGCAATGGGGTTATGTCAAGTGAAAACAGTTGGTATGCTCAGGTCAATGTAGGACTGGTTCAATGGGGATAGGATGGAGGTCAAGGGCCACATAACATAAAATCTCACAAAATTTTGTTCCTCACCTCAAGCTTGTCCTAGGCTGGTTGGAGTTACCACTAAGGGTCCTCCCCACACCTCCATGGCTGAGGGAGAGCAATGTGACATTTTCCAAGTCACAAGTTTCAGTATTTCACACACAAAAAGTTATCTCTCCACTTAATATTCCACATTGCACAATTTGTCACACACTTGCACTGCTATTTTGTGGTAGTGGTAGTGTTTTGATATATATGTAAACACTTGGCAGCCATCTTGGCTCAAACATATGAGTATCGGCATGCTTGGGTGGCAAGTGCCTGCAAAGAATCATCATTCTTGGCCATCAAAAAAACTGTACATGTGATTTTTATCACTGTTAGCCCAAAAATGGGTATAAATATTCAACAACTGTACTATCAATCAACTGCAAACTCAACTATTGCATACCAAGGCAGTGTGTCCAGGCATCTCGGATTGAACGGATCTTGAATTTGGCTCTCTGTTATCTTGTTTCTGTTTTTTCTTGGAGGGAATAATATGCAGGCTCCTGGCCTTTGGTTCCTTCTTCCTTGCATTAAACAAAAATAAAATAAAATAAAGGCGTGGCTGAAAGTGACTTCTTGGTATACAATCTGTTTTCACATGACAACCCCATCACATACCAAGGTATGACAGTACCAATTATTCACACCTTACTGTGGTGATATTTTTCCTGACATACCAATTTGCTAATCAAGATTAACAAATTTCAAATTATAATACTGTACTGTAATAAAAAACAATGTCAAATTTCTCATTTGTGCATTATAAGAGCACCATTGCTTAATGAATTACATCACTATCCAGACACAGTAAAACAAAATTTGTTGCTTTAGTTACAAAATATAAGCCTTGTGTCAACAAGCAGGCTAAATACATTTACAAGAGTATGTATACAGATACTGTCAAGGAATTTGTGGAGAAGGTTGGGGGAGGCCTTTCTTCAACAGAGGACTTGTAATGGCTGATGATGATGATGATGATGATATATATATACAGTATATACATGCAGTCCATTTGCTTAACCCCTACACCGCGGGCTTGTTTACCAATGACTTGCGTGTGCCGCGGGGTTATTTGGGCTCCGACAGACTCTCAAAAAATATTTGCCAAAAATCAGTTATTAGTCCTAGAATAATAAAATTACATATGCTTATGGCACATACCTTCAGCTTTCTCCTGGAATGATTGTTGAGCCTTCGTCGGTTACCGTAGGACTTGTGGAGACCTCTGAAGTAGGGTAACGAAGTCTCCACTTTACACTTCCCGACAACCCGTAATATGATTACCACAGCCAGATACAAACACTATAAACACTATTCTACAATTTTCAAGTAGTTTGGGATCCATACTAAAAAAAGAAAACACTGTGAAAGCAATGGAAATTACGAGCGCGGCTGATCGTCGCACTGGCACTAGTTCGCTTTTGTTACTCTGTCATTTATTATTCATAAAACCCCTCACACTTTATATTTCTATTACTATATAACACTTATATATATCTACAGTCTTTATCCATAAGTTTCCTTCAGTAGTATTAGTTTACTGTCATTGTAGGGATTCAATTTCTTTCAGTAAAATACGTAGCATTCACTTTCTCGTCCTGTATACTGGCATTGAGAGTGAATGTCACTTTCATCTTCACTCTCATAACTCATAGCATTCAGACATGCTAGAGTGAAACTTTCACTTTCATTACTCCTAGGGTATATACTCGTATTCTTATAATACTACTCATTTACATTTCTATTTACGTTCTCTATTTTATTTACGTTATTTACATTTCTATTTTATTTACACTGTGTTGTGCACTGTCACATGAAATAACTTATAAAACTATTTTCCATTGTTCACGTATATTTACATTCATTACATTCACTTGCTGTTTACACATTATTTACACATTATTTACAATTCCACTTGCACTGTTTTACTCAATAGAAAGATCGAAGTCACTCTTTTATCAATTGTCAGCCCTTTACCTCTTTCCACACGAGGTTTAGTAGGGGGTAAAGGTCACAGAGCCATTTGCATGGGGGTGAAAAAAGGCCTTGAAGTCAGCAAGAAGAAACATACGTCCCCTCACTTCGGAAGATGAGAGTAAACTGATAACGCAGGGCCAGCCTGGAGGCCTGTTTAGGGGTTATTCAGAGTTACCAATACTGGTTCTTGAAACAGCTAAGTCTAGCACTGATATGATTGGCAGGAAATCTAGACAATACATTATAAATTTGGTAGTTCCAGGTGAATGTAAATATCACTTAGGCTTCTCCCTTCCCTCCTTACATGTATATTTATTACGAAAATAGATTAGAGGCCTACTTAGGAGATATATAATCAGAGCTACCAATGTTAAATCTTGAAACAGCTTTGTGTAGCACTGATATGATTGGCAGGAAATCTAGACAATACATTATAAATTAGGTAGTTCCAGGTGAATGTAAATATCACTTAGGCTTCTCCCTTCCCTCCTTACATGTATATTTATTACGAAAATAGATTATACGGCATATTTCAAGGGGAAAAAAACAGCGAAAATTAGCAAACGAGTGCACGTGAGGTGTTGTCAGGTGATAATTAGCCAATTCCAGGTGTATGGCACTCTCACTTACCTTATTTCTTTCTTGTATATATTATTTGGTATAAGAATACGACATAGGGCTTATTTCAATGGATGAAATCAGTGAAAAATTCCAGGGAAGATTTACTTAGCGTAGCATGGCCGGGCAGGCGAGAGGATAAGGTAATGGAGGGGGGGTAGGGAGGGGAGTCAAGAACGGGGAGAAATGGCTAAATTGTCAACAATGGATGGGAGTACAGATGAGATTAGGAGTGCTGACTAATGTTGGACATTGGCAGTACTGATAGATGAGACAAGCCCCCACTTGGAAGCCCGGGTGAATTCAAAATAACACAGACTCACAAAAGCGACGCCCCGCGGTATGATCCCTTGCTCCCAAGCGTCACAAAAGTGACGCCCCGCGGTATGATCCCTTGCTCCCAAGCGTCACAAAAGTGACGCCCCGCGGTTAAGGGGTTAATACACGAGAATTTGGCCAGTAGAAGACCTCACTCTATAGATATTTTGCGCTTTACAAATACCATACAGTACTGTACCTTATGGGGAAAATTCTAACTGCTGGGATGGCTACCTCAAAAGTCCCCCCTCTGGCCCCTAGTGTGTCATTTTGCCTATGTATCATGGTGGTAGGTAGGGGTACACACCATCCACTCAATCATTGTAGTGCTGCTCTCGGGTGACTGCCCCTTTCTCTCTTCCTTCCTTCTTTCCATTGTTCCTCTTTTGCCTTTCTTACCTTCATTCTTTCCTCTTCCTTCTGTCTGCAGGTGACCCTACACTGAGTGACAAGCCAAATGGTTCCCGTACACCAGGAAACCATTTACTATGCTGGGTGGTAACCACATAACTAAACTATGGTGCCTGGTGGTTTAGCTGGTATTTAAGGCACTCCAATCAGATTAAGCCTGTGCAGGTTTATATCCAAGGGGTGGATGGGGTTTACTGCTCACATAATGCAACTCAAGGATGTATGAGGCTGGTTACTCTCACCTTAAATGTCAAGACCAGCTTGCCTAGTCCCGGGCTCCTATGCTTCTCATGGGGCAACACAGAATTAGATGATGATGATGATTAGGGGATATTAAACACATTTACACAGTAAACACAACCCACACAATAGCCCCTCACCTTAAAATATATGCAGGAAAGGCTTAGTTGACTTGATGAGATCACGATGATGGTGGGGGGGGGGGGACCCAGGAAACGTGGCTTTGTGTAAACAAGGGGACTGTATTCACTGTGTGAGGTTGCCTAGGCTCAGCTGAGAGAAGCTGGCGGATGTCCGCTATGTCACATGGCGCGCTGACGTCATGACCCACGTCACTTCCTCCTGTGCTCTACAAGGGTTGGTCATGCTCTGCAGTGCGACACTGGATTCGGCTCACTTTGTCATCCCGAATTTCGCATTTTCAAAGCCAACTAACACATAACCGATTGTTTAATTTTTCACCCCCCTGGTGCGCTCTACGCACGTGTCCTAGAAACTTGGGTAATAAGTGACTGGACTGTGTATTATAGAGTCAGTCTCTGAGTAATACGGATGATATGGACCAGAAAAGGACCATGGTACTCAAACCTGTGTCACTTAACAATACATTTGCATGTATAATGGTGCAATGTAGTCTGGCCACTTTCCAAAATGCTCATTTACCCCTTCTTACCACCCTGCCCCACATAAATTACCCCCTACTTATACTCACCATCAGGTAAAACACTGAAAGATACATAACTGAACCACAATTATCAGCATGAATAGTATTAACTAACAAAAAACAAAAGGGTAAATACAAATGAGAGTGATGCTGCAATTCGAGCTGTTTTCTTACAGACCTACACCCTTAAAGAAAACGATTTTAGTATTAGATACATCTCAGGTGATTACCATTTGATTTTCAATTTAAAAATATTGGAGAACATATGAAATATACCTACTTACTGATATTACAGAGCACCATCAGAACATCCGCAATGGCGTGGTTATTGCCGATCTCACTGGCTGGACATGATGTCAACACACCAAACAAACTCAAATGTATGCAATTTAAAAACAATAAATAGCAGTGGATGCCTAACTGTAGTCACTGAAAGCTAACCGGGGCCCAGATCCCCCAGTGATTATAACCTACCTCACAACGTGCAAACTATAATGTGCAGTAGGTAAAAACTTGCACCAAAACAGCAGTGCACGTTAAAAGCATTCATTAATCGTAGTGTGTTCTGCAATCATCACACAACCATAAAGCAAATCTTTATATATCCATTAAAATATGATATAGGTTAGCAAAACAGTGCTTGGTAATTACAGTAATCTCTCAATTACCTGGACGGCCATTACCCGGACCATCCATTACCTGAATGCTGTGATATGGCTGTTCCAAACCATTATCCATACATTTTTTTCCCAGTATCCAGATAAAATGCTTCCGTCCATTTTGAAATTGTGGTTGTGCAAAAAATTTTCACCCGGATCGACGACAATGGCCCGGTGGTGCCACAGTGTTGGGTTCGTTTGTTTACCCTACATCTGCCTGACACCCCCGTTGCTCGCACTCACTTCCTGCGTGTTGCTTGTGTAGTGAGCAGCTCCTCCCGGACCGTTTTTATGGCAGTGCACATGGTAGCTTTTGCGGTGGTTCCCTTCCTGCTTCAGGCCTTGCTATTCCATGCATGCCTCTTCCTAGGGTGTGTGATGATGGCCCCTTCACCAGTGAAAAAGAAGAGGGTCATGCTGACTCTTTAGAAGCAGGATATCTTGGGTAAGATTGATTTTATTTTAACTTACTGTACTGTACCATGATTTTATTTTATTTTACCACGATATCATTCCATTTTACCGTTATGTTTCATGTGCCCACCGCATTTTTCTTATGCAGCCATTCCTTTCATGTTTTTTTTCATGTCACTGCAGGGTATGGCCCTGCAATGGTGATTACTTGTCTGTGGATGATGGGTCTGCTTGACCATGGTAATTGCTTTGCTGTCATTTACAGGTCTGCTTGATCAGAAAAAGTAGTATTAAACGACAGGAACAAGTGCTGAACAATGTACTGTAATGGTCTTTTACGCTGGTTTTCAAAGTTAGGTTATGTACGAATGGCGGTCAGGGGAGAAGTCCACTATCCGGAAGGAGCCACTACCTGGAGAAGCCTTTGGCTCTATTACGTCAGATAATTGAGGGATTACTGTAAATCAGAATGCTTCATATCTGGTAAAATCTAAGATGCACGCAGAATGAAAATCAATAATGGAACCTCCTATTTATGAATCTTTTTTAAAACTAACATCAACACATACACTAATCTATACAAGAATAAAAAACAATCCTGTCAACACTTCATTTCAATAAGACATTTGGAAATACCATGTCACTATTGTACATAATACATAGCAAGAGTCTGTCTGGGTAACTATCTATCTATCTATTGCCAGACACCATAATCCCTTAAAGGGTGGCCATTTGACTTTGAGTTATTTGTTTTAAGGGGAGGGGCACTAACCCTCCACCAACCCACTTGTTCACATGTAGGGAGCACGTATGGTTTGGTTATATGGTTACCACCCAGCGTTGTAAATGGTTTCTTGGCTTACAGGAAACCATTTGGCTTGTCACTCAATGTAAAGCCACCTGTAAAGGAAAGAAAAGCAATAAGAAGTGAAAGGAAAGATGCGAGAAATAGGAAGAGAGGAGGGGAGGCACAGAAAAAGAATGACAAAGGCTAAGAAAGAAGTAGGCAGCACTACATCAAGTGAGTGGATGATGGTCGCCACCACCTACCACCAATCTGGGTAACTGCTTGTTGTAAATGCCTGGCTCCCTGGAACTCTGCCCCTGCTCCCTACCCCCCGAGTTGTAGTTGTCATTGTTGAGATGTTGCTGTGCCTGCACCTCCTTCTTCAACATCTAAGTCAAATCCTTTGATGTCCAGGGCTGAAACAATGTAGTTGACCTCGTTGTTGGAGGTGGATGTGCCCAGATGTAAGCCGGCAAATCATGGCGAGCCTGGCAGATGTCACTGCACACAACTTTCCAACTGCATCGCCCGGCCAGCTGATACTTCCCATGTAAGCTCGGGATTTTCCGTGTTGAGTATGACCTATTACATTATGCTCACCGTGAGAAAAAAAATAAATAAATAAAAAAAAAATAAAAAAGTTACTCAACCGCGTGTTACTCAAGGATTGACTGTTTATATACAGCCATGCACCACTTGGCGTCCATGATATGTTCTGAAAAATAAGACATTAACCCCTTAATTGCAGGGTTATTGGAGGTGTGCAGTGCGTGTCCCGCAGGGATATTCGCGCTCCAACTGACTTTTTAAAAATATTTGCCAAAAATCAGTTATTAGTCCTAGAATATTATAAATATATAAGCATATGACACATACCTTTAGCTTTCTCCTGGGATGTTTGTTGAGCCTTCGTCGTCTACCATAGGACTTGTGGAGACTTCTGAAGTTGGGTAACGAAGTCTCCACTTTACACTTCCTGATACCCCGTAATATGGTTACCACTGCCTGATATTATAACCACAAACACTATTCTATGAATTTCAAGTAGTTTGAATCCATACTCAAAAAAAAAAAAAAAAACACGGTGAATGCAATGTAAATTACAAGCGCATAAGAGCTTTCCTCCAGTGCTCATTCCTTGATGGTATTCTGAGGCGGAGTTGTCATTTATTATTTATAAACACACTCACACTTTATATTCCTAGTACTTTATTACACTTATTTATATATACAATATTTATCTATAAGTTTCTTTCAGTACTAGTAGTTTATTTTCACTCCAGGCATTCACTTTCTCGTTCTGTAAACTAGCATAGAGAGCGAAGCTGTCACTTTCACTTTCATTACTCCCAGTATTTATACATGCTAGTGCAAAACTTTCACTTTCACTTTCATTACTCCAAGTATTTATATTCATATTCTTATATTACTACTTATTTACAATTCTATTTACATTCTCTATTTCTACCTATCTATCTATCTATTGCCAGACGCCTCAATCCCGTTTGGGGTGGCCACAAACAAATCGCCTCCAAGTCGCCCTGTCCCCCGCCATTTCACTGCCCTGCTCCCAACTCACACCCCCCTCTCTCATATACCTCTCCACCCCATCCCTCCATCTCATCCTCGGCCTCCCCCTCCCTCTTCCCCCCTCCACCTCACTCACATACACTCTCTTCGTCAGTCTTTCACCCTCCATCCTCTCCACATGGCCAAACCACCTCAGTGTGTTCCTCATAACGCTTCCTATCACATCCACATCAACACCACAACACTCCTTTATATCCTCATTCGTCAGCCTGTCTCTCCATGTGACTCCACAGGCTCCTCTTAAATAACTCCATTTCCACTGCTCTCACTCTTGACTTGTGTCCTTCCAACAACGTCCAAGCTTCACTTCCATACGTTAGAGTTGGTATCACAATTCTGTCATGTAGTAACTTTTTCACTTCCATGCTCACTTCCCTGTTTCTTATCACTGCTTTCAAAGAACCAGCAACCTTTCTTCCCTGCTGTACCCTTTCAAGCACTTCACCCTCCAAACCTCCATCCTTACTCATCACACTACCCAAGTACTTAAACGTACTCACATTTTCCAATTCCTCACCATCCAACCTCGCTGTACATTCACTGACTTCACCTCTCTCAAAGACCATCACTTTACTCTTCCCTACATTCACCTTTAGATTCCGTTTCTTACACACTCTCCCAAACTCATCCACCAAGCCTTGCAGCTCCCCTTCGTCTTCACTCAACAACACAGTATCATCTGCAAACAACAGTACAGGGAGTTTCCAAACACTATCCTCTCTCACCAGGGCCACTCCAACATCCACTATCCTACCTTGTACCTCTTTTATTACCCCATCCATGAACAGATTGAACAACCATGGAGGCATGACACATCCCTGTTTCAAACCAACTTTCAAAGAGAAAAATTCACTTAGTTCACCATCCACACGCACTGCAGCCTTCGCACCATCGTACATACTCTTCACAGCATTCAACAACTTCCCATCTACTCCATATATTCTTAACACTTTCCACAATCCTTGTCTATCCACCCTGTCATATGCTTTCTCCAAATCCATGAAAGCCGCATACAACTTCTTTCCCTTCTCTAGAAACTTTTCCACTAAAGATCTAAGAATGAATATCTGATCTACAGAACCTCTTCCCATCCTAAAGCCTCCCTGTTCTTCTCCAACTAATTTCTCTATTCTTTCTCTAACTCTGTCAATAAGTATCCTACCATACACTTTTCCTATTATACTAAGAAGACAAATGCCCCTATGATTACCACACACTTATTTTTCCCCTTTTCCTTTGTACATTTACATTATTTACATTTCTATTTTATTTACACTATGTTATGCACTGTCATTCGCAGTAACTTATAAAACTATGTTCCACTGTTCAGTTATATTTACGTTCATTGCTTTCACTTGCTGTTTACACATTATTTACACATAATACACATTTCCACTTGCACTGTTTTAGAGTCACCAGAAAGATCATAGTCACTGTCCATCATTATCATTGATAATTAGCCAGTTCAATTCCACGGCAGAGTCACTTAACCCTTTACCCCTTCCCATACGAGGTTTAGTAGGGGTAGAGGTCACAGGACCCTTTGCATGGGGCTAAAAAGCGGCGGAATTGGACAGGCGCGAATCCGACGTAGTTTCACTTTGAAAGACAACAGTAAACTGAATGATGTGGCCTAGGGGCAGTGAAGGGTTGACAATGACAGCATGGTGACAGCTGCTAATTTATATGGTATGAAATGATTGGCAGGAAATCTAGACAGGTGAATGTAAATATCACTTAGGCTTCTCCCTTCCTTTCTTATATATATTTTTATTATGAGAAGAGGTCATACGGAATATTTCAAGAGGAAATAAACAGGGAAAATTAGCGAACAAGTGCACGTGAGGTGTTGCCAGGTGATAATTAGCCCATTCCAGATGTATGGCAGTATCAACTACCTTTTCTCTTTCTTTTATATATTATTTTGTATAAGAATAGGGCATAGGGCACATTTCAATGGATAAAATGAGTGGAAAAATCCATCCAGGATTTGTGTAGCGCAGCGCAGCTGGTCAGGCGGGAGAAGAGGGTAATGGAGGGGAGGTAAAGAGGGGAGTCAAGGAAAATGGCTAAATTGTCAACAGTGGATGGGAGTACAGATGATATTAGCAGAACTGAGTATAGCTGGACACTGGTAGCACTGATAGATGATACAAGCCACCACCTGAAAGTCCGGGCGAATTCAAAATAACACAGAATCACAAAAGTGACGCCCCGCGGTATGATCCCTTGCTCCCCGCGGTTAAGGGGTTAAGTGATCTGGACACTAAGCGATCAACATAACTTATGCGCTGTATACACTATCTAGTACAGTACTGTAAACAGCTGGGTGGTCAGCTGGCCTCTCTGGCCACACACTGGTAATACAGTAATTGATGCCCAAATCATTCCGAAAAATGCGAAATTCCGATAAAGTGACATCCGGACTTCCCCCTGCTAATCCAGACTTTTTCCGATATATCAGACATTAGTCCGGATTGCATGAATGGTTTTTAAACTGTTTTGACTACCACTGCAGTACTGTGCTGTATTATAACTTCACTGCATTAATCAAATGGTATAATATATATAATAATACTGTACTGTACACTGATAAACATGTCTTTTATTTACCTTATTGTGGTGAACATAGCCGAAGTGGTCAGGCAGTCCAGACTGCTTCTGGCTTTATCGGACTTCTTCCAATACATAGGAATTTAGTCCGGTAGCTCCTCTAGTCCAATAAAAGCGAATTCCGGTCTACTAAAGTCCGTAATATCGAGGTTTTACTGTAGACCCTACCCCACCAGCTGAGCAAAAATGGCCGTCCACCTCCCTACCAAATGGTCAATGTTGCCAGGCCTGCCTCTGAAGGCTCGTGCAGGTTAAAGAACCTAGCCCACTAACTGAGCAAAAATGGCCTATATATACAAGTATATGGCATATACAGGGTTACTCCAGTTTAATGATGCAATTAGTTGAGTTAAAACACATTGCTAAGCGAGGTATATGTCGGGGTATATTTAATATGTACAGTAAAGAGATGCGTTTTTCAGCATTGGGTTTCCCCTCTAACCAAGTCCTAAACCCACCCAAATGAGTCCAAAAACAAGTTTCTATCTAACCTAAACCCCCAAATAGCTTTAAAACTAGCTAAACTAAGCCTAAAAGCAGTTTATAACTCACATAAACCCAAAAATAAAATCCAAAAATCATCAAAAATGAGTCTGGGAAAAATCAAACTTAGTAAACTGTACCCCAAAATGACAAAGTTCATCCCATCTATGACTAAAACACATTAATCTAGGTCTAAAAACAGTTCATAAATCAGCCTAAACACAAAATTTTATTCTCAAATATAATCAATATCAGTTTAAAAAAAAAATTTATTCCAGGGTTTGGCCATCTTTCTGCAGGGAAGGGTGGTATTACTACCCCATCACTACGCTAGGGTATCGCATCTAGGGGTATCATATCTCGGGGTCTGCCTGTACTGTACTGTATATTACTTTAAAAGTACAGTACAGTCAAGTTTGAAAAATGTAATGTTACTTAAACCTGATGCAAGAATATGCATGAACACTTGAATGCGGCAGTAAACATGCGACTAGAGATGGCTGCCTGCAGCTGGTGTTGCATATACTGTATACCAAACACCTTTCTATATTTTCTACCGAAATGAGTCTTTCATGAGTTACTTAATATTCCCGGATCACCACCATTACTGGGCATTTTTATAAACTCACCTCTGAAAGCTATTATTGAGAATTTGGAATGCATGTCGCACAGACGCATCCAGTCAGAGTGCTGGTTGGTAAACAACGCGGCCAGTTACAGAGATCATCGGTAAACACTGCCCATGGCGACCTGCCCGCTTCCTTGAATACCCCAAAATATAGGCACTGTATACTGTATTTTGTTTTTTCCACACACTTCTTGCAGTTACAGTTCAACAGTTAACTATCTGTGTTGCATATGTACCAAAATTACCTAACTTAAGATTGTATGTGGTCAGTGGGGATGCCCATCATCCACTCACTGAGTGACATGAACTCTATTTCAAGTAACTCTACACTGAGTGGCAAGACAAATTTTTTCCTGTAAACCAGGAAATCACTTAACACACAGGGTGGCAACCTTATCACCCACCAACATGTGTTCCCTACATATCAATAAGTGCGTTGGCGGAGGGTTAGTGCCTCTCACTGGAAAACAACTAACTAAAAATACAAACAAGAGGCCTCGGATCAGGACAGACCAAAAGGTGATGACCAAGGACCGGACAAAAAACATGGTACGGATAGTAAAATGGAATGTAAGGGGTGCAAATGACATGTTGAATGAGAGAGAGATTGTCCAAGTGCTTGACGATGCAAAAATGGGAATATGTGGATTAACTGAAACTAAATGGCGGGGTGAGAGTGTGAGAGAGAGGGAACGTGAGGGGGGTATATGAGCAAGAGTAGGTGAAAATTAGAGGGAAAAACAGGGTGTATGTATTTTGTGTGCAAGAGATGGAAGGAGAATGTAAGACAGTATGGATCAGTTGGCTCAAGGATTGTGTGGGTATGACTGAAGTGGGAATACAAATGTGTGCGTGCGTGCGTGTGTGTGTGTGTGTGTGTGTGTGTGTGTGTGAATTTATCTAATTGTATTTACCTAATTGTGATATACAGGAAATGAGCTACGCTTGTGTGGTCCCGTCTCTGTTTCTCAATAGGTCAAATTTAGCTTTAAACTCGTTTAAGTTTTTAGACTGGACGATCTCTTTGTCCAGGTTATTCCACAGGTCTATACATCTATGAGGAAAACTATATTTCTTGATATCCTTCAAGGAGCTTGGGTTCTTCAGTTTCATTCTGTGTCCTCTTGTTACTCTCTTATCCCATAAAAACAGATCTTCTTTGTCAATTTTATCTACTTCCATCATGGTCCTGAACACTGCAATCATGTCGTCTCTCTTTCTCCTTTCTTCTAAGGAAGGCAAATCCAGCTTTTCCAGCCTCTCTCTGTATGACTGATCTGCCAGACTGGGGACCATTTTGGTTGCTGTTCTTTGTATTTTCTCAATCTTGTTTATATCTTTCTTTTAGTGTTGGGACCACACTACTGCTGCATATTCTAACCTAGGGCGAATCATGGCCACTATTAATTTTTTCATCTCCTCATCCATATAATGAAAAGCTACTCTTATATTAAGCAGGAGTTTATACGTCTCTCTAACTGTCTTGTTAATGTGTTTTTCAGGTGACAAACTGTCCTGGACCAGCACTCCCAAAGCTTTCTCTTCTCTCGCTTTTGTGATTGGTTCATTACCCATCAAATAATTCAGTGATGGCCTCTTGGTACTTTTACCCATTTCCAATATTTTACTTTTCATTGCACTGAATTTCATTTCCCACATCCGGCTCCAATCGTGTATGCTATCCAGATCCCCCAGCAGCATTTTACAATCCACCTCAACCTCTACCTTCCTCAAGATCTTTGCATCATCAGCAAACAGACTTGCATAACTGTTCACTCCATCTACCATATCATTTACGTAAATCAGGAACATTATTGGCGCCAACACCGAGCCCTGCGGGACTCCACTTGTCACCTCCCTCCATCGAGACATCCTATCCTTTATTACTGTCCTCATTTGTCCGTCTCTCAAAAAGTCTCTCATCCATTCCAGGAGGTTCTCCTTCAGTCCTCCTGTGTGCTCTAGTTTCCACATTAGTCTCTTATGGGGTACCTTGTCGAAGGCCTTCTCCAAATCTAAATACACACAGTCCACCCAACCATCTCTCTCCTGTAGCACGTCAATTGCTCTTGAGTAAAAACTCAACAAGTTGGAAACACATGACTTTCCACTTCTGAATCCAAATTGACTATCACCCAAAATATTCATCTCTTCCAGATATTTTATCCATCTATCTTTCAGAATTCTCACACAATTTTGCGACTATGCTGGTTAGGGACACTGATCTACAATTCAGGGGTTCTTCCCTGTTTCCTCCCTTACAAATTGGTACCACATTTGCTCTCTCCCATCCTTGAGGCACTTTCCCCTCTTCCAGAGAACACACAATTAAACTGTGAATCTTATCTGCCAGTTGTTCTCTGCATTCCTTCAGTACCCAATTTGAGATTCCATCTGGTCCTTGGGCTTTCTTTACATCTTGAGTTTCCAGTAATTTAAACACTTCCTGTACTTCCAATTTTATATCTTTTATCACTACATTTCTAGTGTGTGTGTGTGTGTGTGTGTGTGTGTGTGTGTGTGTGTGTGTGTGTGTATGTTCTTACCTTATTGTTCTTATCTAATTTTACAGTATATCATTATGTCTCTTGTATCTGAGAATGACTGTGAAGACTCATTTTAGGCTTCACATATTTACCCAGTTGAGTAATTTTAGTATTCAAAGACTGCACAGTTGTGGTATCCCACAAATGAGCATTCTGCAGTTTGTCTGAGCATATAAACAGGTGTCAAGTGCAACTAAAGGCCTCCCAATTTTTGTTGAAATATACGCCCAAAAGTATCAATTTTGGCTATACAGCAGATAGGAAGGAATGAAACAAAATTGGGTAATGGGGACATAAACAACAAGCAAACAGAAACTATCAGTATTCAAAGCAGGACTACTTGCTCCACATTTACACAAGACCATTATTAAGAGGTTGTTTCATTTCGTTCACTAACAACAGTACGCTACAGTATCGATAATAATTACATCATCTCATGAATAAAGTACACCAGCTACTGCAAAAGGAGAAAATGTGGCAAAATGGAACTAGGTGTCAAAGAACTTTTGTTTAAAAGGTACAATATTCTAACACTTCTGTACACTTACCATATTCTCTGCCTTTAATTCCACGTGGGTCTGGGATCTTGCTAAACGTGGTGAGAGCAACTTTACCATTTGCCTGCCCCACTGCCAGCAGCTGGTTGGCTGGGTCAGACTCAAGGCCAGGGCACCAAGCCACACACTTGATATACTGAAGATCTGTATTGGTTGAGAGAAGGGCAGCTGCTGTCTTGGGACCCAGCCTCAGCCCTGACCACCAAAGAAATTATTTACATGATTAATCTCCTTTGCATCAATCATACATACATAATGTATAGGCCATGCTTCCATTCACTCATCATTCAAGCCCCTGGAATCCTGGGTCTATCGGATACGCTACAAACATTCACCACGTTCCGTAGCTTCACATAAACATATCTAATAAAGTCAATCTGTACGCTGCCACATTAAAATGGGGTGCCAAATTCCTGATTATGCACTTCTCCTTGCAACATTCATCCAGTCAGCTTGATCTCTTATCAGTTCCCTAGCCTCACCGACTTCCAAACCTCTCTTCCTCACACACTCATCCACCACATCTCTCCACCTTCTCCTTGGCCTACCTCGCCTTCTCCCTCCTTCAAATTCGCTCAGATATACAGTACCTTTTTCACCATTCTATTGTTATCCATTGTCTCCATATGACCATACCATCTCAGTACACTACTCTTAGATTCTGGTGTCCACAGACTTCCTCACTCCACATCTTTCGAGAATCACATTACAGTATTTCGTATCCTATTTGCCCTTGGTGGTAGGTGGTGGTGACCATCAACCACTCACTTGATGCAGTGCTGCCCACTTCTTCCTTAGCCTTTATAATTCTTTTTCTGTGCCTGCCCTCCTCTCTCCTCATTTCTTCCATTTTTCCTGTCACTTCTTATTGCTTTTCTTTCCTTTACAGGTGGCTTTACATTGAGTGACAAGCCAAACAGTTTCCTGTGAACCAAGAAACCATGTACAACGCTGGGTAGTAACCATATAACCAAACCGTACGTGCTCCCTACGTGTCAACAAGTGGGTTGGTGGAGGGTTAGTGCCCCTCCCTGTAAAACAAATAACTCAGAGTCAAATGGCCACCCCTTCCGGGATGGTGGCATCTGGCAATAGATAGATAGATCCACCCTCTGTACTTCACATACATTCGTCAGCAGTCCCATCTGTCCACTGCTCTTACTCTTGACTTTGCACTTTGGTCTCTGTGTCATTGTGGTAAAAAGGAATAGGGCAGCCAGTGAATAGGGTACCAGAAATGGTGACCCCAGAGTGACACCTCAGATGATGGCAGAGCAAAGGATAATTCTTCCCACATTCAGTCACAAAGCAGAGGACTGGCTGGACCATGTTGTAGCTGCTCTCACTGGCAGCACGGCCATTGACTCACAAAAGTATTAGGAACTGCTCTGTGCTCTTCCGACAGTGGTTGTCTCGGAGGTTTCGGCAGTCATCACCAACCCACCAGCCAAACACAAGTTCGCCGCCCTTAGAGATGCCCTCCACTACCGGTGCCATCAGTCCAGCACCAACATCCTCCAAAACCTTACACGTCTCACACTCGGCGACTTCACACCAGCCCGTGTATAGGAAAAGATGCAGCACATTAACAACCGTAGCGCTGACAAGCTGCCAGACACCATCCTGCGGCAACAACATTGCCAAAAGCTTCCTGATGATGTCCACCTCGCCCTATCAACCATGGATACTGCCTCCTTAAGTGCAGAATACTCAGCAACTGCAGATAGGGCCTGCCACAACACTGCCTCCATCTTCACCTTAAGCCAGGACAGCGTTGCCTATGCTGCCTCCAGTTACCCACCACATCCTAACCAATTGCCTTCTTAAGCCAACAGCATTCAAGTGAACTCCAGGCCCTCTGCCAATGCGTCAACACCTTGGAACATCTGCTTACCCACGGCCAGCCAAGGTGCTCCAAAATTACAGCCATCTAACGCTTGAGGAAACAACTCTGCATGCCACCCTATCACCACTCAACGGGACAATATATGTTCGTTCCACGCCCGTTTTGGCCCTCGTGCCTGCAACTGCGTCACTCCCTGCACTTTTCAGGAAAACTCCAATGGCATGGGATGGTAGACACCGCCACCCCCTTGCTTTCACCCCATCACACAGACACCCCTGCCATGGCTATCACGCCTCTGCAGTGCGTCACCCTCTTGTACGTCACTGACCACACTTCAAGACTGTTACCTCGTCGACACAGGAACAACCTTCAGAATCATTCCTCCAACTCCACAACATAACTGCCAGCAGCCTGCCTACGACCTCTTTGCAGCTAACAGATCATCCATCACTACTTGTGGTGTGCTGACCCTCAACGTCGACCTTGGCCTACCACATACCCTGACTCGGCCCTTCATTGTTGTAGATGTTTCTCAACCAACCCTTGGCTACCACAAACTCATTGTTGAGCCATCCAACAACTACCTAACTCATGTTCCTTCAAGATAGAAGGTGGTTGGCAGGCCTACCACGGAGACGGAAGTTATCTCCTGCCTTTCACAGCCCAATGACTTCTACCTCCTGCAGGATTTCCCTGAAATCTTCTCTCCATGCACATTGCCAGTCCACACCTCTGCCAGGATGTTTCACCACATCAAACCGTCAGGACCCCCAGTTTTTATCCGACCTCGCCGTCTTCCTCCAGAACAACTCAATGCAGCCAAGGCAGAATTCAGCTCTCTACATGACCAGAGCATCATTTGGTCCTCCAAGAGCTCTTGAGCCTCTCCGCACCACGTGGTCTGCAAATCTGCCTCTAATGAGTGGAGAGCTTGTGGGAACTACAGAGCCCTCAACCAAATTACAAAACCTGACCACTACCCCATCCCATATGTCCATGATTTCCACCACAAGCTCTACAACAAGATATTCTCCAAAATCGACCTTGTGCGCACCTCCCACCAGATTCCAGTGGCACCTGAAGACATTCAGAAAACTGCCATCATTACTCCTTTTGGACTCCTTGAATACGCCTACATGAGTTTTGGGCTACGCAATGCAGCTCTGACCTTCCAACGATTCATGGACCATATTCTCCGCAACCTCGATTTCGTCATATATACCGTGCTCGTCAAAAGTATTGAGCGCCTATGGCCGGGCACTCAATACTTATGGCCAAAAAAGAATCACCCGTTTTTGGTAGTAAAAATTGAGCCAGAAGTTTGCGGCGCTAGCATGACGTCCTGGTAGCCTGAGGCCTTCCGACGCGCTGGTTGGTTCCTGCCTCAGTTACCCATGGGCTGCCTGAGAGAGAGGAACTCTGCCGCGTCTCCCTCTCTTTTTGCGCCCTTTTTTACCGAGTGTCCCGCAGTGTTTTGGCTTTCGCCACTTTGTTATGGCACCTACCCGAGAACTATCGAGTGAAATCATATCCCAGATCATTGCTCTAAAGGAGGCAGGCCACCAAACAAAGGAAATTAGTGAATTGGTTGGTGTGGCTCAATCGACAGTGCATAGGCGGTGCGCGTGGTTTCAAGTGGAAAACAGTGGTGACGTTCCCACAAAGAAACCACAGTCTGGTAGGCCCAGGAAAACTTCCCCAAGGCTGTTAATGTTTTAAAACATGCAGTGGAGTCTAATCCTCATGTGAGTGCAAGGAAAATATAGGAGAGCAACCCGGAAGTGTTTGGTGAGGTGTCTGTGCGCACAGTGTCTTGAAGGGTCCATGAATTTGGTTACACAAGTCACAGGCCTGTGAGAAAGCCTCTTCTCACTAAAAGCCAGCGACTTCGTAGGCTTGCCTGTGCTAACAAATAACTTAACTGGGGTGAGGAGCAATGGTTGTCAGTGTTGTGGTCTGATGAGGCAACGTTTAGTGTCACCTGTAATAGAGGAGCACGTGTGTACCGGCGCAAAGGTAGTGACCCACTTGACCCACGGTAAGTTGAAAGCACAGTTAAACATCCTAATTCACTCATGATATGGGGTTGTTTTTCTGGTCAAGGTTTGGGGAAGCTTGTTGTGCTTCCCAAGAACTGCAGAGTGAATCAGGATGTTTACCTGGAGCTTCTGTGTGATCATTTACCAGACTGCTTCGAGCTAACAGGTGCACGAGTGTTTCAGCAGGACAGTGCACCTGCTCATAAGTCCAAATCGGTAACCAATTGGCTTCGTGACTGCGAGGTATCATTCATGAAAGACTGGCCAGGAAATAGCCCAGACCTCAACCCGACTGAAAACCTCTGGTACCTCGTAAAGAAGAATCTCCAAGGGAAGGACGTGAGCTCTCTGCCTAAGCTGGAAGCCACCATTCATGATTCCTGGGACAAAATACCCCTCCAGCACCTCAGGAGTCTCGCCTTTTCACTTCCAAGATGTCTCAGGTCCGTGAAGAAGCGTAAAGGATACCCTACGAAGCACTAAAGGTAAATAAAATGCATTATTTATATGTTTTTTCAATGTTGAAAGGTTTGTTTCGTAGGAGGGACGCAGGGTGCTCGATACTTCTGATGAGCACAGTACATCAACAACATACTGGCTGCCTCCCCATCCGATGCTGACCATCACCATCACCTGAAGCTCCTTCTCCAATGCCTCCAGGACTTCAGTCTCAAGATTCATCCAGCCAAGTATATCTTTGGTGCTGCATCACTTGACTTCCTCGGCCACAGAGTCTCTGCAGATAGCATCCGACCTCTCCCACAGGTGACTGAAGCCATTCAATAGTACCCTCAGCCTGATACAGTGAAGAAGCTTCGGGAATTCCTTGGCATCGCCAACTATTACCATCGTTTCATCGCACAAGCAGCTGACCTTCTAGCAACTCTCCACAACCTCCTCAAGTGGTATCCAAAGTCATCCCGCCGGCTGCTCACTTGGACCCAGGTAGCCCAGGCTGCATTCATCACCGTTAACGAACACATCTTGTGCCTCACTCTACTCGCTCACCCTGCACCGAACGCCACCACCGCATTCACCTCGGATGCCTCGGCCACTGCTGTCGGTGCAGTCTTACAGCAAGATATCGATGGCCAGCTAACACCTATTGTTGTTGTTGTTTTTTTTTACAAACTCTTCAGTCCCCCCAAATGAAGTACAGTGCCTTTGATTGCGAACTACTGGCCATATATCTCGCTGTCAAGCACTTCAAGAACTTCCTTGAGGGCTGCCAGTTCACCATCTACATGGACCATAAGCCGCTCATCCATGCCTCTGCCACAAGCTCGGAGACGCACATACCCAGAGTCCTCTGCCACATGGCCTACATCTCTGAATTCACCAGTGACATCCAGCACATCAAGGACAAATTCAACGAAATCGCCAATGCCCTCTCCCAAATCTCCATCATCACACCTCAGATGTTCCCAGACTACAAGCTTCACTTCACAGCCCAGCAGGATGATGAAGACCTTGTCAAATATAGGAATTCACCCTCAGGCCCTGATCATCAGGAGCTCCCCATTCCCGGGACAGACCACAAGATCTGGTGCGGTTTCCTGTGGGCGGCCCAGACTGTTTGTCCCACGCACCCTTTGTCGTGCCACGTTCAACCGCATACGTGGCTGAAGTCATCCAGGAATACAGACCTCCCAGCGTATCCTCACTCAGCGTGTTGTCTGGCCTGGCATCAAGGCAGACACTCATGCCTGGACTACCCAGTGTCTTGCCTGTCAGTCATCCACGGTCCATTAACACACCCGCTCCCCTGCTGAGACACTCCCCATCCCTGAAGGACGCTTCAAGACCATCCACCTACATATTGTGGGGCCCCTTCCGTCTTCCTGGGGTTACGCCTATCTCTTCACTTGCACTGACCGGTTCACCAGATAGGCTGAGGACATCCCAATGCCAGATGCTACTGCAGATACCACTGCCCTGGCCTTTTTGTCTGGGCGGGTTTCTCGCTTTGATACCTTGACTATGATCATCATCGACCAGTGTATGCAGTTTGAATCACATCTCTGGAGAGAGCTGCTGCAATATCTTGGCACTTCCCGGCACCATACCACGAGCTACCACCAGCAATCGAATGGCATGGCTGAATGTTTTCACTGCCACCTGATGCAAGCCATCAAGGCACAGCCTCACCCTTACCAATAAGTGGACTTACTTCCCATGGTGATCCTTGGCATCCATGCTTCACCCTAAGTAGACCTCAACTGCAGTCCAGCGCACCTCGCCCTCGGCGAACCACTCTGACTTCCTGACGACCTCTCACTGGACTCAAGCCCTCTCCTCAGTCACCAAGATCTATAGCAGGCATTACAGCACACAGTGACTCCTTCAAAGCCATGGCTCCCCGCCAACCTTCAAACAACCAAAACGCTGTACCACCAGCCCTCGCCAAAGCTGACTACATTTTAGTCAAATGGGATACCCACCATAACCCTCTCCAACACCCCTATGATGGCCCATTCCAAGTCATCGCCCATTCAGCGAAGTTCATAACAATCAGCCACACGGCAAAACAGGAAACCACGAGAATTGACCACCTAAAGCCAGCGACCATGCCTCCAGATGAACCACCAGATGCCGCACCACCACCCCAACAGGAATCTTGAAAACCCAACACACCATGATCATTATCACCATCACCATCACACACAACTGACATATGGGTTCCACCATCCACCTCACCAGATAACGATACCCATGGCAACACTCACACCTCTGTTCTTCCTCCACAGGTTTCTTCTCCTGATCCTGCCATGGACACTACCGGCGGATACACAACCCATAGTGGCAGAACCATATGCATTCCAGAGCGCTATTTTTCACACATCGGAGCAATCTTTCCACAGCGCCCAGGGAGGAAGGGGAGTATTGTAGTGACCATTACCAGTGTCCATTACAACCACTTCCCTTGGCGGTCCCAGAGACAACATACACACGCTCCGGGCAACAACAGCACAAGGGACACCTGGCCGGTGTGCCCTTCTTGCCCGCAGGGGCAGGGCGGGTGATTCCACAGCCATGCCGGGGAAGGCAGACCAGGGCAGGCATCAACAACAGTTCACCAGCACCTGGCCCAGCTAGTTCACCAGCACCTGGTCCAGCTACTGTAGTTCACCAGAACCAGGTCTAGCTAGCTCACCAGCAGCTCCAGTCTCCTCGGCAGCACCAGACCCAACTTCTCCAGCAATATCTCACCAGCACCACCAGGAGCCATCATCACTACAGCACCTGACTACGCTCTATACACTGCACCTGCTGTAATCTTACAATAAACTACTGTTAGGTCTGACAAGTTTCCTTTCTCCAATCTCTGAGTGTGTTTGCATCTTGGTCTTCATGTCACTGTGGTAAAAAGGAATAAGACAACCAGTGAACAGGGTACCACACAAACTGTACATGTAAACATATTGTTTGAGTAGCGTGGTTTTGAGTACCGCGGTCTATTTCCAGGCTATGCTTACCGTGTTAATCTATGTTTGAGTATACGCTCAAAGACAAAAGTCGTGTTGTGGTTTTGTCTAAAGACTAAGTGGAACATGTGAAACATTATAAGAGCCCTGCTACAGTAACATATTCGTGGTTAACTAGTCTGACTTTCTCAAGCCTCATATCTGCTCATGATGGGTTGATGGTATGAATGAACCCTGGTAATTCCGAAGCCTTAACACTGATTCGTGAGAACTGCTGAGTCTGAGAGATGAAATGCGAACCACACTCAGTCAAGCAATGCTTACCTGGCTGTTTCATCTTATACTTCATCAGAAAACGTCAAACAGGCCTAGTACAACTCTTGGTAAAGAGGGGACAAGAAACATGCATCCAACTACTAGGGAGATGAGAGGGGACTTCTATCTATCTACCTATTGCCAGACAGCATAATCCCATAAGGGGTGGCCATTTGTCTCTGAGTTAGTTGTTTTATGGGGAGGGGCACTAACCCTCCACCAACCCACTTGTTGACAGGTAGGGAAAACGTATGGTTTGGTCATATGGTTACCACTCAGCGTTGTAAATGGTTTCTTGGCTTACAGGAAACCATTTGGCTTGTCACTCAATGTAAAGCTACCTGTAAAGGAAAGAAAAGCGATAAGAAGTGACAGGAAAGATGGGAGAAATAGGAAGAGAGGAGGGCAGGCACAGAAAAAGAATGATAAAGGCTAAAGAAGTAGGCAGCACTACATTGAGTGGATGATGGTCGCCCCCACCTACCACTAAGAGAGGACTTGATCTCCCTTTATTTGAATCCCGAACAGATGGTGCAAAAATTCAGTGTAAGCAGGGCTGCAGAATGGTACATCAGGCTCTTTTGGGAGGCAAGCACAATGGAGAACAGTCATTGTTTAGCTTGTCCTTGCATTGCCACACCACTAGAAGAACAGGAAATAATCACAACAATGGAAGGCAACACCAGCAAATTATGCTCATGCCATAAGAGATGAATTGCACCTACTCTGAAGCACACAAACAACTATGCGTAGATTTCAGTCTCCTGGGTTATGTGTCTGAACTCCAGTTGGTGGGATTCATATTGCCACTCTTAAGAAAGCACTCGATTATCAGTATAAAGTGACTCTATCCTCATATGTAGAATAGTTTGGGCAATTTTGTTTCATAACACTGACAGATAAAGACAATCACTGCTCATTATTATTAACATGATAAGATAAACAAAAATGAATTAATCAAGATGCAGAACTGACTTCCGGACACTTATTTAGCTAACTGAACTGCAATGCTGCTATATCAAATAAAGGCTGCAGTCAGAAAGACATCATATACTGTATATATTTGTTTCACTTAGTTACAACAAATATGCTCACATCCACAGCTTCGTCACTTGGAGCAAATGGCATATCATGTCAATGCTACAAACCATCCGTATGACACAAAGCAGAGAACCAAAAACTTGAGCCTTTCAGCTGATGTTTTCACTAAATTTCACGACACAACTTTTGTTTTTGATTGTGCAGTACATACATGAATATACAGCATCACTAAAGTAGACAGAAATTCAATTTGGAAGACCATCCATATTCTAAGTGCAGTAGAGCAGGAGGGGTCATTTCTACAAGATCATTGATAACAGGTTCATTGGGAAAAAATTATATTCCTACTATAAGGAAGGATATACTACCTCTGGTAACAATGTCAGCTTTAACATCACAGCTAAGAAATATGAGTAAGCAACACAAATGGGCTCTTTTTACAAGCATGATGAAGTGGAGTATGCATCCTAAATAACTGGCTGGGTTAGATTATGGCTTCAAAAAGCTGCCACTTTAATTTCTACTTTTGTACAACAAAGTCTTAACACATTCTTTTTCTGGTCCAAATTTACCACTGACCACACAGTCTTAAATATAAAAATTCTACTTGAACTTCAATTCAGTGTACCGCACGATACTGAAAATGTTTATAGAAAGGCTTCAAGTTATAATACATTCAGTAATTTCAAATGATGTCACACTGCCTCTCAAGAAATTCCTACACTGAGGATGGCCATAGTAGAGCTGATTTTTTCTATAAACTGGAAATGAAACCAAGTGACAAAACCAGCTACAGCACACCCTTGTTTTATGAGTGGAATGTGTTTTTCAAACCCAATCATGTAACACATGATTGCAGAACAAATTTAGTGTCATAGCAACCTTATAAGTGAGGAAAAGATCACACAACAAGAAACTGGGGCATCACAGTAAGTGTATAAGAGAAAAATTATTGTAAAATGAAAATTATGGTTGCAAGGGTATGATCATATAATGACTGTTCATAAAAACAAGTCTACACACTTCCTCCCAAATTCTGGGAACTGCTAAGAAAACAATCACAGCATAAATGAGGAGCCCACTCCACAGCAGACACCTATATGAAACCTTGAGGCTCACAGTAAATGCAAATACAGTTGAAGTCCGATTTTTCGATATCTACAGGACCAGGCCGATGCCAAGTAACCGAATTTGCCAAATACAGGTAATCGAAAACCTACCCACTCAGTACCTTATATGTATTGGTGAACACTATCATCACTACTTATATTATTACAAATGTGTTTGGAGAAAGTACTGTATACTGTATGATGATACCGTACTGTACAATATTGTAATCAATAACATACTATACCTGAATCTGAAAAATATAGAAATTAGTGAACATATACAAGTGTAATGACACAGTAGGCCTACAAGTCACAGATAACACTTCCTGGACTGCTGAGATGATTTGGAAATCTGCCGAACAATCAAAGACTTTCGTAAATGAGACTACTCAAACTGCCAAAATATCGGATCTACCAAATAATCAGCTGTCGAATAACTGGACTTAGAGTAACAAGTAGTCCAATGAATATGTCCATAACATCAGCATGGCTAGCCATAAAACCAAACTGTTTTCTGTAAAGGGATGCAATGGGTTACTATCCAATGGTTTCTATCCTCTTCTTTTTCTTACTCCTCTTCCACCAGGAAAGGGGGTGCACCTTGTCCCACTCCCCATGGATGTTATGCAGTGGGAAAAACAAAATCTCAAATGTATGATAAGACATATGACAGTGAGTGAGTCAGCCTGGACATTAACTCAGTTGATTTGTGGCTGAGTTTCTTGCCAAAGAGTAGTGACTATGTGGGAAAGTAATCAGTAAACTAAAAGAAAAATAAATATAAAAATAAATAAGGAAATAAAAAATAAAAATTAAGACTTACGTGGGGGTTGAACATTTTCAGTTGGTGTGACTTCTTGCACCTGGTAAAGTTGAAGGTCTGTGCCCCACGTAAGGAACTGGTCTGCAGCAACAGGTGACCACTGCACATCAACCCGCACACTGCTCATTCTCACACTACAACGTGCCTCACAACAACACCAAACTTAGCATTCCTACGAGAAAGGATGAATGAACAAGTGATTAGCTGAACTCCATTCATTCTGATAAAATGATGTATTCCTGAAGTTCACCAAGGCAAATTTAACTGTTCAGTAATACCTCACTTAAACCTTCAGATACACTCCTTAAAATTACTGTACTGTGTTTTTGAAAACTGCTTCAAGGGTAGGTTATGTTCCTTCATGAATTACTATCTTCTAAACACTGAAAAAGTCATATTCAAGGCTGCATTTAAGTATCAGTATGCCATCATCCACTCACTTGATGTAGTGCTGCCTACTTCCTTAGCTTTTATCATTCTTTTTCTGTGCCTGCCCTCCTCTCTTCCTATTTCTCCTATCTTTCCTGTCACTTCTTATTCCTTTTCTTTCCTTCACAGGTGGCTTTGCATTGAGTGACAAGCCAAATGGTTTCCTGTAAGCCAAGAAACCATTTACAACGCTGGGTGGTAACCATATAACCAAACCATACATGCTCCCTACGTGTCAACAAGTGGGTTGGTGCCCCTCCCTGTAAAACAACTAACTCAGTGTCAAATAGCCACCCTTTGTGGGATTGTGGTGTCTGGCAATAGATAGATAGATAGATGTATCTGACATTATTTTTGCTGTGTCTGTGTGTAACAAATTCTATACATAATTTAAATAAAGCACCATGTATTGAAATAAATATTTGGCCTTTGAACATGCCAAAAATTCAGCAATGAACAATGGAATGTTATGTAATATGTTCTCATGTTAATGAATGGCCTTGTACAGTTGAGAAATGTTTTAACTGAATGTATGCTAATGGATGAATTACTGTACTCTACAAAGTTTTATCACACACTATAATTACCAAAAGTTGTTTTACATGTCTTATTTGGTTTTGTGGTATCATCATCATCATCATCATCATCATCATCATCCTAACCTTTTATCCCACCTACAAGAAGGAATGAGGTATGACCCTGAATATGGTATTTATGGTAGCAAATCAGATGAGGAGGGAAAACAGAGATATCATAGGTTAGCAGTATGAGAAGAATGATGAAAGAAAGGTAGTGGTGGACAGTGAGGATTTTAAAGATGTTTTGATAGAGTATTAGAGGAGAAAGTGTGAGAGAATGGGAGTATGGATGGGGTATATGTGCAGGAGTAGATGAGAATGAGAGGGCAAAGGAAGGAGTGTGTATAGTTGTGAGTAAAAGATGGAAGAAGAGCATAAGACAGTATGGATCAGTTGGGTCAAGGATTGTGTGGGTAAAGTTGAAAGTTGGAATACAAATGTGGGCGATTGTGTGTGTGTATGCGCCAACACAAGATCGTGCTAGAAGAGTGAGAGAAGAGTTCTGGACAAATGTGGAAGTGTGCATGGAAAAGTTTGGAAGGAATGAGAGAGTGTTTTTGATTGGTGATATGAATGGTAAAGTTGGTAATGTGAAGGTGGATGGAATAGTCGGTGAGTGGGGTGTGCCTGCCGAGATAGATGAGAATGGGAGTGCGTTAGTGGACATTTGTGCTGGGAGGGGGTTGGTGATAGCCAATACCCTCTTCAGGCATAAAATGATCCACAGGTATACATGGCGAGTGATGAGAAGGGTGGGGGTGAACTGAATGAAAGGAAGGTGATTATGTGTGTGTGGATGAAAGGATGCGAAGATGTGTAAAGGATGCAAGAGTGTATAGAGGTTGGGGAAGTGGACTTTCTGACCACTACTTGGTGGTGGCCAGAATTAGGATGCAAGTGAGATGGAGGAATAGAAGAAGGGAAAGACGAGAGGAAGGAGTAGTTGCAAGGAGAGTGGAAAGGTTACAAGAGGATGAGAAAAAGGCAGAGTATAAGAGAGAAGTGGAGGAACGATTGGGCAAATATGAATTGGAGCAGATGGGAGACGTGGAAGGTGTGTGTAAGATATTTACAGAAGAAATATGTGCAGCATGTGATGTGGTGTGTGGAAGGAAGAGAAGGCGGAGGGGGGTGCAAGGAACAGCGTGGTGGACTGAAGAGGTGAAACAGGCTGTGGCACAAAAGAAGAAAGCATACAATGAATGGGTGAGAAATAGGGGCGTGGAAGAAGTTGAGAGGCGGAAGAGAGAGTTATATGTGGAAAGGAAGAGAGAGGTGAAAAGATTAGTAAGAGAGAGTAAGAAGAGAGTGGATGACGAATTTGGAAGGAATTTGAGTGTACGAGTAAAGTGGAGGGACTGTAAGAAAATGTTCTGGAGAGAAGTGAAAAGAGTAAGACAGGGTGGAAGTGAAGTTAGCAGGGGAGTGAAAGATAAAAATGGTAGATTACTAGTGGAGAAGGGAGAAAAAGTGAGCAGATGGAGAGAACACTTTAAGGAATTGTTGAACGTAGAGGATGGAAGTAATGCGAGTATAAGTGGCTGGGGAATGGCTGGGAGAAGGAGGGAGGTGAGAAGACAGGAAGAAATCAGTAGGATAGAAGTTGTGGAAGCAATGAAGAAAGTTAAATCAGGGAAAGCCCCAGGAATTGATGGAGTGTGTGGTGAAATGCTGAAGCATGGGGGAGAGATAGTAGTAGAATGGATGTGGAAGATGTGCAGATTGGCCTGGGAGGAAGGTAGAGTCCCGGAGGATTGGAAGTCAGGTATAATTATTCCCTTGTACAAAGGAAAAGGGGAAAAAGAAGTGTGTGGTAATCATAGGGGCAATTGTCTCCTTAGTATAATAGGAAAAGTGTATGGTAGGATACTTATAGACAGAGTTAGAGAAAGAACAGAGAAATTAGTTGGAGAAGAACAGGGAGGCTTTAGGAAGGGAAGAGGTTGTGTAGATCAGATATTCATTCTTAGATCTTTAGTGGAAAAGTTTCTAGAGAAGGGAAAGAAGTTGTATGCGGCTTTCATGGATTTGGAGAAAGCATATGACAGGGTGGATAGACAAGGATTGTGGAAAGTGTTAAGAATATATGGAGTAGATGGGAAGTTGTTGAATGCTGTGAAGAGTATGTACGATGGTGCGAAGGCTGCAGTGCGTGTAGATGGTGAACTAAGTGAATTTTTCCCTTTGAAAGTTGGTTTGAAACAGGGATGTGTCATGTCTCCATGGTTGTTCAATCTGTACATGGATGGGGTAATAAAAGAGGTACAAGGTAGGGTAGTGGATGTTGGAGTGGCCCTGGTGAGAGAGGATAGTGTTTGGAAACTCCCTGTACTGTTGTTTGCAGATGATACTGTGTTGTTGAGTGAAGACGAAGGGGAGCTGCAAGGCTTGGTGGATGAGTTTGAGAGAGTATGTAAGAAACGGAACCTAAAGGTGAATGTAGGGAAGAGTAAAGTGATGGTCTTTGAGAGAGGTGAAGTTAGTGAATGTACAACGAGGTTAGATGGTGAGGAATTGGAAAATGTGAGTACGTTTAAGTATTTGGGTAGTGTGATGAGTAAGGATGGAGGTTTGGAGGGTGAAGTGCTTGAAAGGGTACAGCAGGGAAGAAAGGTTGCTGGTTCCTTGAAAGCAGTGATAAGAAACAGGGAAGTGAGCATGGAAGTGAAAAAGTTACTACATGACAGTATTGTGATACCAACTCTAACGTACGGAAGTGAAGCTTGGACATTGTTGGAAGGACACAAGTCAAGAGTGAGAGCAGTGGAAATGAGTTATTTAAGAGGAGCCTGTGGAGTCACATGGAGAGACAGGCTGACGAATGAGGATATAAAGGAGCGTTGTGGTGTGGATGTGGATGTGATAGGAAGCGTTATGAGGAACACACTGAGGTGGTTTGGCCATGTGGAGAGGATGGAGGGTGAAAGACTGACGAAGAGAGTGTATGTGAGCGAGGTGGAGGGAGGAAGAGGGAGGGGGAGGCCGAGGATGAGATGGAGGGATGGGGTGGAGAGGTATATGAGAGAGGGGGGTGTGAGTTGGGAGCGGGGCAGTGAAATGGCGGGGGACAGGGCGACTTGGAGGCGATTTGTTTGTGGCCACCCCAAACGGGATTGAGGCGTCTGGCAATAGATAGAATAGATTATAAATGGCTGCTGAATGGGGAGTATGACTAGAACAGGCAAGGCTTGGAGTCAGCAAATCAATTGTTTTGCCTTTGGCCTTTGATTTAAGCCATTACTGTGTGCATGGCAATAGGCTAGATGCCGTTAGGGAAGACAGAGGGAGTGTTTAGATTCACTGTTGAAATGCTGAATGCCTCAGGAGATATAGGAGCAGGTTTAATTACGGATTTGATAAATATAGTTATAAATGCGGGTGTTGTCCCAGATGACTGGATGAAGTGTGTTATTGTAAATGTGTAAAAGGAAAGGGAAGCTGCCCTGAAAAAAGGAAATCATCTATCTATCCATCTATTGCCAGATGCCTTAATCCCACAAGGGGTGGCCACAAACAAATCACCTCATGTCACCTGGTCTTCTGCCATTTCATTGCCCTGCTCCCAGCTCACACCCCTCTCTTATATATCTTTCCACTCTATCCCTCCATCTCATCCTTGGCCTCCCCCTCCCTCTCCCCCCCCTCTCCTCCTCACTTCTTGTTAGTCTCTTGCTCTCCATCCTCTCCACATGGCCAAACCACCTCAATGTATTTCTCCCAATGCTTTCTACAGAGGCACAAAATTACTGGACCAGATAATGAAGGTAATGGAGAAAATCCTACAAGGTATGATTAGAGAAAGATAAATAGTGATGAGATGCAGTTTGGATTTATGCCAGGCAAAGGACCTCTGATGCCAAATTCATTATTTGACAGCTTCATGAAAAATATATACGAAAGAAAAGGGACCAGTACTTTGTTTTTGTAGATCTGGAGAAGATCTCTGACGGAGTTCCTAGGGCGGTAGTGAAGTGAGCACTGAGAAAGCTTAGGATCGAGGAGTGGCTGGTTAGAATGGTTATAGCTTTGTATGTGGGTGCTCAAACCCAGGTGAAAGTGAATGGAGATTTGAGTGAGGAGTTTTTTGTAAATGTTGGTGTGCATCAGGGGTCAGTCTTGAGCATTTTTTTATTTGTCAAGGTGCTTGAGGCCCTCTCACGTGACTTCAGAAATGGATTCCCATGGGAGATGTTGTATGCTAATGTTTTGATGTTGACTGCAGAGAGTGAGAGGGAGGTAGTGGAAAGATATAGGAAATGTAGAGACATAATGGGTCTGAGAGTAAACGTGGATAGAACAAATGTGATGATATTTAGGGTTGGTAGCTGTATTGTCAAAACAGGAGTGTGGCCATGTGCAGTCTGCCACAAAGGTGTGGGAGGTAACTCCATCCTCTGCAGTGTCTATGATGAGTGAGTGCATAAGAAATGTAGTGGTATTAGAGGTTGACTGTGCGATAATGCCGATTTTGCATGTGTGGCGTGTCAGGGAGAGTATGTATATGGTGTCAGGTATGAATGGATCTGACACTGCTGGTGAGTCTCTTGAATGTGTAGAGAAGTTTTGTTATTTGAGGGACATGTCAGCTGCTGGTGGTGGGACTGGAGCTAGCTCTGTGGTTAAGGTGAGGAGGAGTGATTGGAGGAAGTTCAGGGAGCTGTTGCCTCTCTAGATGTTGATAGGGGTCTCCCTCCATGAAAAGGGATCCTTGTATGCAGCATGTGTTAGGAGTGTAATGCTGTATGGCAGTAAGACATGGGCAGTAAAGGAAGAAGATATTCAAAGGCTCAAACATACAAAAACAACAATAATTAGATGGATGTGTAGTGCAGCCTTGAATGTGAGGCCTGGGGAGGTAAGGGTTAGGATTAGACTGAAAAGTGGAGAGGAGGGATGGGACTGGAGTGTATTGATGTTATGATGATGAGGGGTAGATTGAGATGGTTTGGGCATGCTGAGACGATGGAGGATGACAAATGGGTGCAGAAGGTGAGAAGTGTAAACGTTGAGGGTTTGGCTGCAAGAGGCAGATGGAACAAAGGTCATAGAGTGTGACCTCAGGATTAAGGGATTGAACAGGGAGGCTGCCAGAGACTGAGCAACATGGAAAGCCACCATTAGGTGACCAAGGTTGCAGCATGCAACCATGTTTGAGCCTTTATAAACAACACAAATATCATGCTTTATGCAAACAATGGAATTTTCTTAGCAAGTAATAAAAAAGATATAGAACAGGTTACTAAAGAGGTAGTGTGTATTTCTTGAAAATATGGGTTAGTACCAAATAAAAAGAGAAGCCAGGCAATAATATTTTGTATGAAAAACACACCAGAAAAAATATATAGGGTCAACTCAGGTAATTCACGGTTATTTTAGTCTTAATACCTATTGTGACTTAGAAATTCTGCGAATTTATAAATACCTTTAACACAACTTACGGGGAAAATTACTTTTGAGCCTAACCTCTTGGCAAAGTTGCCCCCTACCACCATACTTACACCTGATTATTAACCAACGAACACTAACACCCTTTCAAAACAGTATATAATGCATATATTTAAAAGGGATGTATAATACTGCATGGGTCTTACGTGACTCCAACTGACGACAATGCTTAACCCACCACGTGCCAGCTATTTTTAGCGCTATGGGTCACCCCAGTGCCGGCCATTTTTCGACTTTTTTTTTTGGGGGGGGGCTAAAATGATAGATTTTGATATGGAAACAACAAATTTCACCAATAAAATGCTCACCGAGGCTCAGAAATGAGTTTTATTGAGTCCTGCATACTCGTGTACACGTATAGCCGCTCTCTCACGCTCACCACATAAGTGAGAGAATGCCGTTTTCTATGTAAGATATACTCAGGTATTTAAGCTGGGAAGGTATAGCAATGTTCAGTACACTTTTCTGATTACTTATTACTTAAGCATCTATCACAATTTGCGTGTCTTTCTCACTGTGAATGCATTATCTTACACTTACTTGAAGATAGGTACAACCTGACTTCATTACGTACAGTCCTGGCACTTACAAGAAGGTATTTACAACTTGACTTCACTATATAGTCCATACACTTACAAGAAAATATTTACAAAACAGGGTTGGGGATTTTTTTGATTAAAAAAAAAAAAATAAATAAATAAAAAATTCAATGATTTAATTGATTTTTTTGATGTTTTTTATTTTTTTTTTTATTTTTTCATCATATATGGTAGGAAACATCTCAAAAGCAGTATTCTCAATACTGTTAACATCATGTCATGTTTATCCACTGATTGTTCAGGCTGAAAGCCACTTGCAAATATTATCAATCCTTAGTTCCACAAATTTAAAATTATTTTATGTGTCATACAATGTAACAGTTTCAAATGGCACCATTCCTTAAAATCTGCTTTAATGCCTAAGTATAAAATCAGAATAAATGAATGCAAAGTTATACACAACTTTTATAAACCCTCAGATTCTATTTGTTAATCTTTAGGTGAAAAAATCAAAAAAATCAAAAATTCAAAAAAATCATGATTTTTTTTAGTAAAAAAATAACTGATTTAATCACATGATTAAATCAGTTTGATTTAATCAATGCCAACCCTGTTACAAAATGCCTTCACTATGTACATCACTGGGTGAGGCACACAGGCAGAGTGAGGCAGAGCGAGCATGAGGTGGGAAGCGAGAGAGTGTATGGCCTTGACAGCCTGGGGGATGGTAGAGGAACAGTTACTTTATATGCCTGCCAATTTTTACCCACGAATCTTGAAAAATGTGGTCAGAGTGAAGTTTTTTATTTTAAACTGTTTTAAAACGGCACTGGCACTGGCCACGGAATTACATCAAACCATTTTAAAACGGCACTGGCACGCAGCAGGTTAAGTGGACGGGGCAGGGGGAGGGGTCCCATTGAGGCACACTACAGCTTCTCAGCACGAGACAAGTGTAGCAGCAGGGACAACAGGGTGGACAAGTGTGACTGCTTGTGGTCAGGTGTGGGTCAGAAGTGCTGTGATTGGCTTGTCATGTTTGACTATGATTGGCTTCCTGCCACGACTAGTGTAAACGATGCCGCAACTTCGAAAACTCCTTGGAAATGAGTCACTTGGGACAGTGACCGCAGCTATCAAACAGGTTACCGCAACATACAAAGCGATCACTCTTTGGCTGAAAAGGTACTGTGAATTAGAAAACCGTGACTAACAAACCCACGATATATGCAAGTTAACTATATATGAAAATGGAGACAAGGAGTAGAATGATGTACAGATATCTGGGATTTTTTTTTTTTTTTTTTTTTTTTTTAATAACAGAACAGAAGAGAGTGGATGAGGAATTTGGAAGGAATTTGAGTGGAAAGTGGAGGGACTGTAAGAAAATGTTCTGGAAAGAGGTGAAAAGAGTAAGACAGGGTGGAAGTGAGGTTAGCAGGGAAGTGAAAGATAAAAATGGTAGATTACTAGTGGAGAAGGGAGAAAAAGTGAGCAGATGGAGAGAACACTTTAAGGAATTGTTGAACATACAGGATGGATGTAATGCGAGTATAAGTGGCTGGGGAATGGCTGGGAGAAGGAGGGAGGTGAGAAGACAGGAAGAAATCAGTAGAAGTTGTGAAAGCAATGAAGAAAGTTAAATTGGGGAAAGCCCCAGGAATTGATGGAGTGTGTGGTGAAATGTCGAAGCAAGGGGGAGAGATTGTAGTAGAATGGATGAGGAAGATGTGCAGATTGGCCTGGGAGGAAGGTAGAGTCCCGGAGGATTGGAAGTCAGGTATAATTATTCCCTTGTACAAAGGAAAAGGGGAAAAAGAAGTGTGTGGTAATCATAGGGTAATTTGTCTTCTTAGTATAATGGGAAAAGTATATGGTAGGATACTTATTGACAGAGTTAGAGAAAGAACAGAGGAATTAGTTGGAGAAGAACAGGGAGGCTTTAGGAAGGGAAGAGGTTCTGTAGATCAGATATTCATTCTTAGATTTTTAGTGGAAAAGTTTCTAGAGAAGGGAAAGAAGTTGTATGCGGCTTTCATGGATTTGGAGAAAGCATATGACAGGGTGGATAGACAAGGATTGGGGAAAGTACGGTATTAAGAATATATGGAGTAGATGGGAAGTTGTTGAATGCTGTGAAGAGTATGTATGATGGTGCGAAGGCTGCAGCGCGTGTGGATGGTGAACTGAGCGAATTTTTCTCTTTGAAGGTTGGGTTAAAACAGGGATGTGTCATGTCTCCATGGTTGTTCAATTTGTACATGGATGGGGTAATAAAAGAGGTACAAGGTAGGGTAGTGGATGTTGGAGTGGCCCTGGTGAGACAGGATAGTGTTTGGAAACTCCCTGTACTGTTGTTTGCAGATGATACTGTGTTGTTGAGTGAAGACAAAGGGGAGCTGCAAGGCTTGGTGGATGAGTTTGGGAGAGTGTGTAAGAAACGGAATCTACAGGTGAATGTAGGGAAGAGTAAAGTGATGGTCTTTGAGAGAGGTGAAGTCAGTGAATGTACAGCGAGGTTAGATGGTGAGGAATTGAAAAATGTGAGTACGTTTAAGTACTTGGGTAGTGTGATGAGTAAGGATTGAGGTTTGGAGGGTGAAGTGCTTGAAAGGGTACAGCAGGGAAGAAAGGTTGCTGGTTCTTTGAAAGCAGTGATAAGAAACAGGGAAGTGAGCATGGAAGTGAAAAAGTTACTACATGACAGTATTGTGATACCAACTCTAATGTATGGAAGTGAAGCTTGGACATTGTTGGAAAGACACAAGTCAAGAGTGAGAGCAGTGGATATGAGTTACTTAAGAGGAGCCTGTGGAGTCACATGGAGAGACAGGCCGACGAATGAGGATATAAAGGAGCATTGTGGTGTGGATGTGGATGTGACAGGAAGTGTTAGGAGGAACACATTGAGATGGTTTGGTCATGTGGAGAGGATGATGGGTGAGAGACTGACGAAGAGAGTGTATGTGAGTGAGGTGGAAGGGGGAAGAGGGAGGGAGAGGCTGAGGATGAGATGGAGGGATGGGGTGGAGAGGTATATGAGAGAGGGGGGTGTGAGTTGGGAGCAGGGCAGTGAAATGGCGGGGGACAGGGCGACGTGGAGGCGATTTGTTTGTGGCCACCCCAAACGGGATTGAGGCATCTGGCAATAGATAGATAGATAGATAGAACAGAGGAAGGAAAAACAAATGAGCAAAAAAAAACAATCCATACACCAGATTACTGGTGTCCTCTATTCATAAAATATCTGTAACAGTTGGACATGAAATGCTGTAGGCAGAAGTCTGGAGGGAAACAACTCTGGGGAAGCAAGCTCCAGAGAGATGCAGTTAATAACAGGAATCATTTAAAGTGCAAAACAGGTTAATGATGGACATACCATGAAGACTGGCTAATGAGACTTACTTGATAATTGAAAAGAGTTGTGGCTACATTCCTATCAATATGATATAGCTACTGGAAAAATAAATCTCTGTCATCAATAACGTATTATATGCGACACGTGTAACAGATGCAGCAAGGAAAGAAAATGATAAATGATGATGAATTAAAAAAAAAAAAAAAAAAAAATGGAGTCTTCAGGCAAATTTCAGGACTAGTACTGGGACAGGGTACACAAATGAAGTACGGTAACATTAAGAGGGGAGATATGGGTATTCAGTGACATTACGTGAGGAGATGTGAGCATCCAGTAAGGTTAGGACACCTATGGCTGTGGGATAATGAAAGTTTTTCAGGTATGTGATGAGAGAAAAGGGAAATAGCTTGCCTAGAAGAATAATGGATGAGATAAGGGTGAAAAGAAAAGATAGATGGAGATGTTAGTCAAAATGACGAGAATAGCGAAAATTATAAGGAGGGAAATGAAGGAGGGAATATAAGCAAGGGTGAAAGGATGGGATAAAAGAGAACAGAAACAAGAAGTGGAAGAAAACTCATGGAAGAAAATATAACCTACAGATGATGGAGGCAAAAGATGGGAAAGCACGAAAAAGTGTATTAAAATTTAGAAGAAACTACCGGTATCATACTGTTTAAATGATGAACAAATAATCTGTCCCTAAAAGACAGAAAGATATTTAATGCAGGAGACACACTGCAATACATGTATGGGAAAACTTAAGAGGTGCTGAAACATACAGTACCGTACCGGTATTTAGTTACTCATCAGGATATATGGCATGGATGGAAAAAGTAGCTACCTTATAAAACTGCATACAGTACCGGATATGCCACATGTGAAACACGAGGAGTGTATGGTATGATAAGGGATAACTTGTTCAATAATGACAAAGCTGAAGGAGAAAATGCCACAATTTATAAATTCTGGCAGATTAAGGAGAAAAAAAAAGAGGAGGAGGCCAAGACTCAAATTATGAGAAGAGTCTACATCACGGAATGCCGATAAGATGTACCGTAACTCCCTAGTGTCAACTTAAGTGAGATGAATGAGAAGTCATTCCTAAGCTAAATAAACTGAATAATGGTAACAAGTAAAAATTAATGTAGTCTTACTAGCAAATAGGTATTTTATTTAGTTTGACTCATATTAGCCCTTTTTTTTTTTTTTTTTTTTTTTTTTTGACATTCTCGCCTCAAATACAGGAGGTCTTCTTATGGCATACCTTCTAAGGGTTATGTTTGTTCTTTCAAGGTTAGGTTTACTGACAGAAAGGATAGTTAATATCATGGGGGGTGGGTCTAGACAGCATAACCCCCAGTTAGGCACCCAGTCTTCCTAATGTTTTTTCATATGCTTCACCTAATTTTCTTATGCATGAAAGGACTGAACTTGCTGGTGAGTCTCTTCAGAGTGTAAAGTGTTTTGTTATTTGGGAGACATGTTACGTGCTGGAGGTGGGGCTGGAGCTAGCTCTGTGTCTAGAGCATGGAGTGGTTGGAAGAAGATCTGGGAGCTGTTGCCTCTCCTGACACTGACAGGGCTCTCCCTCTGTGCTAAGGGATCTATGTGAGCAGCATGTATTAGGAATGTAATGCTGTATGGTAGTGAGACCTGGGCAGTAACGGAAGAGGATATTCATGGGCTCAAACATACAGAAATGACAATGATTAGGTGGATGTGCAGAGCATCACTGAGTGCAACGCCTGGGGAGGCTAGGTTTATGATGGATGAGTTGAGAGGTAGGATGGGACTGGAATGTATCAGTGTTGTGATGAGGAGAGGTAGACTAGGGTGGTTTGGGCATGTGGAGAGGATGAGGGATGATAATTGGGTGCAGTAAGTGAAATGCATTACTCTTAGGGGTGGGGTTGTAAGGGGTAGCCCAAAAAAGACCTGGGACAAGAGCTGAGGGACTGAACAAGGGGGGGAGCCAGACAGCGAGCAGCATGGACAGCTGCCATTAAAGGCCAAAGCAAGCATGTTGGAGCCTTCAAAAACAAAACAAAACAAAATGAAAAAACTAAACAATTTTAATCAGACATGCCTCCTTTTGCTGTACTGGTGTTGGGGATGGGGGTTAAAAACATCAAAATCGGGCATTGCCCATAGAAGTGAGCATCAAAAAAAAAAAAAAAAAAAAAAAAAAAAAAAAAAAGCTAGTAAAATACATGGATGAGATACCAGTATTGCAATTTAAAAAAAAAAAATCAATGTATTTACCGGTAAATTTTTAGAAGTAACCAACGTTTTCTTTTATTATTTTTTTTATGGTTTCCAATGCAAAATACTGTGCTTTAATTAGTTTTGACCCTCATTTTTGGGGGAAAATTCCCCTTTTGGAAATTTGAGTAAGATTTCGAAAAGTGGGTTTATCCCCCAAAATCAAGATCAAGATTAATTAAAAATACACTATTTTGCATTAAACTAACCCAAACTAACCTAACCTAACCTAGGCCTGATCTAGAGCCTGACATAGACCGAATGCACACGCCTGCACCAGCCAATATGGCGCAACATTCATCTGTTACTGAGCGACAGCCTAACCTAAGTCACTATATCACTATCCCTACAAAATTTGCTCCCCCAACTGAAACTAGGCTTAAAGGGTAAGTCTTAGTTATAATAGTTCAGGGACGTAATATAATGAAAATTGGTAACGTTGGTTACTTCTAAAGTTATACCTATTTACCCTATAAGGATTTCTAATTCTGAAAGAACTGTTCTAAAGTTTTTCATCAGTAAAACAGGAGTTTTTCAGCCAAGTGCCTACCCGTCCTACGTATCTCGCATCATGATATGGTTTTACAACACTTGTCAAGCCCATTTAGTTCACAAATCTGGGTTAAGATGACATGAATACTATACAATAAAATACTTACGCTTAACATCCACTAAATTAAAATGGGTTCTTGCCTATGGTTGGTGTTTTGCTAGTTCCCCCCTTCTGTACGTACGTGTTTACATTTGATCAGCTGAGCTGATGAGTTCACCGTGTAAGGTATCCTAATAACTAAAGAGCGCCGAGGCCCGATAACCCAAAGATGGACTGGGCGCGGGCAGCCACCTTGGCACGCCACAGTGACGTTATTAAACGACAGGACGTAAACGACTGTTACTGTGGACATAAATTTTTACACGTTGCCACTTGGGTTACAGAGGACTGATTGAGTGAAATATTTATTGTTGTGAAGGTGGTATTATCCTACGTGCTCAAAGCTCAACCTCTGCTCCCTGAGTACGAGGAACTATCTGGGGTTCAAGACGGGTCTACCGTCTAGACAACTTCTAGAGCATGCAACCAGAGGAACAGGGCTCAAAAACACACGCCAACCAATCTTACACGTATATTACCATACAAACATACAGTACTGGGCACAATACAATGGGGCAGATTATAGGACACAAAGATAAGAGTTGTGACTACAGATGACAGGGCAGCTGTTGGTGTCGCCCAGCTGTGGGATGGGTCCCGTCAGGCGTGTGCTCTCTGAACGGACGCGGGACCACTGTCGTAGGCCGGATCGTCTGGTGTGGGCTGCGGGGCGGCGTAGAGGGAGGCGTTTCCCTGGAGGACCTCGGTGAGTGTGCTGGCCCTCGGGACTGGGACCGAACAGGGCGAGTAAGCGCGCCGCCTTGCGCCTACCCTTGGTGGAGGGCGGCTTGCTGGCTGGTCTGGGAAGGTCTTGGCCGGGAGTCCTGGGGTCGTTCCTCAGTGACTGGGGGCTGCGGCCTCGCCTTTTTCAAGAGGCCATCAGGGACTGCCTGCGGCGTCTCTTCCTCTGGGAGTTCGACAGGGACGGGTGACGAAGGGACGCTGGCTGCAGAGAGCATATCTTCAGGCTTGCTATGGGGCCGCTCCAGACCCTCTCCAGCTGCGACTCCGCTAGGGAACTGGGGTGGGGGAGAGCGAGAGGAGTGAGGCGAGCAAGGGTCGTTGCCCTCGATGGGTGTCGCAGGGGTAGCAGACAAGTGAAGTACGGTGGACGCTCCCTCCCCGGTGGGAATGGTGGGCACCACCGCAGTTCCTGTAATGCTAGGTGTTTTAGGGTCGACTTCCCGTCCCTCTAACGCCTAGTGTGTAGCTGGGCTCTCTTTCTAGACCAGAGCTTAGACAAATAGGAGAGTGGCAGGACACAAAAACTCAACACGTGTATTACTAAATTCTACAGTGGAACGGGTAGATGTCACGAATACAGATACACTGGACAATTATAATTCTGAGGCCTAGATATGGGTTATTAATATCACGCAAGATACTACCTAGGTCAAGGTCGGGCAAAGTGAACAACACTTAAGGCAGAGGTTTATATACTATTATTGCAGGAAGTCCAAGTTTTATATATTTGTGGAGTGAGTGATACTATTTCACTGTTGGCAATTATTACTTTAACACTGGGGTCTGTGTATGATTTTAGTATGATGCGGCGTTATCAGATGGTAGCGTATTCACTAGTAATAGACCCGTATTTCACTGCTTGGCCGTGTTCACAGTTTAACTGTTACTTTTATTCTCTCCATCACTTTTATATTGTCACTGGTGCTTCTCTTACTGACTTCCTTTATATGGTTAATTCACTGCTCTGCCTTCACGTCACTAAGTCACGGACTCTGTGCTTTCACTGTCACTCCTTTCGGGTCTGGGCATTATGGAGGTTAGGTACAAAGGCAGCAGAGGTGACCCAGCCTCACTACTGACGGGGCTGGATTCTGCCGGGGGCCTCTGTGTTCAGGGGCCACGGGATCATGAGTAGGGGCGTCCTCTCTCGCCCGGGGCTGTGGGTGGCTAAGGGCCCTGTGCTTTGGGGGCTTGGGGCAGGAGTATGGCCCTCAGGGCTGGGGCCGAATAACTGCCTGAACTTCTCGCTCAGGTGCCTGATGGAGGAAGAAGATCTCCGGCGTTTGGGTGAAGGGAGGTCCAGCTCGGGGGTCCTGGGGGCGGTCTGGGGGTCCCGAGGGTTGCGGTTCCCGGTGCTCGGTGGCGCCGTCAGGAAGGGGCTGCGGTGGTGGCCTACGTCGGGGTCCGTCAGGTGAGTCCTCTCCAGATCCAGCTGCAGGGAGTAGAGGCCAAGGGAAGTCACGGAGCTTCCCCAGTACTCCTTCAGGCTGGGGACTCCCTCTGAGTCATAGGTTGGTGAACAGGAGTCAGCACCTGATGGAGGAGCGGCTACAGGCCGTCTCCTGCCGTAGGGCCCGGCTACTGGCTGTTGCCTTCTAGGGACGCAGCTGCAGGTCGTTGCTAAGGCCTGGCTACTGGTCGTGGCCTGGGGAAGGGAGCAGCTACAAGCCGACTCAGGGCACCTTCAGAGCGGCTACAGGCCGTCTCCTGATTTCCCTCAGAGCGGCTACAGCCCGTCTCCTTTAGGAGGGTTGAGCAGCTACAGGCCGTCTCGGAAAGGGCACCTTCAGAGCAGCTACAGGCCGTCTCCTGATGAAGGCGGGAGCAGCTACAGGCCGTCTCCTGTTTTCTCTCAGAGCGGCTACAGGCCATCTACTTCAGGAGGGTTGAGCGGCTACCTGCCGTCTCAGGGGTGCTGACTGGAGCTGGAGTAAGTGCTCCACCCTGATGTTGGCTGGGGAAGGCTCGCCCAGAAGGTAGTTTTGTATTCCTGCTATGGTGGCGGCGGGCTAGCTCCAGGCCCGGGCGGACTTATGTCGTTGTTGCCCTGAGTCCCGGCGCGCTGTCGTTGCTCCTTCTGGGGCTGTTAGGTCGCTTCTTGTGGCACTACTGTATATTGCATTTTAGTTCCACTAGACCCTGGGACTGCAGGTGAGAGGAGTACGGTGGCCATTCTCTCCCTGGCGAGCATGGTGAGTGTTGCCTCAGTCCTGCTCCCTGTGGGGGCTGCAGATGAAGGAAGTATAGTGGACATTCCCTCCCTGACGGGCATGGTGGGCGCTGCTGTAGTTCTGCCTTGCCTTGGGAAGACAGATGAGAGGAGTATGGTGGCCGTCCTCTCCCCACCGAGCATGGTGGGCGTTGCCACGGTCCTCCTCCCTGTGGGGGATGCAGATGGGGGAAATATGGTGGATGTTCCCTCCTGATGGGTATGGTGGGCACCGACTCATTTCTGCTTCGTCCTGGGACTAGAGGTGAGAGGAGTATGGTGGCTATCCTCTCCCCGGCGAGCACGGTGGGCGTTGCCACGGTCTTGGGACTGTAGGTGAGGGAAGTATGGTGGAAGTTCCCTCCCTGATGAGCATAGTGGGCGTCATCACGGTCCTACAGGGGGCAGTAGGCGAAAGGAGTATGGTGGACGTCCTTTCCCTGACGAGTATGGTGGGCGTCGTCATGGTCCTACTTGGAACTGTAGTTACATGAGTCCCACCCCGATCCTGGCGAGTGCTGGTCTGGGTAGAGTAGTGCAGTGGGGTGGCGTACATCCCGTGGGCTCCGATGAGGGGAAGAGGGGCACACGGTGACGGGGGACATATGCCAGTCTTGCTCGGGCCCTTTCCGCACCTCCCTGTGGTCTCCCCTTGATGCTGGTATTTCAGATGGTTTTCACTGAACTTCTGATGTTGACAGTACTGAAGATGGAAATGAAGGTATGGACGATGATGAGGACAATAATGAGGAGGAAGATGATGATGGTGACTATTGAAGTTGACTGAAGGTGAAGAGTGTTGAGGGTGATGATGATGGTGATGAAAATGAGGAAAGTGACGCAGTGATGATTATGATGATGATGAAAGAAAATGAGGAGGAATGGAAAGGATATGAGAGGTGTGACAGTAATGATGAAGATTGTGATGATGGTAACTACAGAGGCAGTTGATAGTGAGAATAAAGGCATTTGCTCTTAACCTCTTGAAGCAGGTTGACGGTATGCCTTTTCATTCAGACTCCTTGAATTTGAGTGACATACTATGTTTCAGCCTTTTTCTTTAAAAAAAAATTAAAAAAATGAATAGACAACAAAATATATATGATCTGAGCGAATTTGAAATAGGAGGGAGGAGGCGAGACTAGGCCAAGGAGACGGTGGAGGGATAGGGTGGATGAGTGTGTGAGGAAGAGAGGTATGGAAGTAGGCGAGGCTAGAGGACTGACAAGAGATCGAGCTGGCTGGATGCATGTTGTAAGAAGAAGTGCATGATCAGGGATTTGGCACCCCTTTTTAACATGACAGCGTCTGGTTGACTCTATCGGATACGTTTATGTGAAGCTACAGAATGTGGTGAAAGTTTTTGGCTTATGAGATAGAGTCACTATTCCATGGGCTTGAATGATGAGTGAATGGAAACGTGGCCCATTGGACTGGGCAAACTTGGCTGTCTGGATGTTGCTACTCCTCACCCTGCCGTAGGGTGGGAAAGGAGGTATGGATGATGATGATGATGATGATGATGATGATGATGACGACGATAAAATCACCATTGAAACACTTTGAATCCTGGTTCCACCTGTAATGCTGTGTTTTTAAGGCGACTTCTCGTCGTAAAAACGCTAGCTACTGAAACGGGGTCCTCTTTCTAGACCGGATGTAAAGCACTAACAAAGGAACAGGACATAAAAACCAGGCAGTATACCGTATCACATCTATTACCTAGGTCCTACTCATAACAGTGTACTTACAATGATATTTAGTATATAGAGAAACAGAGATACAGGATTACACTTGGCTTCACAGAATGATCATATATATTATCACTATTATACAGGGAGATCGCGGGTATTCTTTAATGTCACTTGGAAGGTAATTATGCAAATGGGGTTGTTCACTTTATATTATCGTGTGGGATTCTTATGTCACTGGAGGGTAATATAAAACTGGGGTTGTTTACTTTAAGAATACCGAGATTGAGAGTCTGTTTCGAGGATATTACTATAATAGAGGTAGGGTGCGGATAGCGACACTCGACACTGTCACCTGGTCACGGAGACACGTACACTTATCTTTCAACTCGCCCGCGCACCTACCTCTGGACTCACAGAAAACTCCCTGGTTCCTTGATGTGGGGAGGGACTAAATCATTTGACAAAAATACACTTCCTACCCCGATGGCACTAGTTTCTAGTGGGCCACTGTTTAATACATTTTCTGTGTAAGCACTATCACTGTACTCTTGGTCACTGTCACTGTCACTGTCTTTCCCCTTGTTTCCTGGGTTTAATAGTTCATTGTTTCACTTAAGGTCAGGGAGGCTCACCTGTCTGGGGGCCTCGACCTGAGGGGCGGCCCTCGTACTAGGGTCGTGCCGGTGGGGTGCAGGGAGGCCCTGTGGTCTGGGGGCCTCGACCTGATCGGTGGCCCTCGGGACTGGGGCCGAACAACCGGAGCAGTCGGGCCTGTTTCCTCCGCCTCCGGGGAGTGAGGGAGCCTGGATCACCTTCGTTGTAGACTGCGGAGGCGGGCCTGGGCGTCTTGGGACTGCGGGTGCTCAGGGGGAGAGGCGCCGTCAGGACTGGACTGCGGCAGCGTCTCCTGTGGGGCTCCGGCAGGGACAAGGAACTCCCGGGTGTGGGCGGTAGGTCCGATATCGGGCCTTGCCACCACTCTAATGTCTCATCGGGGACTATATGCCTGGATGGCGATGAAGGGCTCCCCGAAGGGAAAGAGGCTAAAGGAAGACTCACGCTACTCGTGGTCCCTTGAGTGTGTCTGGAGGCCTGAGCCGGGGATCTCCTTCCCCTATTGTGCACCTTGGCTGTAGCCGTGAACTTGCCCGGCGTACGGGGGACACCTATAGGGTGATCGATGTCGCCCTTTCGCCGTGGCAAGGTACCGCCGGCATGGTGTTCCTCCCGTAGTAGGAGACAAGCCGGAGTGAGGGGCACAGAGGCCACACTCTCTCCAATATGGACAGATCCTACCTGCAGGGAATTCTCTACCCTGGTACGTGCCCCGGCCGGAGCCGAGTGTCTGCCCGTATGGAAGACGACTAATGGGCGAACTGGTTCGCCCGTCCGTTGCAGCAGGGTACCGACCCCGGGACGCCGCTTCCATAATTGGGTAGCGCTACACATACGGTAGCAGGGGCTCTTTACCCTGGACTGTATTCTGGCCGTAGCCGAGGAGCAGCTGGAGAGGGATGCACGAGGGCAACTCTCTCTCCTTCGTGTGTTAAGGCCGGAGCCTGGGGTCACCTTCCACTTTGCACACTCTGTTAGGCCGTAGCCTATGTCTGTCAATCTCTCTTTATTTAGGCCGTAGCCTTGGGCCTCCTGCCCTTGGGCCTCCTGCCCTAGAGGGTGTAACAAGACCGTCAATAGCCTATGGTGTTACCTGGGACTGAATTAGCTTCAGTCCCACCCCTGGTCTGACAATCACTACCCCGCCCGCACAGTAGTTCGGTTCCCCTGATCACCTGGGGTTGGGGCACTTGCGGGGAATAGGGGCTCAGGGCCGTGATGCCCTGATGACCCTCTTGCCCGGGATTACTAACCTCGCCAGTGTGTCCTCCTGGGGTGGTGGTGGGGTGGCGGCTCGGTGGTGGTGTGGGGGGTGGTGAGGTGGGAGGTCCTGCGGCGGGCACGGCGGGCGTTTTACCACCTGATTGGTTAAAAAAAAAAAAAAATCCACGTATAGCTTCATGTTCACCTGTCCAACAGTTATTTCAAGAACTGTGAAGTTAAAAAAGGGTGCCAAACCCTGGTCATGCGTGCCTCCACACAAAATTCATCCAACCAGCTTGATCATTTGTCACATCCCGGGCCTCGTTAGCTCCTATACCTTTCTGTCCCATACATTCTTTTACCATAAATGTTTATCTGATGGTGGTGGATGGGGGCTTCCATCATCCACTCACTCAGTGCAGAGATGCCTTATGATCTCTACACTGAGTGGCAAGCCAAATGGTTTACTGTACCCAGGAAACCATTTACTACTCTGGGTGGTAACCATATAACCGGGGTTTTGGCAGGGTTAAGTGTCCCCCAGATTTCCCTGTCCAAATTAAATCACTTATTCATGGCAGTCGTTTCCGCGAGCTTTGGAGGGCCCAATACCTGCCCAAGGTCCCAACCAAATGGGCAGGTATGGCCATGTGGAATGTGAGAGGTGTGATTGAGAAAAACAAGAGGGTGGAAGTGGTGAAAATGTTCAAGAGTGCCAGATATGCCGTGATGGCATTGTGCGAAACACAGATGAAAGGCTGTGAAGTGGAGGAATGGGAGGGTGTGAAATGTGTAAGATCGGGCATGAACAGGCGAGGAAGATGCAAGGAAGGAGTTGCTTTGTTGATGAATAAAGTGTGGCAGAGTGGAATGAGAGACTACAAATGTGTCAGCTCGACGTGTATGTATGTCAAGTTCAAGTTTGAGAAGGTGAAAGTGGCGGTGATTGTAGCGTATGCACCGTGTGAGGACAGGAGTGAGAGAGAGAGAAAGACAGGTTTTGGGATGAGCTAGATGAAGTACTGGGAGAAATGCCCAGGAGCTATAAAGTGATTGTAATGGGTGATATGAATGGAAGAGTAGGCGCTGGTCCTGTGAATAACATAATGGGTTGTAATGGAGTACCAGGAGAAAATGATAATGGGAAGCGACTGAAGGATATGTGTCAGGAAAGGAGGAGGTTGTGCATTTGTAACTTGTACTTCAAACACAAAGATGCACATAAATATACATGGTATAGAGGGAACGGGGATCGTGTTGAAAGAAGCCTGATTGATTACCTGCTCGTAGAAAGGTCGACGCTGGGAATGGTTGCTGATACGAGGACCGTGAGAGGGCGATGTGGAGGTCTGTCAGATCATATGATTGTGGTATGCAAGATCAAGCTGAGAAGTGTGAGGTGGATCAGGAGAGAGAGGAGCAGTCATGGAGAAAGACTGAAAATCGAGATGCTGAGGATCAAAGAAATGGCCGATGATTACAAGACCAAAGTAGGGAAGGAGTTAGAATCAGTGAATTGGAATGAAATGGAGCTGGACAGCCTGTATAATGCATATGGGGATTGCTTAGTTGGAAATGCTGAAGCAGTGTGTGGTGTGACAAGAGTAACAAGAAAGAAGAAAGGTAAGGCATGGTGGGATGATGAGGTTAAGAGGGCAGTGGAGGAAAAGAGGAAGAAGTGGCTAAAGTGGTTACAGGACAGGGGTTCAGTTGAAATAAGAACTGAATATAATGAGAACAAGAAGCACGTAAAGAGACTAGTGAAGAGGAAAAAGAAGGAGGTAAATGATGATCTAGGAAGAAAAATGAATGCAAACTACTCTGAAAATAGGAAGTTATTCTGGATAGAGGTGTGGAAATGTAGAAGTGAAAGCAGAAAGATGTGATGATGTGAAGGATGTAGGTGGTAGATTATTAACCCATGGGAATGAAGTAAGGACCAGATGGAAAGAATATTTTGAAAGCCTGATGAGTGGGAATAGAGAGAGCAGAGCGGCTGTAATCATGATTGGTTTTGGAGGTGCGCAGAGAAGGAATGCAGAGCCAGGAGACGTGACACTCGCACAGGTGAAGAGTGCTGTGATGAGGCTGAAAAGTGGAAAAGCAGCTGGGGTTCATCATAACGGCACAATATGAAAATATAGTCAAAGGACATGGCAGAGGATAATTAGAAACCAAAAGGGAGATTATGGATTAGGTGAAGGATATGGATTGTTTTTAAAAATATAGCAAGTGCTTGTGGGCCCTTTGGGCCCTCTCGCACTTGCTCCTGCAGAGGGCTGAAGCGCTGCATCCTCACTTTCTCGTGCTTGGCACTCGTTTCTTCGCTCTTTGCACGCGCGTTGCGATCATTTCAGGTAATCCGAGTCACGTTTATGTGCTGTTCTAGTCTAACTTTGTCGCTATCGGCCGTCAAGGCGACATCGAAGGGCCCATGATGGTCTGTTTATGTGCTGTTCTAGTCTAACGTTGTCACTTGAATTTTTTGCAGCTAACCAATTGATCGTGTTATTTGCAGCTTCGGGAATGGAACCCATGTTATCTGCACGCAATTCCAAGATATTAACCGCTCGGCCACGGCACCCGACAGGGCGCCGAGAACGACGTTTTTTGGTCAAAATTTGATCGCTCATTAATATAGTAAAAGTTTTTCAATCGTGATGGGACCAAGTTTTTTCACATCAGCGAATTTTTTGCAATTTTTGTGCCAGTTTTGGTGCGATTTTAATGTGTAGTTTCGGCTGCCCAAAATATACACACACAGACACACAACTACTAGGACTTCCCAAGAATATCTGTAAGACAGGGAGGATAAAGCTGTGCTAGAAAAGGAAAAGCAGTGGCACGAGCAGCAGAATAATCTGGACAGTCCAAAAGGATATGTGAAACAGAAAGGGGAACATCACAGGTACATTAAGGAGAGTGAGGTCCATTGGACATTTTGAGAGTGGATGAACTGATTTACTTTGATTTGTGACCTGACACTAAGCCACCTGACATCACAGGCACCGACGCATCTCGGTCCTAATTTTAATTTATACTCCCCCTTTTATATGGTGCTGATGCCTTCATATAGTGGCACTGATTTAATTGGGCTATGGAGCTGCCCGGTTGTACAAACGTCCCTCAGCTCCCTGCCTATCCGCTAACAGGATGATGGTGGACTGCAGGAGGAGGGAACATATCCTGCAGCCCACTGGGTTCAGCTCCAGATGAGCCTGTGGTTGCAACTACTGCTACTACTACTACTACTACTACTATTACTACTTTTTTTTTTTTCTTAAATCACCTCCATCCATTGGGGAATTATATTGTTAAGATCAAAACCAACCTTCCGAATACAGTTCACCATTTGGAGTTGTAATGTGAAAGTTAGCATTAACACTCATATTACAATCCGTTGGCCCCAAGCACGCCGACGGCTGTGGTTACCATCCATCTACTATTACTGTTATTATTTTATTTTATATTATTGATATTACGGTGTAAATAAAGACATTAAACTATTGGAGTCCCTTGTCTATGCGACTCTCGACCACTGTAGCTTCGTAATCCATACCCGCCAGAGAGACAGGCCTGAGGGCTGATGATCTTGTGCCCCTGAGACATAGCAGAGCAGACCTCACGAGGGAGAATGACGGTCGACATCTCATCCAGGCCATAACAGAACTCTGCGGTTGACGTTTCTTCTCAGAAAGAACCTCTGCCAGTCTCGAGTAGAATCTCACCGCTTCTGGACCCATCCCACCTGATGTTGTGAACACATGGGGAGTGAATTGACCGTGGTCCACATGTTGGATCCTTTCTTGATCATTTCTATTTTTTTCTTGTTCATGCCTTATTGTACAAACGTCCCTCAGCTCCCTGCCTTCGCGATGGCATGCTGCCATGGGATCGAATATCCTGATGTCGAAGAACGTCCTCTGCCCACGTGTCCAGAAACCTCAAGCACTGACATCCACTCTTGCATCATCTGATGTGTTTGCTGTTCTGTGGGTGAAGTGCTCGCCGTCCAGGGATAGCAGAGCTGGCTCAATCGTGACATCATGGCATATTTCCTGCAGCATTTTGGCAGTGAGATCGCGTACTTCATCGTGTTGGATGCAAACAAAGCCTCCCTTCTTGCATACCATTGCATGGTTTACAACAAATGCAGTGCCACAGGCACAATGTTGAGGTAGGTTCTCTATTGGCCACCCATATCTCAAGGCTATGGCGTCAATAAATTCTTATTTGTTGAAGTGGAAGCCTTTCGCCTTGAGAAGCAGGATTGTGAGCCATTTCGATGCCCCAACCTCCTGTGCAGTTTCAACTCTTCTGCACTGGTCTGGTGTTAGAAGTTCGATTAAGTGCTGCAGCTGGTCCTTTTGTCTTGCTTCACGCTCCTTGCTTATCTGTGTCTTTATGTCTCTCTGCCTTTGGTGGTCGATTTCACTCGTCTCAACCTGGGTGCAAATCATCTGTGACAAGGATTCGGTGAGCCTGAGTGAATTTCTGTGTTCGTAGCTTGCCACGGCTGCTGGATTTATAGTGCCAAGGCCCCCCATCCTGGGTGGTAGTGCTAGAAGGTCCCACCACCACCACCACCACCACCACCACCACCACCACCATCACCACCACCATTACTACTACTACTACTACTACTGCTGCTGCTGTTTCCACCACCACCAGCACCATTACTACTACTACTACTACTACTGCTGCTGCTGTTGCTGCTGCTGCTACTTCCACCACGACCACCACCACCACTGCTACTACGACTACTACTACTACTACTACTACTTTCTATACATCCACTTTCGGCCACCAAACACACTATCACCTCGCCCAGCACCAGCCGATAAACTCTCTCTTGATGGAAGGAACTTTATTATTCTGTTTCTTCCCAGACGATATCATTCAGCTGCTGGTTGATCACAGGAGCAGGAGAGAGTACGAAGATCACTGGTATATCACTCAGCAATAAGATCACAACTTATCAACACTCACAGGCTCCTGCTGACTCAACACCCACCTGACTCAACACCCACCTGACTCACACGATACCCGTCTGACTTACACGACACCCACCTGACTTACGCAACTTCCACCTAACTCATAATATTATCAGTTTCACGATCATCCAGCCCCATTGTGCAGTCATTTACTGCATTTATCTCAAAGACTCCTAGCTACATTCACGTTTAGATTTCAAGTCTTACGTACAGTCCCAGACTCATTCACCAAGTCTTGCTACTTCCATTCATCTTCACCTAACAATTCATTATCATTAGCAAACAACAATACAGACAGTTTCCAAACCCTTCTCTCTCTCTCTCTCTGACAAAGGACACATATACATCCACTGACCTACCTTGCATCCCATTTACAATGTCATCCATATTTACACGTATACTGAGCAGTCATTGAGACATGATATCCCTGTTTCAATCCAACATTCAAATCAAGGATCCCACTTTAGTTCACTCTCTGCCATCATTGCTGCCCTTGCGCCCTCATACATACACTTTTGACAGCATTCAATAATATCACATCTACTGTATATATTTTAAACATATGTCACATTCTTTGTCTATCCAGATCCATAAAGACAGCATACAGTTTCTTTCTCTTCTCTTGATACTTTTTCATTAAACGTCTTAGAACGATTATCTGATCTACGCAATCTTTTTCCTTTCCTAAAAACCCGTAGTTCTTCAATACTTAATCCTTCACTTATCTCTCTACCTATCGGCAAGTATCCTACCATATAATGTACTGTATCTTTCCTGTTACAGTGAAAAGACAAATACCCCTATGAATGCCACAAATTTGTCTTTTCCCTTTTTCTTTGTATAGGGGAACACATATCTGAATTCCAATCCTTTTGAACTCCGCCTCCCTCCCAGTTCAATCTTTACATCTTCCATATCCATTCTATCATTATCTCCTTCCCGTATTATAACATTTCCTCACACACTCCATCATTCAGTGGAGCTTATCCCATTTTGACTTTCTTCATTGCATCAGATACTTCCATCCCACTGATCTCTTCCTCCCTTCTCGTCTTTCTGTTCCTCAAGTTATTCCCCACCCACGTTTACTTGTGTTACTCTCATTCTCTATATTCAACAGTTCCTTTAATGTTCTCTCTATCTGCTCATTTTCTCTCGCTCTGCCATTTTTATCTTTTACCCCTTTGCTAATCCCTTTATCACCCTGTCATTAATTCTTGACCTCCTTCCGAAATATTTTCTTACCTACACTCAACTTTCTTCCAAACTCCCTATTCTCTATTTTCTCACTCTCTCTTACTGGTCTCTTCTCCCTTCCCCTTCTCTACACAGCTTTTCCGTCTCGTCACATCCTACATTCCTCTACTTGCCATCCAGTTACTATATATAAGCTTTCTTCTCTTCCACACCTCTTTTCAACTCTTCTTTCCACCATGCTGTTCCTTTCACTTCTTTACATCTTTTCTTCACACCTCACACTACCTCGCATGCTTCACGGATTCCTACAGTGAATGTCTTACACATGCCTTCCACTATGTCAATAATAAAACGATAGACATGGCATGCAAGATATCTATGTATATTATGCAGAGTAAACCACTTTGAAAGAAATATTAGCCTACAAATTAGACCTTATATGTTATTGATGCAAAGAATTTCGATACTAAAGTTATATATATAGCGTACCAAAGAATGATGAAGTATAATATGCAGAATAAATCGCTTAGGGTAAGGTGTTACGAAGTGGTCATACATAAATCGTGAGTGACATTGGAGATTTGGTAGCACCTCTTCCTTTGCGATTTATCCTGCACATTATATATCAGTATCCCCTTGGATGTAAACTAAGTCGATGTTGAAATTACTGTATATATGAATAGCAGAATAAATCGCTTAGCAACGGGTAAACCTACTATTAGAAATTCCATCTCAGTATTCTCTTGTATGTTGTCGATGCAATGTATTTTTGAATGTTAAAGGGATATAAATAACATACATGAAGATACTGATGTGTAATATGAAGATTAAACCGCTTTGTGGTAGGTGTTATGAAGTTCTTTAAATGCCAACAAACGTGTTCTGGATTTAAATGCCCCGCCTATCACGTGATCACATGTAAACAAACTGGGGGCCTTTTAATTACTTGTGCATTATTTATTTCCAGTGTTTTTTGTCGATTTCCTCCTCGCACACGTTATCTTTATTTTTATTTTCATCACATCTGGTGTCCTTTTATTTTATTTCGGTATTTTTACTTCAATTATCTAATCAAGCCAGCATCTCTTGGCGTCATCTTCGGCGGCCCCGCTGAGAACCGTAACTCTGAAGGGAATGGTACGTTGTTTCTGGCTTATTACTGGTTATTTTATGACGTGCCAAGACATTTTTACGTTAATTTGACTGTTGAGTTAGGACTCAAGCTGACCGATTCCTAGCCAAGAGTAGGAAAATACTGGAGAGCACTTGGGAGACGCTGATCGTAGGTACGTAGGAGGACAGTACACCTTCAGGTAATACTAAATCATGAATCATCACTACCGTCAACATCACCACCACCATCAGCAGCAGCAACACTACCTTTATCATCGCTACCATCGTCATCATTGTATAATCAGTAACGTACCATCCTCAGTAATGCTCACCCACCCAGTCCCCAGCAGGAAAGCATCATCAGCCTATGGTATCATCATTTTTTTTTTTTTTTTTTTTTTTTTTTGCAGCAGCAGCATGGTAATAACTCTTGTTCACCCACTGTATGGTAAATTTGCAGTTTTGGTCCCTTACGAGTAGGTTATACTGTACTTACGTTTTTGCATATGATCTGGTCATTTAACTCTCTGCTGTTGCAGATCACCCCCCAAAAATAAATAAATAAATAAATAAATATATAAATAAAAACGGACGAGGCAGGACAGCCCTATAGTAAGGTAGTGATAAGTTAGGACAGACTGCAGGAGAGGTCTCATTAGGAAATAATGAAAATTTGATGACAGTTTATGAAACTGCAGGGGAGCTCCCATGTAAAAAATTTACCATTGTACTTTTGTTTCTGTAAAGTGTAGGTTAAAGTAATTATCATTTTGATAGCTTTAAAAATTAGTGGAATTTTTGAAGATGTCAGCGATAGTCACAAGTTTTACATGCAAACTATGGCATGTGGCAATTTTATGCATGGAGCTCACCTGTTGTTTCACCCAAGTTGTGTCAGAGCGGTTTAGGTTAGTAAGAAAGAGCAATTAGTGACTAGTTGACTTGGAGCCGAATCAGCCTAAAAGTCTGACGTGTTGGATGGCCTTTTGCCATGGTTTTCTTGTAAAACTGATGGCTTTATTGTGGATATCTTCAAAATTATGCTATTTCTCAACTTTTTTTTAAGCTACCCAGTATCGTATGAATTACAATAAAAAATGCAGTGGTAAAATTTATGTCTGGGAGCTCTCCGGCAGTCTCACGACAACTTAACGTAACCTAACCTAATGCAACCAAACTTATTTGCGCTAATCTAACCTACATGAACAGTTTAGGGACGAATGAAATTTGGGTGCAAGTTGACCCATCGCCCTCCGTCAGATATCTTTGCTGACATCAGCAAACCTAGCATCATGCTCTTGAGTAAATTTTTTTTTTTTTTTTCTTACCCCCATCCGCCGGGTAACTTGTATATACGTCATAATTGGGCTGCTATGGGGTCGCCGGGTAGCGGCTATACATGCAAGTGTCTTCTCACCACTGTTTGAACCGGCTGCCGTTTCATCTTGCCACCAAAGGGCAGGGAGGGTGTCCCTCTATACCACACAGGCGAGAGTCAGTCTGTCCTCTGCCTTTGGCAGGTGTACAACGCTTTCTTCGGTTCCTCTTTGTCTGATTCCGTCTGCACTGCCTGTAGCCAGTTGCATTATCCATGCCTGCCAAGCCTCTTTCCAAGGATACTAGAATAGGGCTCAGTGACAATGTCATAAGGCATGCCTTGGATGCAACAGTGTCTGTTTTATCTGGTAGTGGAGTAAGTTATTACATTGATAGCAAGCCATAGTCAGCGCCACGGACAGGTACACGACCATGTCCTGCTCTCGCACGACTCTTGCGGCGAAAATTAGTTTTCTTCCTCATGTCACTACTCATCAGTAAAATGACCTAGAGATGTGGGGTTACTTTCATTTGCATGAGGAAGAGTTGTTGAGTAAAATGGTTAATTCATTTCCTGAAGTGCTATAGTTCCCCTTGTTCACTGTAAGTTTTCTGTATGTGTGATATGATCAGAGAAAATGCCAAGAGAGCATGCTGGACTTGCGCACAAAGGAAAACAATCCCATATATTTTATTTGCCCCAGAAAGTGGCTATAATGGTATAAAATGTATACCATCAACTTCCCTGATGTTTATACTATATGATAAGCTAATAAAAACTCATAAAGTTAATGTGTGAAAGTGCTGAAATGAGGTAAGAATGCTGTTGTTCAACAACAAAAATAACCGCCCAACACTGTAGCACAAAATTCTGCCCACGTGATGCAAGAGCTAAGCATATGTCTAGATGCAGACTTTCACGAGCTTTCACGTGGTGTTGCTGGTATTCTGATATGACCAATCAGTTTTCAAGTAAATCGCCAAAAATTGCATGCGTGCCCCCTCCCCTCTGAACTAAAAACTGAGAGGATACCGACTGTTTGAGAGTGTTGGCCTGGAAATAGACACCCTCCAATATGACACAACAAATTTTGACACATTTCATGCTAAAACATAATTTTTAGTGAATATTTTTGTCCAGAACTGCCTAATCGGCATCCCTTCAGACCGCCACTGCAGATGCGTCATCAGTTCCTCTTCAGACTAGCACTGATTTGACTCAGTTTGTGTCATGGTGCATGAAGAGGGTACGGTTTGAAAATAAGCAATTTTCTGTGGTTTCTGGGAAGTTGCCTGTAGTGAGGTGATGTCTGCGTTAAATATTGCCCAGCATGTGGGGGTTAAACAAATGATGTTTCCACAGAAGGTGGGTGCCATAAACGAATTTACAGTTCTGAAAGATAATCCCTGTCATTTAATTTTCATCATTTCTTAGTAGCTCTCCTGCAGTTTGACTGGGATGGCTTTCATGATTGTTTAATTCATTACTGGCACCTGTGTTCTGCAGAAATATTGTATTTGTTACCGTACTAAAGACTGTATAATTCTTGTTGGACACCCAGTGTCATTGGAAATAACATCTGTTACTAAAGAGCACCAAGTTAGATTTGTTAATGTCTTGATAAGTATATCAGTGTGTAATGCTAGGTGTTTTAGGGTTGGCCTCCTGTCCCTAGAGCACCTAATGAGTAGCTGGGTTCTCCTTCTGGACCAGAGTTTAGACAAATAAGAGAGAGGCAGGACACAAAAACTCAAGGCAACACATGTAATAATGTGTATTACTAAATCTTACACAGGAACGAGCAGATGTCAAATACAAACAAGCTGGACAATTATAATCCATGGGCTGCAGATATGGAATAATAGTATCACGCAGGATACTGTACAGGACCAGATTGGTTAGGGGGAACAACACTTGAGCTAGACACTTAAGTTGGTGGGGGAGTTTAGATTTCCTAGGCCAGTGGTGGTGGTTGTCCCGATTTCCCAGGGTAGCGTTAATATTTTACACTGGGCCAAAAGCATGACCTTATCGAGATGTTCCGTCACTGTTGCTTAGAGTGTTCACTGTACCTTGGCCCGTAGATCACTTTTACGTTATTTTACTATGTACCCGGGTGGATCTGGCGGTACTGGAACTTCAACTCAGGGGCCTATGTATGATCTTCACTGTCTTACGGCACACTGTACACTATGGTAGGCCTGTCCTTCACTGTCTTACTATTGCACTAGCTTTTCCACCACTTTCTTTTATGCTCTAACCACTGGCCCACTTTGCTCTCTCACCCCTACACTGTCTGTATCCTGCTTGTGTTCACTTTCACTCACTGTCAGGTCAGACGTGTCACAGTCAGGCGTAGGGGCGGCGGCGGAGTCTAAGCCTCCATACTGACAGGGCTGGGATCCGCCAGGGGCAGCTAGGTCCCAGGGGCGGGGGACAGCACGTAGGGGCATCCTCTCTTGTCTGGGTCTGCTGGGGGCGTAGGGGCCCGAGGCTTCTAGGCTCGGGGTGGGAGTCTGGCCCTCTGGGCTGGGGCCGAACAGTCGCCTGAACTTACGAGTCAGGCACCTGGTGGAGGATGAGGATCTCCGGCGTCTGGGTGCAGGGAGGTCCTGCCTGGGAGTCTGAGGGGTGGTCGGGAGACTGCAGTCCCTGCAGGTTGGGGACGCCGTCAGGAGTGAGCTCCGGCGTCGGCCGGCATCGGGGTCCGTCAGGGGCGTCTCCACTGGCTGTAGGGAGAAGAGCCTGGTGGTGGTCACAGGGCCTCTCAAATACTCCTCCAGGCTGGGGGCTCCCTCCAAGTCGTGGGTAGGTGGATCGGGCTCAGCACCTGACGAAGGAGCGGCTTCAGGCCGTCTCTGGCGGTAGGGCCTGGCTACTGGCCGTAGCTGTCTCGGGACACCCTCGGAATGGCTACCAGCCGCCTCCTGCAGGAGGGTAGAGCGGCTACAGGCCAACTCTCCGGGAGCACCTTCAGAGTGGCTTCCAGCCGTCTCCTGTAGGAGGGTGAGCGGCTACCGGCCGTCTCTCCAGGGGCACCTTCAGAGCGGCTTCTGGCTGTCTTCTGTGGAAGGCGGGAGCGGCTACTGGCCATCTTCGGATTGGCCTCCGGAGCGGCTTCAGGCCAACTCCTGTAGGAGGGTGAGCGGCTGCAGACCGTCTCACCGAGGGGCACCTTCCTAGCAGCTTCAGGCCGTCTCCTGACAAAGGCGAGAGCAGCTTCAGGCCGTCTCCTCTTTTCCTTCAGAGCTGTTTCAGGCCGTCTGCTCTTTTCTTCCAGAGCAGCTTCAGGCCGTCTTCTGTAGGAGGGTGAGCAGCTGCAGGCCGTCACTCCGGGGGGCACCTTCCAAGTGGCTTCAGGCCGTCTACTGACAAAGGCGGGAGCTGCTTCAGGCCGTCTCCTAGTGTCCTCCAGAGCGGCTTCCGGCTGTCTCCTGTATGAGGGTGAGCAGCTGTCGGCCTTCTCTGGGGTGCAGTTAGGAACTGGAGAAACAGTTCCAACTCGGTCTGATCTGTGGGCAGCTCGCCCGGCAGGTCGTCTTGTATTCATGCTATGGTGGCGATGAACGAGTTCCGTGTCATAGGGGCATGGCCCGGTTGGACTTAAGCCGTTTCCGCCCGGAGCTCATTCGCGCCGTGTACACTCCTCCATGGGCTCCTAGTGGCTCGTTGCAGTCTGTTTTGATATCCTGCTGCATTTTACACTGTTTGCATCTTCAGGGGTGTAGGTTCACTAAATGGGTGGCGGGATATTGCATCAGCAGCAGTGTGGTGTACACCGGGTACATGGACACTCCGAAAGTGGTAGTGCAGAGATTTCTCTTTCAGGTTGCGCAGACAGGGGTTTGGAATGTCACTGAGGGGTCAGCTGCCAAATAATTTCAGAAGAGGTTCGTGATCTGCGGTCATGAAGAAGTTTGAACATCCAAGGAAGTAGTGGTGTGCCCTGTCATGTGCATCAACAACTGCGAGTGCCTACTCTTCCACCAGGACATAGTAGGATTCTGTCCCTGAGGTGAAGTGACTCCTGACAAGTGTTACCCTTCGTCCATTCCTGCAGTAGAATGGCTTGAAGGAGAGGCAGGCATAGTGCTTCTGAAGCAGCCAGAGTCTGATGCCCTCCTTGCTCCCATCGGTGGCGAGGCAGGTTGGCTTAGTTTTGTTGAAAATTTCCACCCCTTGTGGATCTCTGGTACAATTAAGGATTTTTGGACTCTTCAAATGGGTGATCCAGTTGGTCTGTCCACAGGAAGCAGGTGCCCGGTTTGAGGAGTTGGCGAAAGGGAAGTATTTTATCAGCTGAAGTGAAGGCATAAGGGGCTTGGTTAACTAGGCAGAACCAGCTTTGTATGCCAGTGATGTGGGAAAGTTTTGGATGGCCTCAAGATAATGAGGTTAGGGACGGACAGTGGTTGGAGTTATTTCAAAACCAGCAAACTCGATGGTAGTCTGGGCGAATGACAACTTGTCAGGGTTCAGAGTGATACCATTGTGGCCTCATATGTCTAACCATTCAGTCTCCACAATAGAGTCAGATCACATCAGCGTGTCATTGGTGCCTTTGGTTTTGCGAGGGATGTTGGTGATTATCTTGAATCAGTGGCTGTAACCATCCCCTGAAGCAATATAACCTTGTGGGGTGACATGGTATTGATGGTGGCCCCATGGTGTAGTGATGGTTGTGAGGTGACAATCCCACTCATTGCAGGGGATGTTATGGTATTCTTTCCATGCATTGGAGACAGTCTTGTGTGTGCGGGGTAGGGCCATGCATGCCTGGTGGAAGGGTGACTGGGTGTGATATGTCTTGCTAGCTGCATGGCGCTTCAGTGGTTGGAAGTCAACTGTTAGTCTGGGTTTGCCAGATTTCTCGCTTTCACATCATCTTGCCAGTGCACGGAGACAGGGATCAGTGTATGGTGAGCAGTTGGGCGGGAATCTGGGTCCACCTTGAGGTGCACAGGGGGGTTGGACATATGGGGAGTGACTGATGCTCAGATAGATAAAGGTGTTGGATCTGTAAAATTTGAACAACTACCTATTCAAGTTTTTCTCAGTTTGCCTCTGTTGCTGGTGGCAAGGAAGTGGTAGGGGGTGGTGGTACCTGGTGTTGAGGGCACTGGCATGTGTAAGGGATCCATGATTCAAATGTGGGTGTTGGTGTGGTCGTAGAAGATGCCAGCCTGGCACTGTTCGGTCCGTAAGTTTCTCCGATTGTGGGGAACGATTTGGGTATCATTTCAAGTGCCACTTGTGGTTGTTTGGATAGGAATAGTCTGTCAGAGGAGTCACTGAAATACACCAGTTGTCTACTCTCAAGTGTCTTCCCAGAGGGAGAGGTCCCAGAGATTCATAGTGCGTAAGCACATGCAGTGCTATTACCTTGGTTATGAGCAGCAGTCATTCTCATAATGACAGGGACTAGGTGATCTCTACCCAGGCCTAACATTGATAGAAGTTTGGTACCAGCAAGACATGACTGACAACCAGTGCTGGCCATAGCAAGGTAAGAGACAGTGTGGGTAGGGCCTGCGTGAGGGGCAGCGAAGCCAACGGCGTGGTTGTCAGATGGGATTGCTTCTACCAAGATGTCAGTGAAGGGCTGAGGGTCAGATGTTTGTTTTTCCCTGGCGTCACAAGACTTGCTGTAGATATGGTGCTCGAGTGAGACGGTGTGGAGGCCAGATGTTGGAGATGTCTCCAGCAGACGCAGGGTGTCAAAGATGGCAGTGACATTGTCCCATGGATGTGGTCCTGCTGGCTTGGCAACTCTGCGCTTGTGTTGTGATTGACTACACACGTTCCCATGATGGTGTAAGATGCCACATTTGGCGCACGTATGGTTGTAAGCAGGGCATCTCGTCGTGCGCTCCAGTCTGCTTTGCCCATGGTCTGGCTTGCTGCAGTGACCACAGCGAGGGGTGACAAGTTCCATGCTGCTTGATGTGGTCTGTCATTGCCCTTTCTTCTGGTGCCTGTAGGAGCTGACAGCAGTTGCAGTAGTGGCAGCACTGGCAGCGGCTGTAGTTTTGATGTTGGCTTCCTCATGGAGTTGGCTGGCAGATCGTTTGCTGCTCTTCATGCGTCAGCATATCTTACTACCTCCAGTGACATATCTTGCTTGGGTTCACCAAGGATGTCAAACCTAATTTCCTCATGCTCAAGGCCATGGATGAGAGCATCCCTGATCATGATGTCTCTGTAGTCCACTTGGGCTGTGGAGTGACACAAATCATGAAGTTGCACACCCCAGCTTGACCTCATAGGCAGACAGAGAAGGCTCATACTGACCCATCATGGTCCTGGCGCATTTGCTACATGTAGCTGTACCCATGCGACCATGACATTCTCCAGACGAATGGGAAGTAACTTTATGCTGGTAAGGACGGTCTGTTCATCCTTCGAGGCAAGTGCGCGAGTGGTCTGTGTTAGATCTCTTCAGAGTGCCTCATCACAGCATTTCAGTTGCTGGAAGACTATGTCTGGGCCTGTAAGGTGTGTGGCAGCCCTGTTATTGGACAATCTCTGTTCAAAGTACAGTACATCCCCACAGTAGGCGAGTTCCGAGTACGCGATCCCCCTTGTACGCGAGGACCTATTTTAATTTTAGTGTATTTTTTATTAGTATGCGAATTGAACTCCTTGTAAGTGAGATGGGCAGCGAAGAATGGCCCAAATGGGGTTACCCCGAGTACTCGACATTGCCCCCCACAAGAAGCGATAACGGTTACTTACGCTCCGCCCACCTTGTGACGTCGATGCTGCGCATTCGTCATGTGATGCCCACATGTGTCGCTTGGAGGGTGGTGAGAGTCCCAGCAGAGGAAACACACGCACAGAGAGGGTACACTCACTGTTCCAGCTACGTCCCTGTGCACTCTGAGGCTATTTTTTTTGTGAGCCAGGATGTTTTCCCCCTCCTCCCGGAAGAAGTGCATCACCCATGCCATGAAGATGCAAGTCATTAGGAAGAAGGAGAGTGGGAAGGGTAACACAGCCATTGGCAAGGAACTAGGCTTGGCAGAATCATCTGTGCGAACTATATGGGCTAACAGGGAGGCCATAAAGAAGACTGTGAAGACGTACGGGACAGCGGCATTGGACGGGAGAAGCAGGCTGGCCAACCAGGCTATAATTCTTATGGAGTGGTACCTGGCTACATTTATCCTGAGGAAGGAGAAGGAAGGAGTTCCACTGAACGGGCGCTAAATCAGGGACCAGGCCAAGATTTTCTGCAAAACTGCTGCTCTGAAGCTTGCTGTAAAGAAACCATTTAAAGCCTCTGTGGGATGGCTTTGCCTCTTTCTGAAGAGGAAGGACCTACATGACATTCACCTCACAGGGGAGCATGCATCAGCAGATGAAATGGGGCGGCCAGGGATTATCCAGCCATCCTAAAGGGGATAATCGACACGGGCAGCTGCATCAGGAACCAAATTTATAACATTGATGAAACAGCCCTATACTACAAGGCTATGCCAAAGTGTACTTATATCAGTAAGCAACAACGCCAGGCCTGGGGCAGAAAAATCGACAAGAGCAGGATAACAGTCATGTTTGCCGTGAGCTTATCAGGCTCACACAAGATGTGTCCTGTTGTGGTGCACACTGCAGCACACCCCAGATGTTACAAGATGCTTCGCTGCATGGATGACAGCAGGGTATACTGGTACAACAGCTCCAACGATTGGATGACAAGTAGCATCATTTCCGAGTGGCTGTTGTGACATTTCATCCCTGATGCCAAGGCTAAATCTCGGGAACTTGGCATCCCCTTCAAGTTGCTTCTCGTCCTTGACAATGCCCCAAGTCATCCAACCTGGCTAGCAGACCTCAGCAAGGAATGCAAGATCGTTTTTCTGCCCCCAAGAACGACCTCCCTCATCCAACCGCTAGACCAGTAGTTGATTGCAACGGTCAGGCAGTTATACCACCAACGCCTCTACAATCACCTTCGCAGCAAGACCGACAGCTGTGAGGAACTGCAGGCAATTCTTGAACACAATTGGGAATGATGTCATGGATGCCGAGGATGGTTTGGACTTGCCACCTGCCTCACCTGCTTCATCCTCACAATGCACGACACCCGCACAACCAACTTCAACTCCTGAGAAGACTATTATGGCTTTTTGGCGGTCATTTTAACCTCAAGGATGCCATCACTCTCTTGTTGTCCTCTTGGGGAGATATAACCACCGCAACAATTAACCATGCTTGACGCCTCCTCGTACCGCACATGTGTGAAATCGCACCGGGAAGCAGCTTTCAGTCCCTGGCCGCAGCCAAGGCAGCCACTCTCACAAGTGCACAAGCTGTGCCCAGGTTTCAGGCCGTCTCGCTGGAGGAGATCAGGGGTTTACATTCGGCAGCAGCAGAGCAGGATCCCCAGGAAATTGTGCAGCGAGTGGACGAGGCTGACGCAGAGCAGGAGATTGCAGCAGAAAAGCCAGCAACACCAGTAATGGAGAGTGAAGATCTGTGCATGATGGAGATCAGCCGGGCACTGTGTGCCCTTGATAAATTCAAGGCAGAATTCAAGGACATCGAATGCTCTCAGTTGCGATTGTAGGAGGTTATGTCTTAACTGGACAGAACCTTCCGCTACTACACCGACAAGCACAACCAGGAAGTAAACAGACGGAAGCAAACACTCATCACCCGTTTCCTTTGTCTTGAACAAAGTGAGGAATTATTCCCTTCAACATGAGAAGAGCGATATCCTGAGGAGGATCAAGAGACTTATTCGATGTCCGAGGTGTCAGAAATAGATTTTGAAGGGTTTATGAACGAAGTGAATGCATTAGGTAGTGAAAATGTCGAAAGTGCTGGTGACGAAAGTGGTGAGGAAGATGGTGTGTCAGGTGGTGTGGTGGGTGATGTAGGAGATGCACACTAGGTGCCTCATCCTGCCTCGGATCCTTTACTTACCTCCATCACACCTGTTGTCCACTTGGGTAAAGGTGAGCAGCCATATTCTTGTTGGTTTAGTTAAGCCATATCCTTGTTGATTTACTTAGTAAAGCCTTAATCTTGTTGGGTTACTTTATCTTAGGTAATAAGTAATCCCTCTAATATCCGAATGCCCAATATCCGAACATCCCCACTAACCGGACATAATTGTCCCGAGATCCAATATTCCCAAAATGGGCCAAAAACAGCAAAAAATTCGAAAAAAATCTGACCTTTTTCCCTGCCGTAATTTGAAATTGCCACGTGGCGCTGAACAGCTGTTACACTATGGTCCCTTCACCCCTTCCTTCCTCCCCCTCCCCCCTCCCCTGTCAGGGTTGCCATTTGGTATTTTTCACTACCAAATGTGGGCCAATTTGGTAATGAAAAATTCGTTTGGTATTGAAACGAAATAATGGATTACCAAATGGATTTTTCACATGTATGAGGATACACAGGATGGAGATGGTGGCTTGTTTGCTCTCTCTGATTAATCTGCTACCCTACATAGCGTGAAAATAATCAACATGGTGTTAATTATAAGGAGAGTAATTACATGTATTTCCACTTGTATATATAATTAGTGAGAAATAAAAGCTAGCTTTACGAATTTGGTAATGAAAAGTTAAATTTGGTAATGAAAGTTGAGGTGATTGGTAATGTGGCCATTGCGATCTGGCAATCTGTTACCCCGCCATCAACAGTCACAGTCTAATCGGATCACAGCCAAACTCCAATCGAGAGCAGATGCTTATAGCAGTGCAAGCCACAGGTGCTTGTTTTTTGTGAATAAACAGTGAATAAACTGCAATACCTCGCCACTAGAACACACGGGAATTTACAGTGTTGTGCAGTGTTAAGAAATTAGAATTTAGAGTGCAGAGGATTAACTGTGGACTGCAAACTGGCGGTTCAAACCAGTCCAGGAGCCAGGGACTTGTATGTACCCAGAATGTTTAATATTGTATAAACTCACCTCTAAAACCTCATTTTATGGTTCTTTTGCATTTATTTCAGTCTTTTATGTCCCTTATTGGTGTGATTTGGGTCTTAAATAGGTGCAATGCATGTCCAGAGGGAGTTGTATTGGTGTTTTTCTGAGTTAGGGTCCATAAGTACAAGTCCAGGAGGCTGGGGCCCAATATCCGGACTGGACCACTATCCAGACATGCCTTTGGCTCTATTATGTTGGATATTGGAGGGATTACTATATACAGGTAACTCGCACGGAACACGAGGGTTTCGTTCCTACCGTGCCGTGTTAGGTGCGAAATCGCGTATACAGTATTTAAACTACTCCGTATTTTGCTCCCTAGACCCCCCAAATGTGTTGTTTTGCTGTTATCTGTCACTAGAAAGCACTTTAAGTGGTTAGAAGGTTTATTTAATGTTATAACTCACAAATACAGTACTCCTGAGCAAAACTTCAACACACAAATACTGTACGTAAACACAAGGAAACATTCCGACGCCGATCATAGGTAATAAATTAGGTTAACTGGTACCAGTGCTTTAACTTACAAGTACATACCAGAACAGTACATATTTAACTTAGAAATGCAGTACTGTGATATCGAATGATTTCAGTACATAATCTGTTAGGAATGGCTGGAAAAAAAAATGTTATGAATACATTTTCACCTTTTTGATATATGTTTATGGTAGTTTCGAGTTATTTTTTACGTTATCGTTGTGCCCATGCTTGGAAAAGGGAGCGAAAGAGTTGAATTTTCAGTCCTAAATGAGAAAACTGCACGTCCTCCAAGGCTAGACTCTGCCACGGGAGAATAAAGTGGAGGGTCAGTCTGATTAGCAATAAGGAAGTTGTGTCACAACTTCCAGCTCCCACACCACGAGAATGGCTAAAAATAGAATCGTAATGCAGTTTCAGAACTAACAATAAGTCTAATTATTACGAATACAGATACAAAGCAGAAATAAATACGTTTACAGACAGGGAAAACGTATTTCTTCCGTCATAACATGTTCATCTTTCTCAATCATTTTACGTTCATCTTTATCATTTTACCTTGTTATTTTCGCAATATATATTGCTGTCTCGTAAACAGGGTGGTTGTTTGTGTTTTGCAAGGGAGGAAAAAGGTTGTATTTTCTGTCTGGGTCGAGATAATGGGTGTAACTATGTGTGGTTAGGCATGGCCACGAGCGAAAAAATCGTACACCCACTCATCACGATAGCCGGTGGTGAACTGACAGATGATACATCATGAGACGGTGAAATCAAGGTCATGTCCCAGATTTTTGTTCACTTCCCGAAAGTTTTCACAGTTTTCTACAAGTTGCAAACCATTACAGCAAACCTGAGCAAATAGGTAAAGATACCAAGACAAAAATGTATTTTTCTCTTATTATAAGTCTTTAACGAACAAAAAAAAAAAAAAAGGCAATATTCCGACGCCGATCATGGGTAATCACATAAATCATGTTAACTGGTTACAAGGCTTTATTTAATGCTTTAATTGCTTACAAGTACATACCAGAACAGTAAATATTTAACTTACAAATACAGTACTGTAGAAAAGCAGTACAGTAAGAGTTTAACGAACAAACAAAAAAGGCAATATTCCGACGCCGATCATGGGTAATCATATAATTCGGGTTAACTGGTTACGAGGCTTTATTTAATTATTTAACTTTATTTAAGTGCTTACAAGTACAGTACATACGAGAACAGTAAATATTTAACTTACAAATACTGTACAGTACTGTGGAAAAAACGAACAAATAAAAAAGGCAATATTCTGACGCCTATCAGGTAAACTGGTTATAAGACTTTATTTTTTGCTTTAACGTTATTTAATGGTACTTTAAGTTGCACATAAACTTACCAGAACAGTACAGTACTGTAAATATTTAACTTACAAATACTGTGCTACTGTACTCGGGAATGTCTCACTCACTGAATAATTTCCCGCCTAGATCGTCACATAATCAAAACAAACCGCGCGCTGCGGTGACGTTCGAGGATTTGATCTTTCAAAGGCCTCTCCTGCGTTAATTTGTAGTTTTCATAATGGTTTTTTAATCTTACGTTGTCTTATATGTATCCCAGCCCTTACCGTGTATAATTGCGAGCGCGTTCCGTGAGATCGTGTTCCGTGCGAGTTACCTGTATACAGTAATCACTCTAATATCCGGACGCCCAATATCCGAACATCCCCACTATCCGGACATAAGAATGTTTCATACTGTACTTTTTTCCATACTATACTTACCTCATTTCACTCTTTAATGCCCTTTATTGGTGTGAATAGGGTGTTAGGAGCTATGCATGTGCAGTAGAAAGGTGTTTTTCTGAGTTAGGCTAGGTTAGGGTCCATAAGTACCAGTTCAGGAGCCAGTCACCAGAATGTTTATTATTGTATGAACCTACTTCTAAACCCTCATTTTATGTTTCTTTTGCATTTATTTCAGTCATTTATGTGCCTTATTGGTGTGATTTGGGTCTTAAATAGGTGTTATGCATGTCCAGAGGGAGTTGTATAGGTGTTTCTCTGAGTTAGGGTCCATAAGTACAAGTCCATGAGCTGGGGCCCAATATCCGGACAGAACCAATATCCAGACCTACCTATGGCTCTATTACGTCGGATATTGGAGTGATTACTGTATGTCTTAGTTAGTTTCCCTGTATAGTACAATACTTAGGTCTGAAAGGCATCTCAAGGGTTGCCCATGAAGGGGGGGTGCTGCCCATTTGTATTTTTTCCCATAAGTTTATGTATTCACAGTACGCGAATTCCTATAGTTGTGGCACACAACTCTGAGGTTGTCATTATCGTACCTTGGCAACCATCTATTCAAAAGACATCCGATTTCGTATCATATACAGTAAACTCGCCCCGAACACGTTCTCGCCGAACGCGCTTGCAATTATACGCGGTTAGTGCTGGGATACGTATAAGACAACGTAAGACTAAAGAACCATTATGATGACTATAAATTTACGCAAGAGAGGCGACCTTTGAAAGGCCAAATCCACGAACATCAGAGCAGCACCACGCACAGTTTGTTTTGATCAGGTGATTGTGTCCTGCTTTTCCACAGTACTGCATTTGTAAGTTAAATATTTACTATACTGTTCTGGTAAGTTTATGTACAAGTTAAAAGTACTATTAAATAACATTAAAGCAAGAAATAAAGTCTTATAACCAGTTTACCTGATAGGTGTCGAAATATTGCCTTTTTTATTGGTTCGTTAAAGATTTGCTGCACTGATTTTGCACAATACTGTATTTGTAAGGTAAATAGTTACTGTTTTGGTATGTAAGTTAAAGCACTTAAGAAAGGTAAAGCGTTAAGTAAAGCCTTGTAACCAGTTAACCTGATTTATATGATTACCCATGATTGGCGGGTTCCGAGACAATTCTCCGTCAAGTCAATTCGCTGTCAAACAATTCCCTGTCAAAACATGGATGATTCCATGTCAGGACGATTCTCACCCTGAACGATTCCCCTTCGTTCTATAAATATACAGTACTTATTTCGCCTTTGAATTGTATTTTAGCATCACCCACAGCTGTCTTCATTAATGACGGTGAATTGTCTTGTTATTGTTGTGATGGCAAATTGACTTCACGAATTGTCCCGAAACCAATCGGCATCAGAATGTTGCCTTTTGTTTACGTATTTGTGTGTTGAAGTTTTGCTGTGCAGTACTGTATTTGTAAGTTTTAACTTTAAATAAACCTTCTAACACTTAAAGTGCTTCATATTGATTACCAATGGCAGATAACAGCAAAACATCACATTTAGGGGGTCTAGGGAGCAAAATAAGGAGCATTTAAAACTTATGTGGTTTTGCGCCGAACGCGCCACAGTTGGAACGAAACCCACGTGTTAGGGGCGAGTTTGCTGTACACAAATCATATTATTATGCACGAATATATTATACACGAATCACGTGTCTCATACACGAAATCAGATGCACATTTGAATGATAGGTTGCCAGGGCACAATAATAACAACTTCAGGGTCGCGCGCCGCGACTATACTGTAGTATGCGACGTCCTCTGCCCATATAGGCACGTACTAGGGGGATGTACTGTATGCCCATTCTTCACATGTGCCAGCTGGAGATATCACTGGCTGTTTCATTTCCCCTGCTTTGACTGCACCCAGTGTTGGTGTTGATGTGGATGTGTGGTCGACTGGGTGGACAGTCCTTAAATTCAAGTCAGTCAGGTGGAGTAAGACTTCAGGTTGTGTAGTGGCAGGCCATGATGTGGTGCAGCTGGGTGCTGGACAGGGTATGGTGTCCATGTTTTCTTAGTTCAAAATTGCCTTGTCCTTCACAGCTGTATGCTGCTGTCTTAGGTACTGTAATTATGCCACTATTTCTTAATCTATTCAAGCAATGATGGCAGCATCTTGAATACAAAGAGTATACCTGTGATACAGTGCAGTAGAATAGTATGTGGGACAATTGTGTATAATGTAGTACAGTAATTGAGGGAGGTGATGGCTGAATCGGTAAAGAGGCAGCCTGCAGTCCTAATGGACCCAGGATCGAATCCTGGCTGGGGCAAGGAACAGTTTAAGGATTTGAATTTCATAAAGGGAGACTTTACTGATCTACCTGAAGACCCACCAACATGTAAAAATACCCCCGCTAATACCAGTACACCAGTCCTGTATGAGACAGCCCTAGCATGTATTCAGTATGGAAGGTGGATGTTAACACCAAAGTTGTGACATGTGGAGGTGTGTAGGAGGACTACTGTGCCCTTGCCCAGAGTTGGACACATTAAAAAAAAAAAAGTACTATACGGAGTGGGCATAAAGTCTGGACACATAGCCATCTGTCAGGGTCATCCTTGGTTAAGCTGTGCAAGATCTTCAACCTGTACAGATGAAAATTCTCCATCTTTAAAATCTTTCTGAGGGTACTGTGAGGAACCCCTAGTTCCAAGGATGCACGACAAATTGATGTCTTAGGGCTGTTCCCTGTTACCTTCACTATCACCCGTTCCTTCATATCGGCTGGAATGGCTAGTCGTCTGGAACAGGGTTTGTCCAACACACTCGTTTCATCGAATATTCTAACCAGCTTCTCCACAGTGCCAGAAGAGATGGGAACTTGATTGGGATGACTTGCATCAAAATTCATGTGTTACCCATCGATATGACCAAGCCTCGTGCGAACTCATCAGCACCACCTCAGTCTGTTTTTTTTTTCATCAGGCTCATCTTCTACAGTCACTAATTCTCTGAAAAAGAAACAAAATATTAGTCTATCTGTCTGTCTATTGTCAGATGCCTTAATCCCGTAAGGGGTGGCCACAAACAAATCGCCTCCATGTCACCCTGTCCCCTGCCATTTCCATGCTCCCAGCCCTCACCCCTCTCATATACCTCTCCAGTCAATCCCTGCATCTCATCCTTGGTATTCCCCTCCCTCTCCCCCCCTCCACCTCACTCATATACACTCCTCGTCAGTCTCTCGCTCTCCATCCTCTCCATGTGGCCATATCACCTCAGTGTGTTTCTCTTAATGCTTCCTATCACATCCACATCCACACCACAATGCTCCTTCTCTTCCTCATTTGTCAGTCTCTCCATGTAGTTCTACATGCTCCTCTTAAGTAACGCATTTCCACTGCTCTCTTGACTTGTGTCCCTCCAGCAAGGTCTCAGCTTCACTTCCATACGTTGGAGTTGGTGTCATAATACTGTCGCAGTAACTTTTTCACTTTTCACTTCCAGGCTCGCTTCCCTGTTTCTTGTCATTCTTATTTCGAAGAACCAGCAACCTTTCTTCCATGTTGTACCCTTTCAAGCACTTCACTTTAAAACTTCCATCCTTATTCATCACATACTGCTCAAGTAGTACATAAATGCACCTACATTTTCCATTTTCTCCTCATCCAGCCTCACTGTACACTCAGTGACTTTATTTCTCTTGAGTACCATAACTTTGCTCTTCCTTACATTCACCTTTAGATCTTTTTCTTACATTCTTTCCCTTTCGTCTTCATTTGACAACGCAGTATCATCTGCAAACAGCAGTATGGGGAGTTTCCATATACTGGCATCTCCAACATCCACTGCCCTACCTTGTATCTCCATTATAATCCCATCCATAGCCTATACAGATTGAATAACCATGGAGACATGACACATCCCTGTTTCAATCCAACCATCAAATAGAAAAATTCACTCAGTTCATTATCTACATGCATTGCAGCCTTAACACCCTCATACATACTCTTCATGGCATTCAACAACTTCTCATGCGCTCCATATATTCTTAGTACTTTCCACAGTTCTTGTCTCTTCACCCTATCATATGCTTTCTCCAAATCCATGAAGGCCACATACAACTTCTTTCCCTTTCTAGAAACTTTTCCACTAAAGACCCCAGAATGAATATGTGATCTGCACAACCTCTTCCCTTCCTAAAACCTCCATGTTCTTCTCCAACTGATTCCTTTGTTATTTCCCTAACTCTGTCAGTAAGTATCCTACCATATACTTTTCCTGGTACACTAAGAAGACAAATACCCCTATGATTACTACACACTTCTTTTTCCCCATTTCCTTTGTACATGGGAATAATTATGCTTTACTTCCAATCATCTAGGACTTTACCTTACTTGACTTCCAGTCATTCAGGACTTTACCTTCCTCCCAGGCCAATCTGCACATCTTCCACATCCGTTCCCAGTCCTTCATTTATGCAACAGATCAACTCTGGAACTGTCTCCTTCTGTCTGTATTTCCTGCTTTCTATGATCTCCAGTCTTTCAAACGCAGTGTGTCCAGGTATTTCGAAATGATCGGAACTTGAATTTGGCTCTCTTGTATTTTGTTTTTTCCTGCTTTCTATGATCTCCAGTCTTTCAAATGCAGTGTGTCCAGGCATCTCAAAATGATCGGATCTTGAATTTGGCTCTCTTGTTTTTTGTTTTTCTCTTGGAAGGAACAATAATTGCCGGCTCACAGCCTTAGGTTCCTTCTTTCTCAAAAAAAAAAAAAAAAAAAAAAAATATTATCTCTCCCCCATGCTTCAGCATTTCACCACACACCATCAATTCCTGGGGCATTCTCTATTTTGACTTTCATCATTGCTTCCACAACCATTTTATTGATTTCTTCCTCTCCTCATGTCCCTCCTCCCAGCCATTCCCCAGCCACTTGTACTCGCAATACTTTCATTCTCAATGTTCAACAGTTTCTTAAAGCATTCTCTTCATCTTCTCACTTTTTCTCCCTTCTCCACGAGTAATCTACCATTTTTATCTTTCACTCCCTGACTGACTTCCTTACTAATTAATGAACTATTAAATAATCCTCATAAATATTTGCATGTGTGTCCGGACTTTATCCCCACTTGGTAATGCAATAGAATAATACATAATGATATGTTGTATAATGGGCTATTATCCTCTAGTTGCTATGGTCCTCTGACATACAGCCGTGGCCTCCTACGGTAAAGAGAGCAGTGGGTAAATTGGAACTCAAAAAACTCATTCATCCCCAAATTGGTGTGGTTAGTTAGGTTAGGCTAGCTCATATTAGGTTAGGCTGGTAGGGACGAATGATTAGTGAGGGATTGACTTTGAAGCTGAATCAACCTAAAAGTCCAACACGGCAGGTGACTGCTTGCCACGGTTTGCTTGGAGAAATTTTATCCTATTGTGTCGATGTCAGAGGTTATGGTTCTAGGACGTCACTCTGTAATGCCATAAGATATCAAGATGCATTGTCTTAATGAAAAGGAAAAAAAGACAAATGCCCAGTGATTGTAGGTTAACCCATCCCATCCGGGTGACATATACGGTATACATGTCTTTCCGGGGCTGTCCAGGGTTCATGTATACATGATCTGTTGTTTTGAAGCATTATTGTTATTGTATTAGTGTTATTAAGATTATAGCATTATACTATAATATACTATAATATTATAGTTTCAGCAGAGAAATTATGGTTTAAATAAAGATGATTTTTAAGAAAATACCTTCTGGTGGTTTGGGTGGTGAAAACAACCCCCGGACATGATGGGTTAAGACACAGCAAACATTAGCCATTATAAACTGGTTTGAAATAAAAAGTTGAGGAGCTGCATCCACTTACTCAATCTTTTTTTTTTTTTTAATCCTGATGATTGTGATGGACAGTGACAGGCATTCGGATGTGCACTCTGACATACAGCTCCAGCATCGGGTTGAAAGTTGAATTTCCTCATTTTGTAAAACCAAAAAGGATATCACTTTGTGTGCTTGTGTGCACCAGGGCTAATGTTCAATTATTTGTTGTTTTCGTAAATTAATCCATGCAATATTTTTCAGTTAATGTTAATAATGATTCTTCAAATCTTTTTCACTGTTAATATTAGTCTGTAGTCATCCATGCACTATTTTCAACTTTGTTTTTCCTTTCTCCATCCTTGGATGGGACCAGAGGTCTGAATGATAGCGATGATGATGATGACTGATGATTATGATGGTGCTGCATGTGATTGTAATGTAAATAATATTTTTGACAGGTTGGTTAGAGTGGGACTGGATCAGACAGAAAGTAACCAAAATTGGAAAGGGTAAGGCAGCCCATCTAACACTATGGCTGAAATGTTGAAGGCCTCTGACGTCACCTGAATGGTAAGCTGTACGAAGAAATTCACGTGAGGATGGCTGAAGCCACAAAGAAGTATCATGGACTAAGAAACTGTGCAGTGGCCAGAGACAGGTTCCAGCTACATCATGATCTGCTACAAGGGTAAGAGTCATGCATTATACTGTGGATATTAATGTATGCCATACTCCTTTTATTGTAATGACCTAAAATTGCCATCTTCCCATTTTGATGGAGTTTTAACAACAGATTTGCCCTCGAAAATAATGTTGGCATGAAGAAGTACTTTGGAGAGAATATAAAGCCTTAGTATTATCATATTCCTGCAACTGAACTGTGTGAAGTAGGCAGCAAAAGGATGAAAATCTGCCTTATGATAGACTTTTTTTTTTTTTTTTTAACCAGAGGAGTTTTCATATAACTTTCATTATCTCATTCAGATGATTTTATTCAGGTTAGGGAAGACTGCAAACTGGATGAGTTAGGATACAGCCTTCATTAACTCTTTCAGTACTGTACTATTGAAGGTTACGATCACACCGTGTAAAGGCCCCAACTGAAACTTAACAAATTAATCACTGTCCTGGTTGAGATTCGATCTCGGGCCCCCCGCGCATCATACACGCATACGTTACCATTGAGCCAAAGAGAGGATCCCCCATATTGCCTCCAAGCAACTCGGGTTTTTATACACCCCGTTACATCGCTTTTGTCCCCCTAGTGATTAATTTGGTCAGTTTCAAACACACGTGGTAGCGTAGCACACCGGAGGCCACCATTAGGGGGAGCCTGCGAACCACACAGACAGCTCACCCCCGGGATGTAAGGTTTAAGATACCTTCAACATCGTCGCCCTCTAAGCCCTGCCTCACATCCCACACTGCTGCCAACCAATATAATAACCAAACTGAAACTTAACAAATTAATCACTGGACTGGCCGGGATTCGATCCTGGGCGGCCCTCACGCTTAGTACTCGCGCACTTTACCATTGAGCCAAAGAGAGGATCCCCCCATTGCCTCTAAACAACGCGGACTTTTGTACACACCATTACAACCGAACGCGACGAGCGGGGTGACTTGAGTGTGGAGGGGTGAGGTGACATGATAAAACACACTAAATCCAATGTGGGTGGCCACACTGAATGAGTGGGGAGGTTTATCGCCCTGCTCACTCTCCACGCTCGTCACTATGCGATGCAGCATGTTCCAAAATGTCGCGCACTGCCTAGCAACATCCCCACTCCCCAGGCATTTGCATCATCATTCAGTCATGCTGGTGCTGCGTGTTGGGGCGGTTGGGTTCTGGTAATTATGTCTACTGAACACCTTATTGGAGCCGTGTACTACAGGAGAGCTGTGTGGGATCCAAATGATCCACTCCACAAAAATATTGGAGTGTTGAAGAAACGCTGAGAAGCTAATGTGAATAACTGCATACAAATGGTAAAGTATAATCAAACATTACCGTATTTTGTCATACAATTGCTTAAGTAACGTTTGTTCCACCATTGTTATAAACCCTATCAAAGACCATTAATGTCTAAAGTTCATACTAATATTTAGTACTCTATTCCTTTTGTTATGCCTGTAGGCTTAAAACTAATAAACAGATAAGTATATACACTGTATGCATGTGTATATGTATACATGTAATAAACATCAACAAGTTTTTATGAGTACATAAATCTGTAAAATATAATTCAGTAGATAGTGAATTGCCTGGCGGATATTTCACTATAGGCATGCTTCTGACTATCTGTCGCCCGCGAGGTTGCTGCTTCCTATTTGGACACGCATCGTGTTGACGCTCACCTCACCACTTATCACACAATGCTACCTCCCCGCTCGTCGCGTTCGGTGTGGCCATAGCCTAAGTGGATTCGAATTGTCTGGAAATAGCAAGAATACTGTAGTTGCTCACGTAGTTTTGTAGATATCTTACAAAATACTTGGTAATTGAAAATTATGTGAATTGGGAATTGTGTTAAAACAAGAAAAAATTAATAATCCCAGGTAACAAAGAATCATGCTCTAGACTGCAAACAGTTATCAAAATGGATTATACTGGTTTGTTGTGAATGGGTGTATTAGTGTATATTAAGTGTTTGAAGTCCATAAGCAAATGAAAGAAACAGTGATATACAGTAGACCCTTGCTTTTGTGTGTCCCGCTAGATCAGGTGTTGGATTTAATAAGCATGTTGAGGACCCCCGGACAGCCATCCAGTAAATGGTAGAAACCATGCACTACCAGACAACTCTGGGCACACTGGGCACTTTTTTGCATTTAGACATACAATATCCGTTACTTGGGGTGTATGATGCATGCCTACTACTGGATCACTTCCCGTGTGCAGGGTGGATCAGAACATAGTTACCAATGCTGTTGGCGGTTTTTCCCACCTGCTTAGGCTAGTCATGAAGAAGTGCTGTGAAAAGGGCGTGAAATTGTGGGCCAGAGTAGTGTAAAATGGATATAGTTTTTATTTTTAGTACTAGAATGTGCTGTTGTAGTCATTTAGTTTCCATTATGTGCATGAAATCCCAGTTCATGGGACGATCATCAGTCTTAATGGATTATCAGCTTTATCAGATCAGGCTTCCCCTCCAGTTGATCTAGTACAGAGAGGGTCTACTGCGTTGAGATTTTTGGTATATAAATTTTATCAATCGTGATCCTTCACTGCACATTCAGACTGTTTCCTAAAAAACAGTGGCGTGTTAAGCAAAAAGTATTCCTTGGTTGATTTACAGCATTATTGTAAAAACATTTTTAAGTGAACAACTTATGTGAAGAATTGCTGTAGACTACAAAAATTGCCATTGTAAGATTACATATTTCTCAACCTTGAATCTTAGTGACACCAGTTTTTACAGTACTCTTGCTGGTACCAAGACATTTTTAATTAGCTTTGAAAGGTCTCACTGAATGGGTTTATAAAGACTATATCTGGTGCTGAAGAGGAATACTTTATGTAATGGCATTGACATATCCAGGAGATTTCATTCCTAGTGATACAAAATAATATCTTGCAGCCACCTTTCTCTCCCTGGAACAGGGGATGTTTTCCATTTTCCTCCCTCTAACTTTTTTTTTTTTTTTTTTTATGTGACCGACTCTGGGCATAGGCTTCACGGCCTGCTTTCAGGGCCCAGTAGTCCTCCTGTGTACCGCACACCTCTACATGTCACCACTTCGGCGCTAACACCCACCGTCCATACCGAATACATGCTAGGGCTGTCTCATGCAGGACTGGTGTATTGGTATTAGCGGGGGGTATTTTTACGACATGTCGGCGGGTCTTCTGATAGATCAGTAAAGTCTGATATTTATGAAATTCAAATCCTTAAACTGTTCCCTGTCCCAGCGGGATTTGAACCCGTGTCTGTTAGGACTGCTGACCAACTCTCTGCCGATTGAACTGCTTTTATGTTATTGATTTTAGTTTGTATTGTAAACATTTATGAACACTTGTGGAACTTACTCAGATAATTAAAATAGTAACAGCCAAAGTAGAAGGGCAACAGACCTGTGTGTGGAATTTGGGGTGGAGTCAGTATGTGGACTTTGGTGAGGGATCTCTGTGTGTGTGTGTGTGTTTTGGGGAGGTTGTGCGTGGATTATTGGGGATCTGTGTGTGGATTTTTTGGGGGGGTTTTGTGTGATTTTTGTGGGTTTGAAATTTTTGGAGTTTGTGTGGATTTTTTTTTTTTGGGGGGGGGGTCTGTTTGTGGATTTTGAGGTGGGTCTGTGTGTGTGTGTGTGTGTGTGTGTGTGTGTAATTTTGGTTTTCAGTATGATTTTGGATATTTTGTGATAGATGATTTTTATGCAGTTTTTAGTTTGATGGTTTATAAGGATTTTTATCTCTCAGGGGTGGGAGTTGGAAAGTACAACAAGAGGACAGCGTGCTAGCGAAGAACAAAATGACATGGAGGTGAATAATTTTGTGGGCTCCTTTTCCAGTTTCAAGGCATTTAACTCCAGAGGACTACTGCCACCACAGATACTACTAGCGCTACTACAATTGTCACTTTGATGGGGACATTAAATTGGATACTAATTAGGTGAGTATGACAAAGGCTGTTCAGTCAATTATTATTATTATTAGTAGTAGTAGTAGTAGTATCCATCCATCATCCAATCCTACATTGCCCCATGAGGAGCGTAGGAGCCCGGGGCTAGGCAGGTTGGTCCTGACATTTACGATGAGAGTGACCAGCCTCACTCATCCCTGAGTGGCATTATGTAAGCAATAAACCCCAATCACCTCTTGGATATAAACCTTCACCGTCTCAATCTGATTGGAGCACAGCAATTACCCACCAAACCACCAAGCACCATAATTTGGTTATATGGTTACCACCCAACGTTGTAAATGGTTTCCTGGTGTACAGGAAACCATTCAGCTTGTCACTGAGTGTAGAGCCACCCATAGGCAGAAGGAACAGGAAAGAAGGAAGGAAAGAAAGACAAAAGAGGGAGTGTAAAGTTACCTGTGGGCAGAAGGATGAGGAAAGAATGAGGTAAAGAAAGAAGAGGAATGAAGGAAAGGAGGGAGGAGAGGAAAAGACAGACACCCGAGAGCAGCACTACATTGAGTTAGTGGATGGTGAGCGTCCCCACCTACTGCACATTATTATTATTATTATTACTATTATTATTGCTACCGGTACTTACACATGGCTTCTGGAGGGATTAGGTATTATTAACTTTCACAACTAAATTTTAAATGATTTATAATGAATTTCTAATATGACATATCCCAAGCCCCTTTCCATTTACTTGATGGCCAAATGCAGTGAGATTGGAAAGGTAATTTTGACTTGTAATTAAGGAGATATTCCTCAACTAAGGCTCGTCAAATTCAATGCAACAACCTCATAAGGATCCCTAACCCCTTTTGAGTTACGTAATGCCCAAGCGTAGCCAGATTGGGATACTAATTTTGACTAGCAACCAAGGAGGCTTTGCTTAACTAAGGCGTCTCATATTCCATGCAACTACCTAGATCCCTAACCCCTTTTCAACTAATTGATGGCCAGGTGTAGTCATACTGAGAGGGCAGTTTTGACTAGTAACCAAGGAAAGACATTCACAATAACATGGCTTAGATTTCAGTTATTATAGAGGCATAAAACTTTTAGACCAGAAGATGAAAGTAATGGAGAGAGTTCTTCTATGGAAAGGTATGATTAAAGGAAAAATAAATATTGATGAGATGCAGTTTGGATTTATGCCAGGCTGAGGGACCTCTGATGTCATATTCATTGTTTGACAGCTTCATAAAAATATATAGGAAAGAAGAAGGAACTATACTTTTTGTTGATTTGGAGAAGGCCTTTGACAGGTTCCTAGAGAGGTGGTGAAATTGGCAATGAGAAAGCTTGGGATCGAGGAGGATGGTTATAGCCATGTATGCAGGTGCTCACACCTAGGTAAGGGTGAATGGAGATTTGAGTGATGAGTTATTGCAGATGTTGATGTGCACCAGGGGTCATTCTTCAGCCCTATGTTGTTTATCATGGTACTTGAAGCCCTCTCACGTGACTTCAGAAATGGACTCGCGGGGAAGATGTATCCTGATGATTTGGTGTTGATTGCAGAAAATGAAAGGGAGGCAGAGGAAAGATTTAGGAAGTGGAGAGATGGTATGGGGTACAATGGCTTACGAGTAAATGCAAATAAAACAAGTGATGGTATCTAGGGCTGGTGGCAGTACTGTCAAAGAAGAGGGAGAGTGGCTATGTGTGATTTGCCACAAGGATGTGGGAAGTAATTCCATCTGGTGCAGTGTCTGTGATAAGTGGGTGCATAAGAGATGTAGTGGTATTAGAGGCAGACTGTGAGATAATGCTGATTTCATGTGTGTGGTGTGTCGGGGAAAGCAGGTGGGGATTGTCAGACGTGAAAGGATTGAACTTACTGGTGAGTCTCTTGAGTGTGTGGAAGAGTTTTGTTATTTGGGAGACATGTTATGTGCTGGAGGTGGGGTTGGAGCTAGCTCTGTGACAGAGTTAGGAGTGGTTGGAAGAAGTTCAGAGAGCTGTTTCCTCTTGTGACACAGAGAGGGCTCTCCCTGCGTACTAAGAGATCTTTGTATGCAGCATGTGTTAGGAGTGTAATGCTGTATGGTAGTGAGACCTGGACAGTAAAGGAAAAGGATATCCACAGACTCAGATGTACAGAAATGACAATGACTGTGGATGTGGTTGGAAGTTCAGGGAGCTGTTGCCTCTTCTGACATTGAGAGGGCTGTCCCTTCGTGCTAAGGGATCTTTGTATGCAACATGTGTTAGTAGCGTAATGCTGTATGGTAGTGAGACTTGGGCAGCAAAGGAAGAGGATATTGGCAGGCTCAGACGTATAGAAATGACAATGATTAGGTGGATATGCCATGCATCCCTGAGTATGAGGCGTGGGGGGAGCTAGGTTAATGATGGAAGAGTTGAGGGGCAGGATGGGACTGAGTGTATTGGTGTTGTGATGAGGAGAGGTAGATTGAGATGGTTTGGGCATGTGTAGAGGACGGGGGATGATAATTGGGTGCAGAATGTGAGAAGTGTTAATGTTAGGGGTAGGGTTGTGCGAGGTAGACCTAAAAAGACCTGGGATGAAGTCATTAAATGTAACCTCAGGGATAAGGGACTGAATAGGGAAGCTGCCAGGAGATCAAGCAGCATGGAGGTCCGTCATTAGGTGACCAAGGCCAATGCGTGCAAGCATGTTGGAGCCTTCAAAAACAAACGAAAGAAAAGCCAACGATTGTTTCACATTCGTCATTTACTGAAAGACAGTGGTATGGCTCTACATTCATCGCATAGAACTTCATGACTTACCCTATATTCTAGTGTATTAACTTAGTATTATAGTTTTGCATTCAAGATGGATAAATAGCAATTTTAGTCCAAGTTAGAGAAAAGCAGTATAGTAACCAGGGAGTCGGTCCTAACTCATAACTAAGGCTCTTCAAAATCCATGCAACCACATCTTTATCTTTTGAGTTGTGGACAATGGGAGCACGAACATGTTGAAAATGTGTTACTAGAATCATCATCATCCAGATCATTCTCACCCAAGGTAGAGTGAGATTGGGTCCAGAGAGCCACAAAATACTTGAGATATTAACCAGAGTTTGCCCAGTTGAATGAGCGGCACACCCATTCACTTATCATTCAAACCCCAGGAATCAAGGGCTAAAATATTTGCTAAGCAATTGATCATTGTGAAGCAAAGACAGAATGGCATTACACCAGTTTTACGCTAACGTGATGTAAAACTGCTCTCTCCATTTTTATTGCTGAGCTGTAACAAGATATGATGCTAGTCATGAAATGCTGTGGATAGGATGTAGAGCTACATGAAATAAGCTGCAAAAGGACAAATTTAGGCCTACTTTTCAAACCAAACAGCCAACTTTTCATGAACTTGGCCTGAAATGCCCCATGTCTTGAATGTGGAGTGTTAATGATAGGTTAACACTAGACTACAATGCTTTACCGTACTCATCTACTTTTAATCTGATTTAAAATTGACAACTCTCCACCTTGAATACTATGCTGTAACAAAAACTTATTAGAATGATGCTATACTCTTCATTTTAACTTGGTCAAAAATTTTCCATGATCCTGAATTTTGAGTTTAAATAGTAGATGAATGCTACAGTGTTGCATATCATGAAGTGCTGTGAAAAGGGTAACCAGCTATAGCATTGTCTTGTTCTGCCATTTAACTTTGTGAAAGGCAAAATTTGTGGCAAAAAAAGCACAAGGTAAAACAGGTCTTTATCTACTGTACATTGCTGCTTGGGGAATGGCTGGGAGAAGAAGAGATGAGAGGAGGGAGGAAGAGATCAGTAGGGCGGAAGTATTGGAAGCAGTGAAGAAGATCAAGTTGGGAAAGGCCCCAGGAATTGATGGAGTGTGTGGTGAAATGCTGAGGTATGGGGGTGAGATTGTTGTGGTGTGGGTATGGAAGTTGTGTAGATTGGCATGGGAAGAGAGAAGGGTTCCAGAGGACTGGAAATCAAGTATAATTGTTCCTTTATACAAAGGAAAAGGGGAGAGAAGTATGTGGTAACCATAGGGGTATTTGCCTTCTTAGTGTGACTGGTAAAATATATGGTAGAATACTCATTGATAGGGTTAGGCGTATGACAGAGGAGTTAGTTGGAGAAGAACAAGGGGGATTTAGGAAGGGAAAAGGGTGTGTAGATCAGATATTTGTTCTAAGATGTTTAGTGGAGAAGTATCTAGAGAAGGGAAAGAAAGTGTATGCTGCCTTCATGGACTTGGAGAAAGCTTATGACAGAATAGATAGGCAAGGTATGTGGAAGGTATTAAGAATATATGGAGTGGAGGGGAAATTCTTGAATGCTGTGAAGAGTATGTACGAGGGAGCTACGGCTACGGTGCGAGTGGATGGTGAGCTGAGTGAGTTCTTTGATCTCAGTGTGGGACTGAAACAGGGTTGTGTGATGTCTCCATGGCTGTTTAATATATACATGGATGGGGTTGTAAAGGAGGTGCAAGGTAGGGCAGTGGATGTGGGGGTGGCTCTAATGCATGAGGGTGAGATTTGGAAGATTCCGGTGTTGCTGTTTGCTGATGATACAGCATTGTTGAGTGAAGATGAATGGGAGTTGCAAGGTTTGGTGAATGAATTTGGGACAGTGTGTAGGAGGAGGAAGCTGAAAGTTAATGTAAACAAAAGTAAAGTTATGGTGTTTGAGAGGAATGAAGTCACAGAATGTACAGTGAGGTTGGATGGTGAGGATATGGAGAATGTGAGTGCATTCAAGTACTTGGGTAGTGTGATGAGTGAGGATGGAACTTTGGGGGATGAAGTGCGTGAAAGGGTACAGCAGGGAAGGAAGGTTGTTGGTTCACTGAAAGCAGTGATGCGAAATAGGGAGGTGAGTATGGAAGTTAAGAAGTCACTGCATGATAGTATGTATTGTGATTCCTACCCTGATGAATGGAAGCGAGGCGTGGACCTTGCAAGAGGGGAACAAGTCAAGAGTGAGAGCAGTGGAAATGAGTTACTTGAGAGGAGCATGTGGAGTGACATGGAGGGACAGGCTGACGAATGAAGAAGTGAAGGAACGTTGTGGGGTGGATGTGGATGTGGTTGAGAAGATTGGGAGAAATACACTGAGGTGGTTTGAACATGTGGAGAGAATGGAGAATGAAAGACTGACTAAGAGGGTGTATGTAGGTGAGGTGGAGGGAGGGAGAGGGAGGGGTAGACCGAGGATGAGGTGGAGGGATGGAGTTGAGAGGTATATGAGGGAGGGGGGGGGTGAGTTGGGGGGAGGGTAGTCAAATGGTGGATGACAGAGCGACTTGGAGGCGTTTTGTCTGCTTCCACCCTTTTGCGGGATTAGGGCGTTGGGCTGTTGATAGATAGATAAATAGACATTGCTGCTGTACCGATACGTCAGTTACAGATGTAAATAATTTGTATATTTCTACATTCATGGCAGTTATGTTCTCATGGTGACCGTTAGTTCAACTGGGTGTGAAGGAAATATCAAGATAGCCTGTTTCCAGAAGAATGATGGGAGATACTCCGGAGAGTGCAAGTAGTGGAGGGCCTTACTACTTGGCGGAGAGTGGTAGAAGTCTGTTCAGATAAGTACAGTACTTTAACCCGCGGCGTCCCGTCGACGTACTTCCACATCCTCACGTTTTGTCACTGCCAATCCCGTTGACGTACTTCAACGTCCTGCAATTGCAAGTTCATAATTTCCACAATTTTCAAAATTCGCGCGAGATTTTCGATTCGCCCACCTACCCAAGCCTCCCCTACCTGCCGCCAGGCGGGCAGCGTCCCAGACCCCGCGTGACCCGCGCTCGCCCTTGTCTCGGTCACTCACCTGTTAGCAGTGACCCAGGTCAGACATGGCGCGGAAAGGTCTCTCAGACGACGAAATAACATCCGCCCTGGAGGCCTTCAGTGGAGATAGTGATTCTCCACTTAATGATGATGTGGTGGATCGAGATTACGTCCAGCCAGAGGAAGAAATAACAAGTAGTGATGAAGAGGTCCCTTCGCCCCGGAAAAAGCGGTATGTGACATATCGTAAGGCAAGGGAAGGCCAGCCTGCACCCCAACCACGTGCACGGACCTCTCTCCATCCCGATTCTGATGAGGACGAGGATGAGGACGATGACGATGACGGCGGCTTAGGACGTGATATCACCTCGTGGTTGGGTAAGGAGAAAATCTCACCCCGAGGTTCAGAAGGTGGGGCGAGAAGACAAATAAGGTATGGTCCAAGTCTTTTGTCTGGGGAAGTGGAAAGTGGTATGGTGGGAGTGCGGGGTGAAAGGGAAAGTGGTGTGGCGGGAGCGCAGGTTGAAAGGGAAAGTGGTGTGGCAGGAGTGCGGGGTGAAAGGGAAAGTGGTGTGAGGGAGGCAGCACGAGCACGTGGTGCACGTAGGCCTAGGGGAGAGGAGGTGGAGCCACTCCCCAGCACGTCTTTCACCCCACAATATTCCCAAACTTCCTTCCCACAGCCCCAGAATGTGGGGAAAGGAAGGAAAGGGAAGGGAAAGGGTAAAGGAAAAGGGAGAGGGAAGAGAAGTGCAAGTGATGAAAGGCGCCGCTCTCAACCTCCCCAACCTCCCCCACCACCCTCACCTCCCCACCCTGACGAAGGCGACGATGGGGACGTGGCTGGAGACGGTGGTGTCTCGTGGAACTGGGAAGATGGGAGTAATTTTACTCCCATCATTCACCCTTTCACTGAGGAGTGGCGGTCTGGTTGCACGGCTCCAGGTGTGCATGCGGGTTCCTCTAGGGTGGATTTTTTCCACTTGTTCTTTGGGGAGGCGTTTGTGGGGCGCATAGTGGAACAGACAAACATATTTTCACGAACACAGAGCCGTGAAAGTGAACGTTTGGGAACAACGAGCAGGCATTCCCAGCAATATGACTATCCTGTGACAATTTCTGAGATGTTCTTATTTTTTGCCCTGGTTCTCTTGTTGGGTGTGGTAAGAAAAAACCAAATTCCTGCATACTGGATAACTGACCCAATGATCCTCACACCTTTCTTTGGACAGGTGATGAGTCGTAATAGATTTCAGCAGATTCTCGGCCGCCTCCACTTTTTTGATGCAGAAGATCCAGCTAATGCAAATAACACTGATAAAATGAGGAGAATTAGGCTGGTATTTGATCATTTACGAGAAATGTTCCGCTCCTCATTTTATCCTTACAGAGACCTCGTCATAGACGAGAGTCTTGTGTTGTGGAGAGGCAATATTTCCTTTCGCCAGTACATACCCAGCAAGAGACACCGTTTCGGGTTCAAGATCATTGTTATGTGTGACTGTAAGACTGGTTATGTGCAAGACATAGTCTTGTACACGGGCGCACAGACAGATATAACAGAAGATCGTAGTATAGGACTCTCAGGGGCCGTGGTGAAGACAATGATAGAGGAGTACCTTCATCGTGGTCATGTGTTGTACCTGGACAACTGGTACACTAGCCCTCTTCTCGCTAGGTTCCTCCACCAACACGACACCGGAGTCTGTGGTACAGTCAAGAGAAACCGTCGCCATATGGTCAAGATAGGGAGGAAACTTGACAAGAACGAGGTGTTTTTCTTCCAGGCAGATAACATCCTTGCCACCCTGTGGAACCACAACAGGGAAGTTTGCCTCCTATCAACTGTACACAGCCCCCTGATGCACCGCACAGACTCCGTTGATCACCGTAGCGAGAGGAGGCGCAGCGTCTGGAAACCCGAGTCTGTACTGGACTATAATCTGAACATGAGGCAAGTGGATCAGTCAGACTCGATGATTTCCAGTGTTGACTGTGCCAGGACCACGATGAAGTGGTACAAAAAGCTGTTTTTCCACTTGCTCGACATCACGGTCCTGAACGCACACTACCTGCACGCCATGACGACAGGAGTATCAGAGACCTTTGAGGGGTTTGTGAGGGAGCTGGCACGTGAAATAATCGCCAGGCATGCCCAGGACAGACCCACACACCGCACCCACACCCCTATGGCTGCCCAGACTCCCCTACGCCTCGCAGGACGCCACTATCCTAGCACAATCCCTTCCGACCCAAACCGTCATAAACCCCAGCGCCGCTGCCATGTGTGCAAGCACTCGACAGTCAGACCAGCCACTCAGAGAAAAGACACAAGGTACGAGTGTGTAAAGTGCAATGTTGCGTTGTGCCTTCAGCCATGTTTCAGAGAGTACCATAACTTCCTACACTACTGAAACTGTGTGGGATGGCGATATGACGCTCAGTATAATGGTAAGGCCAGTCAGTATGTGCTAAGTCTTATATTATGTAATGTTTTCAGGAAAGTAATGTATAAGTTGAGAAATAGTGTAAGTTGAAAGAAGTGATATCAAAACTACACCCACTGTGTAAATCTGCGAAAATATGACGCTCAGTATAACACTCTGGTCAGTAAATATGTGATAGCAAGAATATAAAGTGGAAACGGGTGTAATGTTAGCAGGAAAGTAACGTATAAGTTGAAAAATAGTGTAAGTTGTAACAATTGATGTCACGAGTACACCCACTGTGTAAATCTGCGAAAATATTACGCTCAGTAGAACATTCTGGTCAGTAAGTATGTGATAGGAATGATATAAAGTGGAAAAGGGTGTAATGTTAGTAGGAAAGTAATTTATAAGTTGAATACTAGTGTAAGATGAAACAAATGATATCGCGATAACACTCACTGTGTAAATATGTGATAATATGACGCTCAGTAGAATAGTAAGGTCTGAAATTATGTGATATCAATTATATCAAGTGGAAACATGTGCAATGTTAGTGGAGAATTATTATATAAGTACAAAAATAGGTTGTAAGTTGAAATAGTAGTCATAGCGACTTCACCGTTTGTGTTATTATGCGCTATTATTACGCTAAATATTTATGTAAGGCCTGAAACTATCTCAAAACAGTTCTCAAAAGTGGAAAAGTGTATAATGTTATTAGGAAAGTATTATGTAAGTTGAAAAAACACAATACGAGTTGAAACAACAGTCACTGCGAGTTCACTCACTACGTAAATAAGCGCTAACATTACGCTAAATGTTATCGAAAGGCCTGTGAATACGTAAAAACAGTTCAATAAAATGTAAAATGGTATAATGTTATTGGAGATGTATTATGTAAGTAGAAAAAATGATATGTATCATGATTCAGGAATGTTAGCGATTCATCGTGACCAGTCTGCCCAATTTTGCTCGGTTCTCACGATGGTACAATGCTTATTTCAGCTCTGTTTTTGTATAAAATCCAATTTACTCTTGTATCACATGTTTTTATGTTTGTAATAAATACATATCTACTTACTTTCATTGGTTTCCCAGGCTTATAATACCATAGAAAACGTGAGAGCCTCAGACCACCTACAGAGAACACGGTACCAGGTGTGACGAAGGTATACCTGTTTAGGCAACTTATGGACCCCGGTGAACACTTTCTTCGTGATTGACCATTGTTTCTGACCAAAAGCGAAAGTTTTAGCAAAAAAAATTTGGGTCCAAAAATGGTCGGGATTGGGGGGTACCAGTGGTGAAAAAGTGGTCGGGACGGGGCGGGTTAATGCTTTTGTTTAACCTGGTAACTTCCCTAAATATTTTCAGTCATTAAAGAGTAGTCAGGTAACTATGGAGGGTCGAATAGACCAAAGACACTCATTCGTACATTATAACCAAGGTTGAGATTAGTGCTGTAACCATTACAATTCGCTGAACTGATATATCACCAATATTTGCGTTTTTCCGATACTGAACCAATACCAGTGTTTACTGTCAGTATCAGGATATCGGATATGGACCGTAGGAACATTGAAATGACTGTTATTGAATATTTTTGTCATTGTTTTACTTAATTCTCTGTGAAAGAATGTTACTACAATGACACTGTTTTTGCAGCTTAATAGTCTAACTGAAATCCATTAAAGGTCCATAATTTTAAGTAGGTTAATTGGAAAGGAGAGGGGGGGGGAATTGAAAGCCAAAAGCAGCGAGTTAAGAGTGTGATATGCTGTGTGCTGGTGGTGTGTAAGTATGGTGACCATGTGGGTTTATGTAAATACTGTACTGGTATACACGCTGTTGAAATAAACGCAAACTGCCCACACCCATTAGTTATTGTATTCATGTCTAGTCATAATATTTAGTCACTCTTCTCACTGTAATCTAAATAAAGAAGTGATTTACTGCATCTAATAAGAAAGAATGCAGTAGATAGGGCCAGTAAGAGGACAGTAGCTCAGAGACGAAGGGAGAAGAACAGGGAGGTTTTAGGAAGGGAAGTGGTTGTGTAGATCAGAAATTCATCCTTAGTCTTTAGTGGAAATGTTTCTAGAGAAGGGAGAGAAGCTGTATGCAGCCTTCATGGATTTGGAGAAAGCTTATGACAGAGTGGAATGAAAATGAATGTGGAAAATAATAAGAATATATGGAGTAAATGGGGAGTTGTTGAAACCTGTGAAGAATATGTATAAGGGTGCTAAGGCTGCAGTGCGTGTGGACAATGAACTGATTGAATTTTTCTATCTGAATGTTGGATTGAAACAGGGATGTGTAATGTCTCCATGGTTGTTCAGTCTGTATATGGATGGGGTTATAAAGGAGATACAAGGTAGAGCACTGGATGTTGGAGCGGCCCAAACGAGAGAGGGCAGCGTTTTGAAACTTACTGTATTGATGTTTGACCGGATGATACTGTATTGTTAAGTGAAGATGAAGGGGAACAGCAAGACTTGGTTAATGAGTTTGGAAGAGTGTGTAAGAAACAGAATCTAAAGCTGAATGTTGGGAAGAGTAAAACGAGAGAAATTAAGTCACTGAATGTTCAGTGAGGTTGGATGATAAGGAAATGGTAAATGTGAGTGCATTTAAGTACTTGAGTAGTGTACTGAGTAAGGATGGAATTTTGGAGGATGAAGTGCCTGCAAGGGTACAACAAGAAAGAAAGGTTGCTGATTCTTTGAAAGCAGTGGTAAGAAATAGGGAAGTGGGCATGGAAGTAAAAAAGTTGCTGCCTGATAGTATTGTGATACCAACTCTAACGCACGAAAGTGAACCTTGGATCTTGTTGGAATGACACAAATCAAGAGTGAGAGCAGTGGAAGTGAGTTATTTGAGAGGAGCATATGGAGTTACATGAAGAGATAGACTGATAGTTGAGGAAGTGAAGGAGTGTTGTGGTTGTGGATGTAACAGAAAGCATTAGGAGAAATACATTGAGGTGGTTTGGCTATGTGGAGGGGATGGAGAGCGAGAGATGAAGTGGAGAGGTATATGAGAGAGGGAGATGTGAGCTGGGGGGCAGGACAGTGAAATGGCAGGGGACAGAGCAACATGGAGGCAATTTGTTTGTGGCCATCCCTTTACAGGATTAAGGCGTCTGGCAATGGATGGATATACTCCATGAGATGAATGGAGTAGATGTAGCGTTCATTATATTTAACTAGTGTTGAGGTAGCACTGTCATTGTAAAGGGACAATGAGTTCTAAAGCATATTTATTTTGTATTTCAGAGCAGTTCAAGGAGATGGCCAGATTGATAGCAGAGGAGGCAACTCTGCTGGGGTGGTAGTCTGAGCAAAACTTCCGTAACTGTCACCACCACCACCACCTTCAGTATAAGGGAGCATCTCATGTGGATACTAAAATAGTGAGTATCGGTAAATGTGTTTTAGCTACTTAATCATTTAGATGCCAGTCTGTGAAGTAACCATTGATGGGCCTGGTGGAGAGTACTGTACATCAACTTGATTAGTTTTCTTTAAATCTTGCCATGGTACTAGTTCTTGCTAATTGCCAGTTAGTTGCCAAAATTGCCTCAGTAATTGTTGGAAAGTTAGAATGCACTAACCCCTGTAGTTACATAGCTTAGGAAGCAAATTTTGCAAGAGTATTTGCTGAAATTTGTCAAAACTCATTCTTGCTGAATAGAAATACCTGCCTAACAACTGTCATTTTCACTCCTTCCACCTTCTTTCATCTTAACTACTTCATATTGTTAAGCAATCAGTTTTGGAGCTGTAGAAGTAAGATACAGCCTTTATTTACCCCTTCACCACACAAATACCCATTAAGCTGGGTAAAGTCATTGTGAGTGGGCAGGAATTAATTAAAACAAGTGACAGAGTTCTATTGGTTAAACCAGTCAGCTGGAGACCCCAGGCATTTGAAAAGGACAGCCGTGTTATGAGAGTAAGACCTTGTCCATTATTTGATTTTTTTTTTTTTTAGATCCATTGGAACTTTAACTTCAATCAGATAACTTCTTTTTATTCTTGCTGTTTCGAATATATTCATCATACATTTTGAACTGGAAGATATAATCATCATTAACCCCATCAGAGCCATAGATCCTCCGTAAGTTGTAGAATCACCTGGTGGTAGCAAGAGGAATTAGAGGTATATCTCCATTTGAAGTTATCCCTAGGCCATCAGAAATTTGAACCAGGTGGACTGCAGGCCTAAGTTGCCTCTCTTGCAGTCTTATCCTCCTTCCTTCAGTGAATAGGGAATTAATTGAGGAATGTTTCTATAACCAGGCAGTTAAGCAGCTCTGTTAAATCAGGCCCACCACATGGAGTCTCTTCAGTTCCTTCACCTTCTTCAGTAGGCTTAAAAAAAAAAAAAAAAAAAAAAAAAAAAAAAAGTGACTTTCCCTCACCCACCTGTAATTTGGTCCTCACCCCTTCCCACCCCAAAATGAAGTGACAGTCTCTACCAATGCAGTTGTTGAAAAATTGTGGCTATTAGTAGTACGGAAAATGAGACTGACTAGGAGAATGAGCTGGAGGGATTGAGGAGACAGGTTGAGGTGGAGGGTTTGTGTGGAGAGGTGTATGAGAGAGTGTGTGCTTAGTTTGAGAAAGGGCAGCTTGATGACATGAGGTGAAGTGAAGGCAGTTTGTAGAACTTGTATCAAGGACAAATAAAGAAGTGAAGGAACGTTGTGGGGTGGATGTGAATGTGGTTGAGAAGATTAGGAGAAATACACTGAGGTGGTTTGGACATGTGGAGAGAATGGAGAATGAAAGACTGACTAAGTGGGTGTATGTAGGTGAGGTGGAGGGAGGGAGAGGGAGGGGTAGACCGAGGTTGAGGTGGAGGGATGGAGTTGAGAGGTGTATGAGGGAGGGGGGGGTTAGTTTGGGGGAGGGTAGTCAAATGGTGGGTGACAGAGTGACTTGGAGGCATTTTATCTGCGGCCACCCTTTGCGGGATTAGGGCGTCGAGCTATAGATAGATAGATAGTATCAAGGATTTAGGTGTTTGGCTCTTAATAGGAAAAGGAACTCTAATTGGATGTGGTTTTAAGTAAATTTAGTTTGTTGAAGCTGCTGTGTATTGTGTAGGTGTTTGGTGGTCTAGTGGGTCAAGGTGCTTCAGCTAGGTGTGTTTTGGAATGCTAGGTGTTTGTTAGGTACAGCACTGTATGACTTGGATGTTTGGAATATGTTAAGGTCAGTGTGTTTAGATGCCAGGTGGTCTAGTGGGTTAAGGTGCTGTCATTGGTTGGTGTTTGGAATTTGTTGGGTGGGTGTGTTTGTTACTGTATTATTTACTGTATATGCCAGTTGGTCTAGTGGGTTAAGGTGCTGCCATTGGTTGGTGTTTGGAATTTGTTAGGTGGGTGTGTTTGTTATTGTATTATTTACTGAATATACTTGGTATTCTAATTGGTTAAAGTGGTCCAGCTAGATGTTCTTTGGAATGTTAGGTGTTTTTAAGGTATGGAATTGAAACTCCTGATATTGTGTTTAGATGATCCAGTTGGCAGGTGTTTGTGTTAGCAAGGTGTGTTGGTCTGTATTTAGATTAGGTTAGTGTTTAGGTGCCTGGTGACCTAGAAGGTTTGGGTGCCTGGTGGCCAAGTGAGTTTAGGTGCCTGGTGACTCATTGAGCTTGGATGCCTGGTGACCCAGTGAGCTTGGATGCCTGGTGACCCAGTGGGCTTGGGTGCCTGGTGACCCAGTGAGCTTGGGTGCCAGATGACCCAGTGAGTTTGGGTGCCTGGTGACCCAGTGAGCTTGGGTGCCTGGTGACCCAGTGAGCTTGGGTGCCTGGTGACCCAGTGAGCTTGGGTGCCAGATGACCCAGTGAGTTTGGGTGCCTGGTGACCCAGTGAGCTTGGGTGCCAGATGACCCAGTGAGTTTGGGTGCCTGGTGACCCAGTGAGCTTGGGTGCCTGGTGACCCAGTGAGCTTGGGTGCCAGGTGATCCAGTGGGTTGAGGTGGCTGGTGTTCCAGTGGGTGTTGGTGCCTGGTGGTCCACTGGGTTTGGATGCCTGGTGTCTCAGCAACCATAGTTTAGTATTTCGGTTTTAGAAGTGGTTTAGTTCCATCAGGTGAAAGCAGACCCATTAATGTTTTTTTTTTTTCTTTATTTGCAGAAAACGAGTGGACTTCTAACACTGTGACTGAAGATAATATCAAGATGATAAGATCAACCCAGCTGTGTTGAGGAAAACGCCTTGATCCAAGAAGATTGATGATGAAGTTGCATCTCTTTTTGCTTTAACTTGGCCATAGTCTACCATCTATGAATCTTTAGTGTTTAGCTGTGGCAGTAGATCAGACTTAGTGATGCTAGTTACCAAGAAATGCTGTCTTCTTTGTTGTCACAGAAGTAAGTGAAGTCAGTTGCCAGAGGGTAAATGTTGGTCAGGTGAAGGAGAAAGAACTACAGTTGTATTAACAGAAAGTCCTCGTTTATGTGCTAGCTGTGGAAATTAGTGAAAGATAGTTGTATGTAGACAAAGTCCTCATTTACCTATTTTTTATCAAATCCAAGCAGTTCATTGAATTTGTGTCCCCAGCTTATCTGAGCATGAACATGGTCTGAAGGTTGAAATATTCTTCCTCCCTTAGTCCATCAATATCCTTTAGAAAGATAGGGAGGTATGGGACTAGTAACCAAGGAGAGGCAACCCTCCCCAGCACATATAAAGTGGGTCAGTATAACTGTTAACCAAGGAAACTCATGGCCACCATAATCCTTTGGGAGGATAGGGAGACAGCTGAGGGGTATTTTGTTGAACGGGATTGTGGAGCCACTCGGTTTACCAGTGGCACCTCATGAAGTCAACCCTCTGCAGTGCATATAAAGTTGTGGTTGATTGTTACAGTACTCCCTCGTTGTTGATGCAATTTTGTTGACGGTTTTGACTACAGGTGGATCCCCCCCCTCATCTGGCATTATTTCCATGGCAGGGTCTTCATGCCAACCTGCCAGTCACCTGCTTTGCCTCTGCCCATTTTCATCTACGCATCACTGACTTTTAATAAATAACTAAATATTCTTTGTGTCTGTAGCTATTTCTGCAGAAAATATAATGTTTACATACATATGCGTAGCAGGTCGTTTGCTTTCGGCTCGGCCCATTTTCATATCATCTTGTTCTTACCTTCAATTAAAAATTAAAATATTCTCAGTTCCTGTAGCTCCTTCCATGGAAAATAATAAAATGTTTACATCAGTATGCACCAGGCCGTCCCCTTTGTGTTACATAACTATGTAGGTTGTCTGCTGCTTTCAACTCTACTCATTTCCATTAAAGCATCTGTCATTTTTAACAGCAGTGTTCATAATGCGTGTAGCAGAATAAGTATTCATTGCAGATGAAAACAGGCTTATGGTGGAATGTGTAGAAAGGAAACTCAGAAGAAAAAAAATCCTGTTGACATAAGATTTGAGTGGTTGCATCTTATTGTGTATAAAGGATCCACCATACTTGCATGCATTGGCCTTGGTCACCTGATGGTGGGTCTCCACACAGTAAAGTCTCTGGGAGCCTCTTTATTCAGTCCCTTACCTCCAAGGTCATATTCTGTCACCTCATCCCAGGTCTTTTGAGGTCTGCCTCTTGCAACCCAACCCCCAACGTTCACACCTCACCTTCTGTTCTCAGTTGTCATCCTCCATGCTCTCAACATTCTCAAACCATCTCAGTTATCCCTCATAACACCAGTACACTCCAGTCCTAATATTCCTCTCAACTTTTCATTCATAATCCTGACCCCCTACCCCCAAATCCTCACATTGGAGGATGCACTACACATCCATCTAATTGCCATATCTGTATGTTTTCCTTGCCCTGCAGAACTCTGTGGTCCATTGCTCCTACCTTGGGGGATTCACCCTTATTTTTTTTCAGTTTGAGCCTACGACTATCCTCTTCCTTTACAGCTGAGGCCACACTGCCATACAGCAGCATTAACCCCCAACACACGCCACACACAAAGATCCCGTAGCAGGGAGGGAGAGCCTTTTGTCAAGAAAGGCAACAGCTCCCTGAACTTCCTTCAGCCCCCCCAAGATAACAGAAATCTTCCACACTCAAGAGAATCACCACCAAATCTATTCATGCCTGACAGTCTACATGCTCACCATGACACACCACACACAAAATTGGCATTATTTTTCATTCTACCTAAGCCATTACATCTCTTATGCACCCACTGCACACTGCACGAGATGGAGCCACTTCCCACACCCTTGTGAGAAACTGCACATGGCCACACTCCTCTGCTCGGACAGTATTGCCACCAGCTCTAGATATCTCCCCCCTCCCCCCCCCCCCGACTCTGGGTAAAGGCATCACAGCCTGCTCTCAATGCCCAGTAGTCCTCCTGCATACATACACCTCCACATGTCACCACTTTGGCACTAACACCCACCATCCATATTGAATACATGCTAGGGCTCTCATACAGGACTGGTGTATTGGTATTAGTGGGGGTATTTTTACGACATGTCGGTGGGTCTTCTGGTAGATGGGAAAAGTTTATGTGAAATTCAAATCCTTAAAACTGTTCCCTACCCCAGCAGGGATTTGAACCTGGGTCCAATAGGACCGCAGGCCATCTCTCTACCGATTGAGCCACCGCCTTCCCTTTCAGAAGGCATCCCTTACTGCTTGGTTTTTCAGGTTCCATATTTTCATCCTGCATGCATGGTCCTCTTTTTTCACCACCCCACTTCTTAAAGCACCACATCACATAACAGTAAGTTGTGTTGCTGTGCACACTGTTCGCTCCCTAATACTTGAACATCCCTCAGCAACCTTCTGTCAGCCTTCATGACTGGGGAATGGTCAATTTGGCTATTTCTCCCAGAGTCATAATGTAATCTGCTTTGTGTGTCTTTTCCCCATCCACATTCCTCATACCATATGCACATCCCCTGCGTACCCCTGTATACTCCTGAGCTGATTGACCCACAGGACAATTTAAGTCTCCTCCCAAATGATTGTATTATAAAATAATTATATAATGGCAATCATTGGAAAATCTTCATCAATGGCATCTAGGAATGTAATCCCCGTCAGTAATGAAGTTTATCCCCTTTCATTCCAGTTGATGTCAGTGTGACATCAGATGTGAAGGTTGATATGACTGTTAACAAGGAGACTTGTTCCTGCTTTATAACTAAGGTCTACTTAACAATGCAAGGCTTATTTAACAATGCATCCTTTTTCTCCCCAGTTCTGTCTGGTGAAAAGGCTGTACCAAGAAAATTGATTAAGGAGGGTACATAATTTTGAATATCAGTTGTATGGAAGGAATATTTATTTTAGGCCATACCTGTAACTTTAAACGAGGACATCTGTATATGCACTATCCATGCGTTTGTGGGATCATCTCTTGCAGCTGCACATTTACTAAGTCAGACCCTTTGATTTTTCAGCAGTTCTTCACTCATGTAGATTATAGTATTTGCTGCCCTCATGATCCCACATCCAATAGTCATTTATTTACATGATGTGCTTACCATACTGTAAAATATTTTCTTTTATTTCAGTAAGTCATTCAGTTGTATATACATTTTTTTGAATAATTTATCAAGTGGAGTACACTATTTAAGACTTGAACTATGAAAAAAGTCTTTTTGAAAAACCAGTTGTAGCATTTCCAATATTCTGGAAACAGTGAAATTGTTGCTTTTCAATCTTTAAGTCAGTTGTTTTGCAGATGGATAAATTATTACTGCAAATCTTAATCAAAATGCTAAACACGTAACCCAAGATCTGCAGCTTAAGAAAAATCTGCGCTTAGTGCACAGTAAAAAAAAAAAAAAAAAAAAAAAAAAAAAAAAAAAAAATGGCGGATGGTGATGCATTGTGTTAGTTTTTATTCCTGACAACATTGCTGTTTTTATCGTGATATGAATCTTTAACATCTTTCTGGGAACAACTTTGCCTAGAAATTAGCTGCTATATTGTGTTCATGGATCATGTATGACTTAATCAAAGACCAGTTGTATGGGTGTGAAATGGCTGTGTAGGCCAGGAATAGTTGACTGAAGATCAAGATGATAGGTGCCTACTTACACCAGACCATAAGTGATAAATTTAAATTTCAGATCTCGGATTTTATATGATCAAGAGAATAAGGGATGTAAACTGTAGGAGGCTTTTTATAAGAGCATAAGTTAACCCTGTGTTTTTTTATTTTTATTTTTACTGCCAAGGTTTTTTAGGGGAACAAAGTCTTAAAGGCGAGAAATGTTACTTTGTGTTACATAACTTGTGGCCATATTTATTATCACTGGTGGAGAAATAGAAGAAGGGAAGGACGGGAAGAAGGAGTATTTGCAAGGAGAGTGGAAAGGTTACAAGAGGATGAGAAAAAGGCAGCATATAAGAGAGAAGTGGAGGAACGATTGGGCAAATATGAATTGGAGCAGATGTGGGACATGGAAAGTATGTGCAGGATATTCACAGAAGAAATATGTGCAGCATGTGATGTGGTGTGTGGGATGAAGAGAAGACGGAGGGGGGTGCAAGGAACAGCGTGGTGGAATGAAGAGGTGAGACAAGCTGTGGCACAAAAGAAAAAAGCATACAATGAATGGATGAGAAATAGCGGCGTGGAAGAAGTTAAGAGGCGGAAGAGAGTTATATGTAGAAAGAAAGAGAGAGGTGAAAAGATTAGTAAGGAGAGAGTAAGAAGAGAGTGGATGAGGAATTTGGAAGGAATTTGAGTGTAAAGTGGAGGGACTATAAGAAAATGTTCTGGAAAGAGGTGAAGAGAGAAAGATAGGGTGTAAGTGAAGTTAGCAGGGGAGTGAAAGATAAAAATGATAGATTACTAGTGAAGAAGGGAGAAAAAGTGAGCAGATGGAGAGGACACATTATGGAATTGTTGAACATAGAGGATGGAAGTAATGCGAGTATAAGTGGCTGGGGAATGGCTGGGAGAAGGAGGGAGGTGAGAAGACAGGAAGAAATTAGTAGGATGGAAGTTGTGGAAGCGATGAAGAAAGTTTAAAATAGGGAAAACCCCAGGAATTGATGGAGTGTTTGATGAAATGCTGAAGCATGTGGAAGATGCGCAGATTGGCCGGGAGGAAGGCAGAGTCCCAGAGGATTGGAAGTCAAGTATAATTATTCCCTTGTACAAAGGAAAAGGGGGAAAAGAAGTGTGTGGTAATCATAGGGGCATTTGTCTTCTTATTATAATAGGAAAAGTGTATGGTAGGATACTTATTGACAGAGTTAGAGAAAGAACAGAGGAATTAGTTGGAGAAGAACAGGGAGGCTTTAGGAAGGGAAGAGGTTGTGTAGATCAGGTATTCATTCTTGGATCTTTAGTGGAAAAGTTTCTAGAGAAGGGAAAGAAGTTGTATGCAGCTTTCATGGATTTGGAGAAAGCATATGACAGGGTGGATTGACAAGGATTGTTGAAAGTATTAAGAATATATGGAGTAGATGGGAAGTTGTTGAATGCTGTGAAGAGTATGTGTGATGGTGCTAAGGCTGCAGTGCGTGTGGATGTTGAACTGAGTGAATTTTTCTCTTTAAAGGTTGGGTAGAAACGGATGTGTCATGTCTCCATGGTTGTTCAATCTGTACATGGATGGGGTAATAAAAGAGGTACAAGGTAGGGTAGTGGATGTTGGAGTGGCCCTGGTGAGAGAGGGTAGTGTTTGGAAACTCCCTGTACTGTTGTTTGGCGATGATACTTTGTTGTTGAGTGAAGACGAAGGAGAGCTGCAAGGCTTGGTGGATGAGTTTGGGAGAGTGCGTAAGAAACTGAATCTAAGGTGAATGTAGGGAAGAGTAAAGTAATGGTCTTTGAGAGAGGTGAAGTCAGTGAATGTACAGCGAGGTTGGTTGGTGAGGAACTGGAAAATGTGAGTATGTTTAAGTACTTGGGTGGTGTGATGAGTAAGGATGGAGGTTTGGAGGGTGAAGTGCTTGAAAGGGTACAGCAGGGAAGAAAGGTTGCTGGTTCCTTGAAAGCAGTGATAAGAAACAGGGAAGTGAGCATGGAAGTGAAAAAGTTACTACATGACAGTATTGTGATACCAACTCTAACGTATGGAAGTGAAGCTTGGACTTTGTTGGAAGGACAAGTCGAGGGTGAGGGCAGTGGAAATGAGTTAAGAGGAGCCTGTGGAGTCACATGGTGAGACAGGCTGACAAATGAGGATATAAAGGAGCGTTGTGGTGTGGATGTGATAGGAAGCGTTAGGAGGAATACACCGAGGTGGTTTGGCCATGTGGAGAGGATGGAGGGTGAAAGACTGACGAAGAGTGTGTGTGTGAGGTGGAGGGGGAGGAGAGGGAGGGGGAGGCTGAGGATGAGATGGAGGGATGGGGTGGAGAGGTATATGAGAGGGGGGTGTGAGTTGGGAGCAGGGCAGTGAAATGGCGAGGGACAGGGTGACGTGGAGGCGTTTTGTTTGTGGCCAGCCTGAACGGGATTGAGGTGTTTGGCAATAAATAGATAGATTCTTATTTATTTATTTTTTAGAGGCATTTTGTTTGTGGCCACCCCGAACGGGATTGAGGTGTTTGGCAATAGATAGATAGATTCTTTTTTATTTATATTTTAGGACAATCTGCTATTGTTAGACGTGTCGGCCGACATCCTAGTCCAAACAGAAATGATAGGTCAGTCATCGTTGCCTTTTGCTCCAAAAATTAGCATTGGGAGACTGAGGATAAGATGCAGGGATGGAGAGAGAGAGAGATCTAGGAAGATGTATGTGAGTGAGGTAAGGGGGGGGGGAGTGAGGTGTATGAGAGGGTGGTGATGGAGAGAGAGAGACAAATGAGGAGATTATGAGTGAGGTGGAGGGGAAGGGAGAGATGGAGGATAGAGAGAGGGGGGGTGTAAGTTGGGATGGAGAGTAAAGTCCCGTCCAGACGATCGAGCAATGCCCGCGGGCACAAGCGAGCAGTTTGCCTGTTGACAGGCTCACCGCTTGTGCCCGCGGGCAAATGCGTAAATTGCCCGTGGCAATTTACACATTTGCCTGCGGGCACAAGCGGTGAGCCCGTCAACAGGCAAACTGCTCGCTTGTGCCCGCGGGCATTGCTCGATCGTCTGGACGGGCCTTAAGAGACTAACTAGGAATGTGAGTGAGGTGGAGGGGGGAGAGAAGGAGTAGAGAGGTACGTGAGCGAAGGGGGTGTAAGTTAGGGACAGGGCGACAAGATTTGTTTGTGGCCATCCCTTCCAGGATTACGGCAACTGGCAATAGATTAAGATAGTTTGTCCACACCTTTGCATTCTGTTATAGCAGTATGGCCATGGGTATTATATAATTGGGTGGATATAACTTGGCAAAAAAATTTGATCTTTCCACCCAGAATTACGAGTCAGGAGTAGATTTAAAACTTGATGCTAGTCAAATATACTGTGAAAAATATTTTGAGCCATAGCATTGCCTTGCCTCGAGTTATGTGAAAAAGAATGAAAAACTGGTGTAAGTTACAGTGAAGAGTATAAAATTGTCATACGTATTGGAATGTGATTTTGTTAATGGATAAAATTTAACATGCATTTCAGCCAGTGCCTGTTAACCCTTTAACCGCGGGTATTGTTTTGGTCTGACTGTCCTCTCCCGCGGGGGTTTCAGCCAAATGTAAACAAACCTTTAAACCTTAATAACTCTGCACAGAATAAAGCTAGAGAAAAAAATAAGGTACCATTAGAAAGTACTAACCTTCAGCTTTCCATTGATGTACGTTTCATGACTTTGTTGACTTTCACAGGACGGGCAGTGCCGTTAGAAGTGAGGTGTGTAAAATCACTATTTTTCGCTCACACACCATTACCTTCGCTCATACACCATTACCAAATGCCAACCTCATTCTGATAATAATACTATAAACATATATGAACACTGCACATACGATAAACACCCACTCTGTGTTCACTGAGACAGGTAAAAGGCACTGTAATTGCCTGCACTTCACTGCCACATCAGCATGTGTTGTCACTCACACAACTGGACAGATACTGATGCGTGCTTGGTCAGGGGTGGGGTGGGGGGCCCAGGGGGTGGGAGGTGGGGCCTCAGGGGGGGGAAGAGGGAGGTGGGGGTCAGCTGGAGTGAAAGAACTTAATAGCTACTCTCCCTTGAAACAATTGGCGCACGGAAAAAACGCGGGGTATTCAAAATATTCACAAACATTCGAGAATGACACCCGCGGTTTGGTCCAGTTTTTGCAACGTCATTCTGGAATGACACCCGCGGTTAAAGGGTTAATATCTTTCAACCCTTTCAGTACCATGACATCTCAGTCAATTGTTGGTATGGCTCATTTTATTCAAGTTTATTCTTTCTGCTACCAGACTGTTTTACTCTGCTTAGGATCATACAGAAACCCATTATATGACAGTATATGTCACCTCTTTTCTCCTACCTGTTTTTTCCTCTCCTCCTCCCACCTCCTTCTCCTACCCCACCTATATTCCCCCTCCCCCCACCTATGCCCTTTATAAAGGTTATCAGGGTATCTTTAATAATAAAGGTAAGGTCCCAAATTATATTAATAACCAATCTTCTTACACTTGTGACATATTTACAAAGATATATATATTATCTGTGAATGCGATAATTAATGTAAAAAGTTGCATCACTAGATTCATAAGAATTTATAATTGTAAACCGTAAAGATGCCCAAGTTGAAAAATGTGAAACATTCTGAATACATTTGTTAATGAATGTATTCAGAGTGTTTCACGTGTTGTGTATTCACACATTTCAACTTGGGCATCTTTATGAATGATTAATTGTAAATAAATTTGTTAATAAAGTATTTTGTGACAGGGTTGTATTTATGAACCTTCTACAGTATAGGACACCCCTGTCATCTTTAGCTCTGACTTGCAGGGTGGAATGCACCAGGCTATGTCATTTAAGACAAGCAAAAAATCCATATTTATAAAGATTTTTAAGGCCCATATTTATAAAGATTCTTAGGGACTACTTAAGAATCTATAAATATGACTAAGTCGTATTTATAAAGATTCTTAAGTAGTTAATACTCTTTATAAATATAGGCCTTAAAAGTCTTTATAAATATGGATTTTTTGCCTGTCTAAAATGACACAGCCTGGTGCATTCCACCCTGCAAGTCAGACCTTTAGATGTCAGGGGTGTCCTATAGAAGGTTCATAAATACAACCGTGTCATAAAATACTTTATTAAATTTATTTATTTACAGAGTTCCATGAAGGGTAAATAGGTCGAGTACTAGCGGAAGTGGGGGGATGGGAGGTAGGCATATACATCGATGGTGCGTGAGTGTAATAGGTAGGTAGGTTCCTGGTGGTGGAGGTGCTCGTAGAATGGAAGAGAGGGATTAGGGCGGTGGTGCTGAAAGGGTAGGTAGGTATGGAAGTGGTGGAGTCGGAGTCAGGTTGGTGTGGTGGTAGAGGAGGGGTGAGGCAGGTAGAGTGGTGGTGGAGGTGAAGGTTGGTATGATAATGGTGGAGGGGAAGTAGGACAAGTGAAACGACACAGTAGGGACAAGGAAAGGGGTTAATACAGGGATAAAGCTGTAGGAATGGAATGGGAAAGGGGAATGGAGGGGGGGGTAGGAAGAATAAGCACGGTAGGAGAGGCAGAGGGGGGGAAAGGAGAATGGCAGGTGAGGTGAGGGGGAAGAAGGAGGGGCTGGATAAGGGAGACACGTAGGTAGGGGAGAGAGAAGGTTAGGGAAGCGATGGCTAGGAGAGAGGGGAGAAGGAAGATGAGTAGGGAAGGAGGAGAGGAGTAAGGCTGGGGGAGAGTGAGGGATGGGTATGGTGAGGAAGAAAGCAAAGGGATTGGGGAGTATGGGAAGCAGAGATGCAGAGGGGGAAAAAGGGGGGGGGGGAAGAGAATGCAATGAAAGGGCAGGAAAATTATAAGAAGGGTAGTAGGGAGAGGCAGAGAACAGAGGGGAGAGCAGGGAAAGACAGGAAGATACAAGGAAAGACACACACAGGACTGGAGATGCAGGGGAAAGGCTGGAAAGAACAAGGAGAGAAAGGAATAAGTACAGTAGGCTGATGCACGGAAGTGTAGGCTTGGCAAAGTAGGTACAAGCACAGCAAGGCAGGGGATGGCAAGATGGTGGTGCTGGAGGGTTAGGTAGGTATGGAAGTGGTGGAGTGGGAGTCAGGTTGGTGTGGTGGTAGAGGAGGGGTGATGCAAGTAGAGCGATGGTGGTGAAGGTTGGTATGATAATGGTGGAGGGGAGGCAGGACAAGGGAAGCGACAATCAGAGAAGTAAAGAAGGAATGCAGAGCGGGGGCACGGAGAAGGGTTAATAACAGAGATGCAGCTGGAGGAAGGGAATGGGAAAGAGGAATGAGGGGTGGGGAGAATAAGCAAGGTAGGAGAGGCAGAGGGGGAAAGGAGAATGGCAGGTGAGGTGAGGGGGAAGGGAGATGATTAAAGAGGAGGGGCTGGGTAAGGGAGACAGGTAGGTAGGGGGGTGAGACGGTTGGGGAAGAGATGGCTAGAAGAGAGGGGAAAAGGAAGATAAGCAGGGAAGGAGAGGAGTAAGGCAGAGGGAGAGGGGATGGGTATGGTAGGGAAGGAAGCAAAGGGACTAGGGAGTATAGGAAGCAGAGAGATGCAGAGGGATAAAACAAAAAGGCAGAGAAAGCAATGAAAGGGCAGGAAAATTATAATAAGAAGAGTAGGGAGAGGCAGAGAACAGAAGGGAGAGCAGGGAAGGACAGGAAGATACAAGGAAAGACACACAGAAGAATGGAGATACAGGGGAATGGCTGGAAAGAACAGAGAGGAAGGAATAAGTACAGTATGCAGATGCATGGAAGTGTAGGCACGGCACAGTAGGTACAACCACAGCAAGGGGATGGTAAGAAAGAATAAGGAGACTGAGATGTGAAGGTACCAAGATGCAGGGCACAGTACGGTAAAGAAATGCCAGGTAGGTTAGGGATAGGCAAATAAAGGACGGGAGTGATAAGACAAAGAGTGGCAGGGGAGGGAAAAGCTGTACAGGGTAAGGTAGGAAAAGGCCGGACATGGTATAAGAGGACTGGGTAGGGGAGGGAAATGGTACAATAGGGAGAGGCAGGATAAAGTAAGGAGAAAGGGTAAGGAAGGGAGACGGCTGGGTAGGGTTCCGAGAGGCAAGGTTATGTAACCAGAGGCGATGCAGAGTAGAGAGAGGAAGGGTAGGGTAAGGTAAGGACGGGTCAAGCAGGATAGTGAGCAGCAAGGTGAGCTAAGCAAATGCCATGTAGGATGAGATAGCGTAGCAGGGTAGTGTTAGGAAGTGAGAGACAGGATCAGGTAGGGAAAGGCTGGGCAGGGTAGGATGATACCAGGCAGAGTAAGGAGAGGGAAGGTAGGTTAGGGAAAGGCAGGGTAAGGTAGGATATACAAACTCTGGGTAGGGTGAGATGAAGCAGGTTAGTGTAAAGAGTGAGTGAATTAATGAAATTCAAGTGTCAGATAGCAAAGATCATATGGCATTGTTTTAACTTGAAGGTACAATCAACGGACACGACAGAGGATGATCAGAAACTAAAGGAGGGAATTTAGGTTTGTGAAGGATATGGATTGTTTTTAGAAACGACAGGCCGGACATGGCCTGTGTAAGACAGGGACGAGGACAAAGCTGTGCTTGAAAACGAAAAGCAGTAGCATGATCAGTAACATAATTTGGACAGTCTAAAAGGATACGTGAAACAAAAAGGGGAACATCACAGGTAGAGCAAGGAGGGGGAGGTCCACTGTACATAAAGTACGAGTGAGTGAATTGGGTAAGACCAGTATCTAGATGGGATAGTTAATCATTCACTTTTTCAATGACATGGATTATGCCAAGGGGAAATGGACTGCCTAAATGCGCCGAGTTTATGAGCAGAGATGTCAGGCCAGAAGGACTGCCATCTTGAAGTCAGAAATGAAGTGATAACAGGGAGGTAATTAGGGGCTGGAATGGCACAAAAGCAATAATTCCCTAAGGAGACTGCAGACCGAGCAAATGAATCAACCTGTTCTTTTCCAGGTATACCTACATGACTAGGGACCCAGCAAAAATGTTTTTCTAACATAGATGAGATAGCCATTCTTGAATTTCACAAACAAGGGAGTGTATACACAAAAGAAAGATGACAAAAGGCCAGGTGCACTATGGGAGTCTATGAAAAGAACTAAAGATAATGATGAAAGGTAATGCATATATCGTAAGGTAAAATATATTGTATAGAGTTCTGTTGTGAGTATGCTAACAACAGATGGTATGATAAACTGATAGGATCAAGATGGAAAAGGTACTGCAAATCCTGTGGCATTTGATGTTTTAGACCCATCAGTGTAAATATGGGTGGCAGAAGAATGAGAAGATGGATGCTTGAGAAAAGACTAAAGGACAATGGGTGAGGTAGAGGATTTAGAGTAAGAAATAACAGGAGCAAATGGTAGTGGGAGGTAAGAGCCAGGATGAAGGGAGGGAGAGAACGTAGAGGAAGGACACCAGAACTGGTAAAGAACAGAATGGGAGAACAGAGGCTGTATATATATTGGAAAAGGTTTGTGTAAGTGTGGACAGGGAGTAAACTTTGCTGGTGTGAGTGGAGCTAAGGTAAGCCTCTAGGAAGGGCATGGATGGAATTTGATTGAATATTGAAGAGAAGAGCACAATGTTGGAAAGGAGAGGGTACACCTGACTCAGCACAGAGGTTTTCAACAGATGACTTACAGGCACCAAAAGCTAACCACAGATCAAGATGGTGAACTGAGCAGCAGGGTAGGGAGAGGCATGGTAGTTTATAGTGTGCAAAGACAGGGTCGGATAAGGAGAAGCAGGGTAAAAAGTGGCAAAGCATTGTAGGGAAAGACAGGGAAGGGCTGAATATTGAGACAAGGCAGGTCAGAAAAGCATAATGTATCTATGTACAGGGCAGGGTAATAAGAGACAATGTGGGCAGTGACAGGGTAGAGGAGGTAAAGGAAGGTCAGGGTAGGTTCAGCAGTGTAAGGCAGGAAGAGGCATGGTCGAGAGTGGAGGGTTGGATATAAAAAGACAGAGCAGGGTAGGTAGAAAGAGGCAGGATAGTGTGTAGGGAGAGAAAGGGTAGGGTAGGGTATCATGATAGGGTACTGTAGAGATAGGAACATTAGCACTGGAAGGGGCAGGATAGGGACAGGGAGGAAAGTAGGAAAAGGCATGGCATGGATGACGGTAGGGAGGAATAGCAAGAATACAAGGAAATGGATGGCCAGACTGGGTATGATATGGGATGGGAGAATACATTAAAAGGAAGTTGGAGCGTGGTTGGCAATGACAAGGCAGGCAGGCTAAGGGAAGGCAAGGCTGGATAGGGTAGAGGATGACAGGCCAAGGTAGTATAAGGGAGAGATGCATGGGGAAGGGTTGGGTAGGTAGGTCAAGGATGGGGAGGGGAGGGGAGTGCATGGCTGGGTAGGATATAGGATGGCTGGGAAGGGTAGGGTGGGGAATGACGGGCAGGGTTAGAAATGGTAAGAAGGATAGGGTAGATAATGGCAAGGCAGGGTGCAATAGGGTAGATAATGGCAGGGCAGGGTACAATAGGCTATGGTAAGGCAAGATATGGCACGGTAAGGTAGGAGGAGGGGAAGAAGGGAACATTACAAAGAAACCTAATACAATACATAACAAAGCAATACATATAAAACTACATAAAAATACATTACATACAAAATCTTTTTAATTTAGGTACCTGGACTATGATTTTTGTTTGTTTGTCATTTTGACACTTATTTGCAGTCCTATATGTAATTACTAGAATAACCAAGAGAAAATATTTCTTGCTGGAACCCAACCCTCATTTAAAGCAATTTTTACCTGTAAGTATTTTCTAGGAACACTGCTAGTGTTAATTTGGGGAATTACTGCATATGAGTAAAGATGCTTTTTGATGGCATTATACACTAGGGTAAAAATTTGTTACAGTGTGCAAAAGGTGCCTATAGGTCTCAAATTGTTAAATATATTTTCATCTTATGCATACGATCGTATCCTGAGGTGCCCAAATTATCTTGAAATTCAAAATGGATTATGGATGAGAGTGGAAGTGTTCCACTTCTACAGCAGTGTTACTCAAGCAGGTCATGACTCTGACGCACAGTCCTCTCACTTTCAATTTTGAACCTCTTTTTTTTTTTTTTTTTTCCATAAGCTACCTGCTCCCACATTCTTTAATAACAGTACTGTACTATCTTATGTCAATGACATAACAATGGAATTACAACAGTATATCTTAAACAGCAGCCAATCTCCAACAGTACCCACCAATGACAAAACACTGCTTACACAAAGCAGAAAGACATCCAGCATCCTCCAACAGTACCCACCAATGCTAGAACGATGCCTACACAAAGCAGAATGTCAGTCTTATCCCATAAATCAACGATCACTCTTTTCATGCCAGACACATATCTCAAACACACCCTCGTCTCCCTTTCACATGTCACTTCCAACAGACACCCTATATCCTTGGATTAACTTCAGACACATCCATGACCTGTGCTTGACCCACAAGCCACATCATTGTGAAGGCATCTCATAAACTTTATGCTTTCAAAACATTAGCAGTCACTATAATCTTTTACCCAAGCTTGGCCTAAATTTATCACTGCTACATCTTGAATGTTCATTTGTAACAACAGATAACAGTAGAATCTGGTGCTTGTTTAAAAGAAATGCTAGGGAAAGGATATTGAGCTGTTGCATTACCTTTTTCTGACACTGAACTACATGGAACAAGCTACAAAAGGACAAAAATCTGGGCCAAGTTAAGATGAAGAGAGTATACTTATCGATGGCAGAGAGAGGGAATCTTTGAAACAATTTAAATGACAATTAAATAGTTAGGGACAAAGTGGGTTCCTCTATAACACCACCTGACTGTAAACCAGCACACCTCAACTCAACTAGACCTCCACAAAAGTAATGAGGGTGCTTCCTCCCCAACCTCACTTTACCTATCTCTTCACTAGCCATACAGACCATGTACACACTGTTCACTTTAACTAATATGAAACTGTTCCCTCTCCATCTTGAATACTGAGCTGAAACCAGAGATCCCTCTCCATCTTGAATACTGAGCTGAAACCAGAGATCCCTCTCCATCTTGAATACTGAGCTGAAACCAGAGATTAAAATTAGAATATGCTGCTAGTTGTGAAAGGTCTTATGGCAGGGACAAAGAGCCACAAAACTGCATTATTCTGCCAATGAACTATGGGAAGTAAGCTGCAAAAGAATGAAAATCCAAGTCTAGTCAAACCGGATGAACTATACATAGTAGTAGATGACCTCTCACTTGACCGCCCCATGATCTTTCTCTCTCTCTCACACACACACACACACAAACACACAAAGGCCAAATGGGAACTACTCCCAAAGGTTTAATTATATATATATAAACTTCCATCCAAATGACAGGAACTCGGTTGTGAAAAGCATACGGTTATTGATTTACAACAGAATCCACTAGCCCCACCCTGCCAATGGCTGTGGTTGCCAATCATGTTTTTGCTCCTTTTTTACTCTCCTTTTTTTTTTTTTTTTCTTCCATAGTGCACTCTCTCTTTTTTTTCCATACAGTGCAAAGTCAATGCTTAGCCATACATATCCATTACAACCACTCAACACCAATACTACACAGCGCTTCATCCTCCTCCTCCAACAAAACACATTATTTTTTCCCCAACCTCACACCACCTCCATCTAGGTGGAACTGTATTGTGAAAAGCAATTCATTTCATTTCACAATGCAATCCACGGTCGACGACCATCTTTTATTTATCTTTCCTTTTCAGAAAATATATTTCACTTTGTACAGAGCCACAAAAACCACTCAGAATCTCTATCCAGCCAGTATCCTTTAATGAACCATCACCAGACATCCACCCTTCACAAGCTACCCTACTCCTGAAGACACGAGTACACCTAGCCAGTCTACAATGTGGCCATCCACCCTTCACAAACTACTTTACTCAGAGAGACATGACTACACCTATACTCTTCTTTCATTAACCTGGCCTAAAACTAACATCTCTCCATCATTAATGTGAGTCATAAAAATACATTACCACAAGAATATGATGCCTGTCACGTAGAAAATGCTACTGAAAGGACGTACTGCCAGAATATTATCTTTTCTGTCAATGAGGTCTTTGAAACAGCTGGAAAAGGACAAAAAACAAGGCCAGGCCAGACTACAATACAGTCACCACCGTTTCCTGCTTAGATACAAACCCAAAGGACAATCCACAAACAATACAATCCACTGTGTTCACACTGCAATGCATCCCCCCACACCACACCACAACACACTCACCTCATGTACCACACTATCACAACACAAAGGACAATCCACAAACAATACAATCCACTGTGTTCACACTGCAATGCATTCTCCCACACAACATCACAACACACTCACCTCATGTACCACACTATCCCAACACAAAGGACAATCCACAAACAATACAATCCACTGTGTCCACACTGCAATGCATTCTCCCACACATCACAACACACTCACCTCATGTACCACACTATCACAACACAAAGGACAATCCACAAACAATACAATCCACTGTGTTCACACTGCAATGCATTCTCCCACACATCACAACACACTCACCTCATGTACCACACTATCACAACACAAAGGACAATCCACAAACAATACAATCCACTGTGTTCACACTGCAATGCATTCTCCCACACATCACAACACACTCACCTCATGTACCACACTATCACAACACAAAGGACAATCCACAAACAATACAATCCACTGTGTCCACAATGCAATGCATTCTCCCACACAACATCACAACACACTCATGCACCACACTATCACAACAAAGAACTCTTTAAACACAGCCTCAACAAACGATCCCTGGGAGCGACCAGTTAAAGTGACTGGGTTCCTGTAGTTCAAGTTCAGATGAGCCTGAAGTTGTAACCACCACCACTCAATTTACAACTTTCTTGTGTCAGTGTCAATACCCCAACCCTTGTTTCCACTGAGAAACATGTGAGGTACGATCCAGATACATGGAATGAGAAAGCAAAATATGTGAAAACTATCAACAGCATGACCGATGAAGTGGACCAAGCAATCATCACATCATCATCCCCATAAGTTTTTCCATTAAGGATGAAGTACAGTAAGGCCCAAAAGAAGAGAAAATGACAACAGAGGAAGACATTAATAAACTGCAAACTCACTGAAAAGACCCAGACACTCATTCACTCATCATTCAAGCCCTGGATCATTATAATAAAAAAAAGGGGAGGGGGGGGGTGCCAAACCCTTGTGTGTTGTGTGCTCCTCCATACATAATTCATGCATCCATCCCATTCCCCAGTGAGTTTCCTAGCCATGTCAGTTTCCTCTCTTCCCCACACTCACATTGACCATATTCATCCACCTCCTTCTCGGCCTCCCACGACATTCCTACCTTTTTCACCTTTTTTGTATCCACTCTCTCTATATGACCATACTATCTAAGTACACAATTCATCTCTATGCTAAAGAGATTTCCATTCTCCAAATCTTTCACAGATCAAAATCCCATCCTGTCCACTCTATGCACCCCACACTTATCCATAAGAAATCATCGCACCCCACACTTATCCTTAAGAAATCATCACACTGCACACTTATCCTTAAGAAATCATCACACTCCACACTTATCCTTAAGAAATCATCACACTCCACACTTATCCATAAGAAATCATCGCACTCCACACTTATCCTTAAGAAATCATCACACTCCACATTTATCCTAAAGAAATCATTGCACTCCACACTTATCCTTAAGAAATCATCACACTCCACACATGTCCATAATAAATCATCATATTCCACAACCTTAAAAAATCATCACATACAATCATAAGCCACCAAAATTTAATATGACAGACATCAGTATCATCAGAAACACATAAAAAGACCCATAAACCAAGAAAATGCAATAAAACGGGAAGAGAAATATGAACAGCATACACAGTGAACATTGTTTAGAATACTGACTATCTCTCAGCCATAATCACCTCCACCACCACCTATAAAGATCTATAAACAAAGGAAAAGCATTAAATTAGAGAAATATCAACAGCATACCCTACGGACTGTCCTGGGAATCGCAACTCCACCTTACAAGTATAATAATGACCATCACCAGCAACTAAAAACTTTGATAAACGAAGAGACAGCATCAAGGAGGCATATATATAAACCATACACAGTGAACAGCCCTCTGAATCCTGGCTCAGTGTCACAAGAAAGTTGACATTCACTCTTAAAATTGATAAACCACCAGCTGTGACATTAAAGAACTTAGTTTTGTACAATACGTTCTGCCTACCATACTGTATTTCCCACTATATACTGCACACTCTCCACCCCCCCTCCAAAAAAAAAAAAGCCTCAAAAATCACCCTGCTCATTAAATATAAAGGTCATGATTTGGGAAAGACCTACAGGATGAGGTGACTGGTACCTACAAAACCCTGTTTACCAGAATGGCATAAATAAAATATGAGCTGTGGCCACCAACAGTCCAAAGCAAATCACTCGATGGCCTTACTAATAATTAAGATTTCAATAATTCAGACTTAGATGAATGTGCAGTCATTAGGATATCACAAATAAACAGTAAACTAAGCATTCTGTGGGTTAGATTTGCACACTCATGGGGCAATTGCACCAAGCTGAATGCATTGGTTGACCACTGTATAAACAAAACACAGCTCGTCAACCGTAGCTAATGTAATGTGGTGGTGAAAGAGTACTGTTTTCCCTCACAACTTATTGGTAGATGCTGAATATTAATAGTTAGTGAACTAAACTGAGTAATTTTTTTTCCTAAATACCCCTTGCCAAATCATGGGCGGGCTATGTACACCACTGCACATTATATGGTGGGAGAAAAATGGGAGAAATGGAGTTCCCCCGAGCTAAGCCCTGTATTTGACTATATAGCCCCACTAGGGTTACAGGAGGGAGCTACCCCTCCCGGCACGGCAGCCCGGGCGAGGCTCGAACTTGCGATCCCCCGATCACAAGTCCAGCGCGCTACCACTGTGCTACCGCGCCCCCCACATTATATGGTGGGAAATACAGCAATCATAATACCGCCTACTACACAAAATAATCTGCTTGACAGGTTTCTGAGCTATTTTGAGTCCACAGAAGTTATTGATAGAAAAATAACTGACAGGCAAACTAGTTCTTTCCCCAACGTATAAAATAATAATAATAATAATAATAATAATAAAATAATAATAATAATAAAACTTGAAAATGGAGTTTCTACTACATTATGTGATTTGAAACTCACACATTAAACGAAAATATTTCAAACCAATGGGACACCTCAAGATATTTCCATACAACTATTAAAACAACTAGGGAAATTAACAATAGAAATTTTTTAAAAATGGACATACAGAATTACATTTCAACAGTAATACAGTTCTCCCCCGATTATCCGTCATAATTCAGGAGTATGACTGGACTTGACCATCAATCATGCTAATGATCACCAGGTGAAAACTGATTTAGTTTATATGAATACAAAAAAAATTGCACAAATAAACCTACCCACATTGGTGTTGGTATATAAGAAAATGTACAGTCAACCACAGGAAAAAATATTAACACAAAGAAACATAAGCCACATTAACAACAATGGTTTCCATAAATGTTGGGAATCAGTTCAGGATGCTCATTAATCTTTGATATAAATAAAAAACAACTCAAGATGTTTGTTAATCTCTGACATAAATGAATGGAGACAACTGAGGATGCTCGTGAATGATTCAAGGTACTCACTGATCACATCAATGATGGGGCATTAACTTAAGGATGTTTGTTATTTTTACATTTCTAAGTGGTATTGATGGCAGCATTATTATTATTATTATTTTTTTTTTAGTTTTAATGCAGAGAAGAGAGAATCAATAGCTGCAGGACTGTGATGTTCACTCCAAGAATAAAAAAAAAAATGGGAGCCAAATCCAAGATCCATTCACTTTGAGATTCCTCCACACACTGAGTTGAAAAGACTGGAAGCCATAAGTTGAGGGAAATACAGTAAGGGAGTGAGGAAGATCGTTCCAATACTGATCTGCTGCATATTATAATCTTTCATATCAAGGACTATAGGTGTTTTCTGTGGCAGACTGTGCACTGCATTACTATTACATGGCAATAATAAATATGCACATATATCACTGCAAGAAAATAGCATAAAAATACATCAAAACCAATCTCAATAAATCATGCAGGGTTAAATAAGTAAAATACCTATGTTTATTGTTAGCTGGGGGAAAAAAAAAAAAAAAAAAAATAAAAAAAAAAGCACTATGGCTATATTCATCAAGTCCTTTTATATCCCACGTCTATTAAAGATCTTTTGGGCTGCTAACTCCTTGAAGTTTTATTAATACTTTTTGTTGTTGTGGTGGTCCCAGGCTCATCAACTTCCCAAGAATCACAGAGAATGGTATAGAAACTAAATACTGGAATTTAATGAAAGAAGAGGCGATACGAGCTTTACATGGATGAGGGTTAAGCTTTTATATCATCCTTACAACATAGATTATCTTTATTTATTTTTTTTTTTTTGATGCATGTGCATCTTACTACCAGCAGTCTACTATGGAAAATCACATGTATATATTCAAAACTAAATTTCTCAGCTCATTTGGCAACACCTCATTCAATGTGCCATTCATGTATAAAATCAATGATCAGCACACACACATAGGCTACACATTATCCAAAAATCAATTGCATACTGACACTTTTGCTTAGTGACTCTATCGACAAAAAAGCTAAAACTGATGATAAGTACAGAGAAACAGTTTGGTTACAGCACTATTTCTGATGGCCAGGACCACAGCAACACAACCCACAATTTACTGAACCGTAATACAGGGCTGCACATATACACTGGGTGTGTTGTGGGAACGTCTCAGTCTGCTTGTGTGGGTAACGCAGGTATTCTGACTACTTTAAAAAACAGCTGTTCAACTACTGTATGTTCTGTTTAATTAAACTTGGCATTAAATCACCACCTTTCCATTGTAAATGCCAAGTTGGAACTATACTGAAATATGGAGCTATAATAGGACTCGCGTAAATTTGCGGCTTTGGTGTGGCCCGCACCTGTGTACAATGGTGCCACGTTTCCCCAACTTGCGATGTGAAATGGAAGCTATTTATGGACAAGGCATCACAAATACGATAAATTCAGATGAAGAAAACTTACACTTGTGTATTTTAATGGATGAATCAACAGTAATCTTATTATGCCTAAAATATTTATACAGTAACACAGAAACATGGCATACATATTGTACAGTGTTGCTAAAAGAAATTGTAGTCACTTTTAATGGTTTTTAGCGTAGTTTTAGGGTGGGTAATAATATCACAGTTATGGATATAAGATAATGAGCCTGAAAAAAAAAAAAAAATGCCAATATCCAAAATAAAAGAAATAATTCATATAATTATTGTGAGTGGCAACACTGACACACCCAGTCTGGCCTAAGGTAAAGTACGTACCTCCATAGACCCAAGCATAGCTTGTACAGGTGTTGCTAGGGAAAAATGCTCACATTTACTGGCTTTTACTGTAATTTTAAGGGCGAGGAATAATCACATTTATAATCATAAGCTAATATGTAGGACAAAATAGTAGGCATATGCCAATACCGAAGTAAAAAAAAAACATTATTCACTCGCGAGCGGCAACATTTCCACACCCAGAGAAAGAGAATGAATGAATGAAAATCAATCATGGTACTGCAATAACGGGTCATCTGTTGCCGTATACAAAAAATGATATCACAAATATAACAAAACCAAATCAACAAATGAAAGCACAATTATAAATAATTTTAAAAAGAATCAAAAGTACTCAGGGTGGCTCACATCTCCCGCCAGGAGAGAGAGAGAGAGAGAGAGATAACGGTATAGAAAACGTGGCAACACTGTACACAGGTGCGGGCCACACCACAGGCGCAAATTTACGCGAGTCCTACCATAGTCATGAAGTTCTATGGAAAGGATGTTGAGCCACAGAGTTATATTATTGTCAGTGAAGCATGGGAAATAAATTTGCACAAGGACAAAAATCTCATGTCTCTTAGTTATTCAATTTGTATATACTGTAGATGAGGCTATAAGAGAGATAACATGCAGAGTAGAGGATACTGGAGTGCCTGATAAGAGAGGGTATGGTGTGGGAACTTCCTGTACTGTTGTTTGCTGATGATACTGTACTTCTAAATGAGGTTGAACGTGAACTGCAAGCTTGGCAAATAAGTTGGCAGATGTGTGAAGGAAATGGAATTTAAAAGTGAATGCAGGTAAGCGTTATGGTCGCTGAGAGCAATTCAGTCACAGCATACACAATGAGACTGGATGGTGAGGAGAGAAACAATGTGAGAGAGTTCCAGGACCTGGATAGTATGCTGATGGAAGTTTAGAGGAAGTGTTTGAAAGGGTACAGCAGGGTAGCAAGTTTACTGAAAGTCGTGATAAATATTGGGAAGTGAGCGCTGGAGGGGGAGGGGGGAGCCATTGTATATAGGTATTGTGACTCCCATTCTAACGTATGGAAGTGAAACTTGGACCCTGTTGGAAGGACACAAGTCAAGTGCCCTGGATATCAGTTATGTGGTAGAAGCATGTGAAGCCACATGGAGAGAAACAGACAAATAAGGAAGTAAAGTAACATTGTGGTGTTGATGTGGATGTGACTGAGTGTTATGAGAAATACTCAGAGATGGTTTAGCCATGTGGTGAGGATGGAACAGGAATCTCTGACTGGAGGATGAAGAAGGAATCTCTGACTAGAAGAGTGTATGTGAGAGAGGTGGTGGGGCAGAGGAGAGGGAGGATGAGATGGAGGGATGGAATGGAGAGATATAGGAATGGGTTATGGGAGGTACAAAATGATGCAGGATTGATACTGGTAATCCTGATTGAGACGTTAACTACGTTAATCATCAAAATAATAATCGTCAGTCATTACCAGTATACTATCTATCTATCTATTGCCAGACGCCTCAATCCCGTTTGGGGTGGCCACAAACAAATCGCCTCCAAGTCGCCCTGTCCCCCGCCATTTCACTGCGATTCTCCCAACTCACACCCCTCTCTCTCATATACCTCTCCACCCCATCCCTCCATCTCATCCTCGGCCTCCCCCTCCCTCTTCCCCCCTCCACCTCACTCACATACACTCTCCTCGTCAGTTTTTCACCCTCCATCCTCTCCACATGGCCAAACCACCTCAGTGTGTTCCTCATAACGCTCCCTATCACATCCACATCAACACCACAATGTTCCTTTATATCCTCATTCGTCAGCCTATCTCTCCATGTGACTCCACAGGCTCCTCTTAAATAACTCATTTCCACTGCTCTTACTCTTGACTTGTGTCCTTCCAACAACGTCCAAGCTTCACTTCCGTACGTTAGAGTTGGTATCACAATACTGTCATGTAGTAACTTTTTCACTTCCATGCTCACTTCCGTGTTTCTTATCACTGCTTTCAAAGAACCAGCAACCTTTCTTCCCTGCTGTACCCTTTCAAGCACTTCACCCTCCAAACCTCCATCCTTACTCATCACACTACCCAAGTACTTAAACCTACTCACATTTTCCAATTCCTCACCATCCAACCTCGCTGTACATTCACTGACTTCACCTCTCTCAAAGACCATCACTTTACTCTTCCCTACATTCACCTTCAGATTCCGTTTCTTACACACTCTCCCAAACTCATCCACTAAGCCTTGCAGCTCCCCTTCGTCTTCACTCAACAACACAGTATCATCTGCAAACAACAGTACAGGGAGTTTCCAAACACTATCCTCTCTCACCAGGGCCACTCCAACATCCACTACCCTACCTTGTACCTCTTTTATTACCCCATCCATGTACAGATTGAACAACCATGGAGACATGACACATCCCTGTTTCAACCCAACTTTCAAAGAGAAAAATTCACTTAGTTCACCATCCACACGCAGTGCAGCCTTCGCACCATCGTACATACTCTTCACAGCATTCAACAACTTCCCATCTACTCCATATATTCTTAACACTTTCCACAATCCTTGTCTATCCACCCTGTCATATGCTTTCTCCAAATCCATGAAAGCCGCATACAACTTCTTTCCCTTCTCTAGAAACTTTTCCACTAAAGATCTAAGAATGAATATCTGATCTACACAACCTCTTCCCTTCCTAAAGCCTCCCTGTTCTTCTCCAACTAATTTCTTTGTTCTTTCTCTAACTCTGTCAATAAGTATCCTACCATACACTTTTCCTATTATACTAAGAAGACAAATGCCCCTATGATTACCACACACTTCTTTTTCCCCTTTTCCTTTGTACAAGGGAATAATTATACCTGACTTCCAATCCTCCGGGACTCTACCTTCCTCCCAGGCTAATCTGCACATCTTCCACATCCATTCTACTACTATCTCTCCCTCATGCTTCAGCATTTCACCACACACTCCATCAATTCCTGAGGATTTCCCAGATTTAACTTTCTTCATTGCTTCCACAACTTCTATCCTACTGATTTCTTCCTGTCTTCTAACCTCCCTCCTTCTCCCAGCCATTCCCCAGCCACTTATACTCGCATTACTTCCATCCTATACGTTCAACAATTCCTTAAAGTGTTCTCTCCATCTGCTCACTTTTTCTCCCTTCTCCACTAGTAATCTACCATTTTTATCTTTCACTCCCCTGCTAACTTCACTTCCACCCTGTCTTACTCTTTTCACCTCTTTCCAGAACATTTTCTTACAGTCCCTCCACTTTACACTCAAATTCCTTCCAAATTCCTCATCCACTCTCTTCTTACTCTCTCTTACTAATCTTTTCACCTCTTCTTCTTTCTACATATAACTCTCTCTTCCGCCTCTCAACTTCTTCCACGCCCCTATTTCTCATCCATTCATTGTATGCTTTCTTCTTTTGTGCCATAGCCTGTTTCACCTCTTCAGTCCACCATGCTGTTCCTTGCACCCCCCTCCGTCTATTATTGTAATAACAACAATAATAATAATAATAATAATAATAATAATAATAATAATAATAATAATGTAAGCTATGATTCAGAAAGCAAGGGCACAACACATAAGAACTGGATGTTATATATGGACCACCCTGTATTTTTAGTATCTGTAGGATATAACCAGGACTTACTGCATCTGTTTGTGATGTACAGGCATGTGCAAAAGTTTGCCAACAACACTCTGACATCACTAACTTGTATTCCATATTTATCATTCTTCCTCAAATTAGAGAGTATTCCTTCTCATACTCTTTCTACCTTCCATCAGGTAATGAAGCTGCCAGGTCATAAAAATTTCCCTGTACCTTTACAATCCCCCTAATGGAGGATAGTGGACTAAGAAAGATCAGTAACTTTAGTTTGCAGCCCAATTACATAAAATATTTCAAATAACACCTGCCACTGCTACAGCCAACAAAGTAGTGTCAACATAATTTTGCTCATGCTTAGGACAGTAGGCCTGGTATACATTTTACAGCCTGTGGCAGCATACAAATGTCTAGTTGTCTTTAACCACAGTCAGATTACTAGAATCTGGCAAATATGTCTCAACCACAGTCAGATTACTAAAATCTGGTAAAAATGTCTAACTCCTTGCGGCTCGGCTGATGGCAGGAGGTGATGAGATTGGAGGTCTGATCTGACAACTAACCAAGAAGATTCATTCCTACTCTTAGCAATGGTTCAATGAATTTCACGCAAAGTGGGCAACTTGTGACTCTACACTGAGTGACAAGCCAAGTGACTTCTTCTTACCCAGAATATAATTTACAACAATTGGTGGTAAAATACTGTTATTAAGACACATGGAGTGCAAGAAGTTAAGGCGCTCAACAGTTGGATGTACCCATAAGGTATTACATCAGTAAGTAGCTTAGTCCCAAGCCTCAAAGCAGAAACAAGAAATTGGTTAATGAATAGGTGGTTGTGAGTATGTTGTCCAGCATATCATAGATGCAAACATAATGTGCAGCATTCTGCTTGCAACAGCCATATAAAAGCGATGGCCAATCATCGAAGCATTGTGTGGGTTATAAAAAATAAAGAATATAAAGAACCATGATGGCAACCCCCTCAGAATGCATGACGCCCCCACACAGTTGAAGACAATGTGGTTGTCGCAAACCAGGGCTGCGTGCATGTCTCAAGAAACCTTCTTCCTGTGTGCCACTCATCCTTCCCACATAAATCAGTGAGAACCCCAGCTCTTTGTAACCATTAAAACTCCAGAGCCCAATGCATACCAACGTTGTAACTGATATTCAAGTGGCACACAGTGGAGGGTTGTGTGTACTGTGAAAGTGATTTACCCATCCCCTCAGCTATCATCCAATCCAAGACAACCCCCATGAGCACATGGACCCAGGGCCATGCCACGATGTCCACTGGAGTGATATGCCTCAAGAGTGTCATCATTCAGCAAAAAATTTAACATTACTTTTTTTCATGATGATTTGCTTTTAATGGGACTTCATTTTCTAAATGTGGGCTTTCCGTTTATCTCATGTCAGCATAAAACTATATCTTTTCAGTCTGACAAGGTTTTAACCCCTAAAGACCACTATCATCAGTATGTTCAGTCTGAAGCCCTTAGATTTAGTAGAAGCCACAAAAAACTGGGGAGAGGTTGCCATGCCTCTTTGATGACGCAAATAGAAGCTAACAAATGGGAACACCAATATCTGATGGTGTCTGGCATGACTGGTCCCCCTAGATCCTGGATGTGGTGGGAGGCCCCCCTCCCTTGGGCATCTCTCCAATTCCCTCTGCCCCATTGGATCTTCCTCTCACTGTTTCCTCCCACCCAAATCTTCCCCATACCCCCACTACACCATTGTGGGGGTATGTAGCAGGCATATTCCCTCCCTATTAATGACCCCCATCCCCTTCCACCTTCTAGGCCCCCCTCCCCACACTCAATCCACTTCCCTCTACTCCACTGGTTCCTCGCCTGACTGTCACCCTTCCCAAATCCAGCAAGCCAAACACAACACCACAGCATCACTGGTTTACAAGCTATTGCCTTCGACCTGTTTTATGCAATGGAATGTATATGTTATTATTTATGTACAGTTATTAGTCCAAGAATAATAGTTTCTTTGTTTGCACATCCATACAACTTGTTTCATGCCTGAGCAAATTTTTCATATTAATTTGGGTGAGTTTTGTATGGTTATGTGGCGAAAAATAGGCAAAAGCCAAAATTTTCTGATTTTCATTGACACAATTGGTAACTATTATAACAGCTGACGGTCGATTGTGCGGTAACTATTAGGCCTATGGGACTGAGAGTGGCATTTTTAGGTGCGTAAATTCAAGCTCTTCAAATAAGTAAGAGAAAAATTTAACTTGGTGAAAGCTGAAAAATCAACACCTTTTTGAGGCTGGGGTGACAGTGAGGCCCGGAGATTTGTGGACTTTAGGGGTTAATTAGGCTATGATAATTTTTTAGATGCAGACTATCATTCATACGACTGGAATAAAACATTAATAACTTATTTATTACTCTGCTGCCTTATGTCATAAATAGTTGTCGATCCTACACCATACTTGTCACTAACCTTACACTTTAGCACACCTTTAAAGCACTTCCAATTTCTGTTTGATGTTAGGCGTACTGTAATTATTCTTCTTGGTACTGCTGCATTCTTTATGAATACAAAGCGGAAACGAAATTTATAAACAATGAGCAAAGCCTATATTGCGGGGTAGACAGGTGTGGGTCGTTGAAACAGAAAATGTAGCGCGATCTCAGCAAGTTCAGTATATAATTTCAAACAGATATCACTGCAGGGAAATTTTAATGAAAAAGTATATTGGTATGTGGAGGTTTTTGGAAAACTGATCATCAGAAAAGGGAGGCTGCAGTATATACAAAAAAGTATGCCAATCCAGTAAGCTAATGTGAAGTGCTTGAAATAAAAGAACTGCACAAACCACAGGCTATAAAATGTTCTGCGTCCACTGTAATAATAATAATAATAATAATAATAATAATAATCACAGGCATAATTCACTAGGATGTCTTTTCAGTGGCATAGGTGTCTTGCTAAAAAATATCAGGAAATCACCACAGCCACAAAGAAGACAAGCTACTTTCACTGTACTAACACCAGACATTGTTCAACTCAGAGAAATACTGTATTAATAAGGACATCAAAAATAACCTGGGAACCTTTCTTTCTATCTCATAATTCTGAATCTTAAAAAAAAAAAAAAAAAAAAAAAAAAAAAAAAAAAAAATCTGGCAATATATTTATCAACCTTTCATCTAAAAATGTATCTATGTAAAGTTTTATCTATCTATCTATGTGTACCTATCTATCCATTCAGCAACTTGAATGCTGGGTTGTTGCTATAGTTTAGAAAGCAGGCTGATGCTAATCTTGAAGTGCAATGGAAAGGTTGCAAAACTTTATCTAATACTGGTATATCTGGGGAATTTGTTTCCAATGCTTGTTACTTTGACCTAGCCTAGAATTACCATCTCGATACCAATTTAGCAAATAGAATAATGCTAGTCATGAAGCAGTGCATTGGAAATAATGTAGATCTGGAGTACTGTGTTATTCTACCAAGACAGTAATGATGTCCTTCTGTGAAGTTCTTCAGTCAGTCAAAGGATATTTCCCTGGAGATATAAAGTTGCCAGTGCCCCTCTGGCCATGCTAAGACAGCAGCAGAAGGTACACCTGGGCCAACAGAACACTAGCAGCAACAGGAACCCCAGAAGTGGCAGCAGCACCACCACCAACCCCAGTAACAGCAGCAGCAGGAACAGCATCACCAGATGTGCTCATAGCCACTGGAAAACGACAAGTTTTTAGGAGATATTCTCGGGTCTACAGATGAACTGACCCTCTGTGTTTGGAGGGGTTCAATACAGACCTTAATTAACTCCTGTAGCTGTGGTACTGTGGTCTGTGGAGGTTCACCTACTGGTGGCACTGATATGACCAGACAGAGGAGCTGCCTGATTATACGTTCCTCATTCCCATCCCTATCCACAGACTGGTGAATGGTGAACTACTGAAGCTTTGGGCTAAAGTCCACTGGGTTCATGTTCTGATAAACCTGGCGTGGCAACTACTACAACTGCTAATCTGGCTCAATTCCCTGTTTACACATATGCCCCTCAAGTACTTCCTCATTCCCAGAAAGGATGATGGAAAAATACATGAGATGGGCAACATATGACTGCATCCACTGATGGTCCCAGGCTCATCTGGATGAGCCTGGGACCACAACAACTAATACAGCTTGGGGAAAAATGGAAAATACACTTCAGGAGAAAATGAACATTATCAAATGTTAATCAGTCTAACACACCATATAAATATAATAACAATCAATCATCAAACGTACCTCCTTTCCTACCCTAGGGCGGGAAGAGGAGTATCAATGTCCAGACAGCCAAAGTCTGCCTATTTCAATGGGCCACGCTTCCATTCACTCATCATTCAAGCCCGCAGAATCCTGGCTCAATCTGATAGGCCAAAAAAATATCACCACATTCTGTAGCTTCACATATACCTATCTGACAGAGCCAATCTGAATGTTGTCATGTTAAAAAGGAGTGCCAAATCCCTGGTCATGTACTTTTCTTGACAAAATTCATCCAGCCAGCTCAATCTCTTGTCAGTCCCTTAGCCTCACCAACTTCCATACCTCTCTTCCTCACACAATCATCCACCATATCCATCCACCTTCTTCTTGGCCTACCTTGCCTCCTCCCTCCTTCAAATTAGCTCAGATATACCTTTTTCACCACTCTACTGCAGTCATCCATTCTCTTCATAAGGTCATACCACCTCAGTACACTCTTCGATTCTGGTGTCAACAGACTTCCTCACTCCACATCTTTCACAAATCTCATTATTTCATATCCTATCCACTCCCTGTACTTCACATATATTCCTCAGCAGTCCCATCTCCACTGCTCTTACTCTTGACTTTTCATTTTCATGCCACACCATAGTCTCCCACTCGTATGTTAAAGTTGGCATTAACATTCCTTCATGTAAGCCTCGTGCAACTCCAACACTCAAACCTCTGATTCTCATCAAGGCCTTCATAGCACCAGCTACTTTCCTTCCTTGTGCCACTCTACTTTCCACTTCTTTTCCATATTTTTCTACCTTTTCTATCACTGTACCCAGGTATTTGAACGCTCACCCATGTCAGTCTCTCTCCATTCACTGTAACATCACACTGGGAGCCACCTTCACTCTCAATAACCACCACTTTACTCTTTTCAACATTTACTCTCAGGGCACAATGCTCACAGACGTCTACAAAAATCTACACCAGTCTCCCAAGCTCTTGTCCGGTATTTGCAAGTAGCACAGCATCATCAGCATACATCAAATTTGAGATATTCCATCAATCATCACTCATTACCAACACCATACCACTCTCCATTACTCATGTTTTCACTTCTCTCATCATCCCATCCATATATATATATATATATATATATATACTGAACAACCATTGGGACATCACTCAACCTTGTCACATGCCCACAATGATCGTAAGCCATTTACTTAAATGCCAATTTACCCTTACATAACACATGCCTCACTACCATCATAAAAACTCCTCACAGCACCTAGTAGCTTAACATCAACATTGTACATGTGCAAAACCGTCCACAATCCTTCTCTGTCTACTTTGCTGAGTGCTTTTTCCAGATTCATAAAAGCATAAACACCTTATAGTCCTTCTCACAAGCCTTCTCCACTATCTGTCTCACTTAAAGTATTTGATCCACACATTCTCTCCCACACCTAAAACTACCCTGTTTGTCGCTCACTAGGACTTCTGGTATCTCTCTCACTTTCTCTATAATAATTCTTCCACATACCTTCCGAACAACACTCAATACACTTATGCCACGATGATTCTTGCGTTCACTTTGCTCACCATTATTTTTGTAGGGGTACAATCACTGCCCTTTTCCACTCGACTGGCACAGTTTCACTCATCCATGCCTTCTTACATATCTCCAACAAGCACTTCTTTCCACTCTCTCCACTACATTAATCATCTCTGCATACACCTAATCAACTCTAGATGCTTTCCCATTTTTTAGCCACTTCACAACATTCTTCACCTCTGTGAGTGTCACATTTCCTGGCACTGCATTCCTTCTCTGTACACCAGCAGTCATGTTAAAGTCGCTTTGCTCTCTCCAATCCCATTCATCAGACTTTCAAAACATTCTTTCCATCAGGTCCTTACTTCATCCATATGGGTTAATAATCTACCAGTTATGGTACATCCTTCACACTCACATTTCTTATTTTAGTACCTCTTTCCAGAATAGCTTCCTATCTTGAGAGTAATTTGCATTCATTTTTCTTCCTAGATCATCATTTACCTTGTTCTTTTTCCTCTTCAGTAATCTCTATGTGCTTCTGGCTCTCAATACAGTATATTCAGTTCTTATTTCAACAGAACTCCTGTCCTGTATCCACTCCAGCCACTTCTTCCTCCTTTCCTCCACTGCTCTCTTAAGCTCTTCATCCCACCATGCCGTACCTTTCCACTTTGTTGTTACTCTTGCAACACCACACACTGCTTTAGCACCCCTACCATAAGATGGGACAACTGGGCACTTAGCGGGGCAACCGGCCACCCACTTAAGTTATTTGCAAACTTCCCTATATAAAACCTATACCGTGAACCAAGGTGACTTCATACGATTTTGAAGGTTTTTTCATCCTGACACAATTTATTTTGGCCAAAATACTGATGTTAAGTATTACATACGTACGTGAGCCAATAACCTGTAAGTATCTAACAGCTAGATAATCTCAGTATCTCCATCTAGACGTAGTAAAATATTTTATAGGTGTCCGAGGTCACCCCGGACTGGGGAGACTTCGGACTGGCTTGGGGTGACCCCGGACACTCATTAGAAATGCACTGAAATGGGCCCCTAGTAGCTCAGCTGAATGTTTGGACAGTTCTGGGGGGTCTTCGGACACTGCATGACTTTTAAAAAAATTGCTGAAAAAAATACAAAAAAATACAGAAAAATTACAAGTAAATAGTACAGTGATATATAGCAAAAATAGATGAAAAAATAAATTTTTCATTGACTTACAACCCCAGTTTAGTTGATTATACATATACATTATAGGGAGTACATTACCACGCTATGCGCAGGTTTAAAGGCACGATTGTGACTGACTGACAGGACGGTTTAAAGCGTGCCGGCTATTTAAATGCCTAATTAAAGGGAACTTGGAATGGAGGAACAGAAGATAGGGAAGGAAAGAGCTAAAGAGTGAAGGAGCTTGGGAAGGAGAAACAGGAGGAGTTAGGAATGGAAGGGGGGAGTAGATGAGGAACAAGAGGAGGGAGTGGAGACAAACTATAAGGATATCATACCGGTACCGTACCATATGGTAACTTAAATAATGTGTGTTCTCACATTGCACAAAACCAATTAAACTAAATAATATCTCTTCTCAGACTAGAAATGTGACATAAATACGGTACATTCCCATGCTATGCGCAGGTTTAAAGGCACGATTGTGACTGACTGACAGGACGGTTTAAAGCGTGCCGGCTATTTAAATGCCTAATTAAAGGGAACTTGGAATGGAGGAACAGAAGATAGGGAAGGAAAGAGCTAAAGAGTGAAGGAGCTTGGGAAGGAGAAACAGGAGGAGTTAGGAATGGAAGGGGGGAGTAGATGAGGAACAAGAGGAGGGAGTGGAGACAAGCTATAAGGATATCATACCGGTACCATATGGTAACTTAAATAATATGTGTTCTCACATTGCACAAAACCAATTAAACTAAATAATATCTCTTCTCAGACTAGAAATGTGACATAAATACCCGGTACAGAACGAATGCCATTCTATGAGATCACAGTGACTTACTGTGGCCATGAATTAACATAAAGATTGAAAATCATATCTTCTCCTTTTTCAAGAACAGACTAGAAATATGACAAGAATAAGGCACAATAACTAGAAATATTTCAACAAAGTGAACAACTGGAATTCTAAGAGATCACACAATGACTTACTGTGGCCATGAGGTAACATCTAGATCAAAAATCATACGTTCTCGTTTGTCCAGGATTGGCTCCTGTAAGTACATTACTATGTCTGACTCGTCTATGGCACACATTTCATCACCTGGAACATTAGAAGTTACAAACACATTCTTTGTACCTCTTACATGTTTTAAGAACCTAACTTTCAATGTTTGTACATCAATGACAATAGCAACAAAATACTTACTCCTCTTTCCTGTCTCATCTGAAAGTTGTACAATCACCCAGTCATGTAGCTTAGGATTACGTGTTGGGCCTACATCTGTCTCTGCTGTCTCAGTTGTAGTTCTGGTACCAGTACCGGTACCAGTACTTGTTACTGTTGCTTGCGTCATAGCTGTCCCATCAGTGATGGTACTTGCCTCTAATTCTTGTGTCTCAAGTGTCCCATCATTACTTGCCCCTGCTGCTTCAGGAGAATCTTCTTCTGCTTGATTCACTGGCTGTATTTGCAGGTCCTCACCATCCATATCTATGATAGGGAGCTCTACTTCACTAAGTATTGCAGCAGTACCAGTACCAGTATTGGATGACTCAGAATCTGTGCTTACAGTTCCCTCTTCTCTCATTTTCCTTAGTCGCTTAGCTGTTACACTCTTGCCTGCAGGCACTTTTAGTTTCCTCTTCCTCTGGCATGATTGCTTCTTTCCATATAGCATTTCCGATAGAACACTGACCAATGACTCATCAAAATGTGATGCAAAATCACTACCGGTGGTAATACTGGCACCTGAATTTCTTGCAGGTACATGTGGGGTTGTTGCATAACCCGAGGTAGATGCTTGAGATGAGGCATTGGTACTGGTACCAGTATCAGTGTTAATCTCTGAAGTAACAGTGGTACCGGTATCAGTACCGGAAACAGTGTGTTGTGGTAGACGAGCTAGTACCTCCTGTCGGTTAAGTGGCGTTATCCCACACTTGTGAAAGCCATTCATGATATTCTTCATAATATTATCACTTATTCTATTGAGCAGTTGTCCTAAAAGCTTTGGGAACTCTGATTTTGGAAGGGACACACTTCTTCTTCCAATACTTGATGTTTTGAATTCACTTAGAATTTTACGCCAATGAGTTTTCACTGCACGGAAGACGGCAACATCTAAGGGTTGGGTGAGATGTGTAGAACTGGGGGGCAATAAAACAAAATCAATGTTGTGCTCCTCACAAGCTTCCACAACAGACAGAGAAAGGTGGCTAGCTAAATTATCCCCTATGAACAATACTTTGCCGTCCTGACGTTTTGCATGAGGTAATCCAACTTTAAAGAACCAGTCCTCAAACGTATTACTGTCGAACCACCCGCTCTCTGTCCTGTTGTATCGCACATTTGAAGGGCCACCTTCTGTCCAAGTGTCATACAAGTTTACTGCCTTGTACACCACATATGGTGGAAGCATCTTTCCAGATCCGGAACAAAAGAACATGATGGAGATGTTGGATTTTGTGTGGTTCATTACCCTCTCTGGATATCTGGTACCTCGGCGAACTAAGATTTTCTTGTTTCCTGGGTCATCAGAGAGATTGGTTTCATCATAGTTAATGATGTTACTAGGAGGCACATCTTTCAGTGTTTTTTCAAGATTATCAAAATATTGAATGATTTCAATTGGACCGACTTTAGCACGTGCAACTTTAATATTTTGAGATACCCTCTGAGCCAGTTGGTTTTTGTGGCGCAACAGAAAACACGAACTCCAATCAGTTCCAGGAAGATTGTTCTTGAAGCGTTTCACAGTAATCCCACATTCGTCTAAGTAGCACTTTATTAACATTCGCAGTTCAAAAGTGTCAATAGGCAGACCCCATTCTCCCAGTGTAATGACTCGGTTCACAATATGTAGTTCTTCTTCTGGAGTAAAGACAGTTTGTCCACCTGGTTTTTTTACATGTTTCTTTGTCATATAGTCATGTAAAGTACTTTTAGAAACATCATATTTCTTAGCAGCCTGTCTGACACTTAACTTTCCATCACGTACGTCTGCACTAGCACACTCTAAAAGGCTGCCACGGCGTTCCACCGTATAGTGTCTTCTACCATCACTGGTAGATACACTCACTCTCTTGTAATTTCGAGGCATTGTGGCTTAGTTCATCTCACACTTCATCTGTTATATAAATGCAAAAACAAAGATAAGCATGCAGACTACGTTCATTGTACAAAATATGTTTTATTACATATAAAAAAAGGAAATTAGATATGCTGTCTGACCTCAACCCTTTAAATATCCATTGTCCGAAGTCACCCCTTTAAATCCCAAAAATGCGTACACATTCACTCATGTCATGTTTACATACATTTAAAATGCAGATTTTAACCCTTTCTCTGTTCCAATCTTCAAGTTAGACGTTAAAGTAAACCTCTAGATGTGTATAAGCGTGCGGTTTGTTATGATTCGTTCACACCAGACCAAGTTTTCCCGTATTCATTTTTTCACCTAAAAATAGCATTGTCTTTATTACAATATATTCACCAGTGGAACATAATATTTTAAAAAGATAATTATACATAACATTTAACAAAACCTATGCAACATTATCCCGTTTAAAGATATACGATATCTTTCTTCATTTAGCAGCTGCGTAGCATTTAATCTTTTTATGCAAATTTCGTCCGAAGCCACCCCGTGTCCGAATTCACCCCGGTTCACGGTACATCTTTAATTTTCTAAACTTTTCTAGTGCTAATTGTATAGTTAAGTCTCCCAGCAATAACATAACTCAAAATCAACAATTAGAAATAGGAAAAAGTAGTCAACTGATCCTTGCAAGCATACGAGTGACGTTTTCGAGAATTCACCGAAGCCCCAACATTGGAAACACTAAGTGTAAGCTACCTAAGTTAGAAGTTAGGTAGAGGACTCTACTTAGGTTCATTTTATTGGACATTATCAAAGGTTGGATGGGAACTAATAACATGTTTCTACAGTTAAGCAGTACCAGGTAAGGGAAAGGGTAACTCATGGAGGGTAACTGGGCACTGTGGAGGGGCAACCAGTCACATTAACTAATAATCAATACTTAGTTTCTAAATATGTCTCAAAGGCTCCTTGTCATCTATTGCTATATTGCTAAGTTTCAGGGATGCACCAGGTTCTGAAGCTGTTAGCTCGTTTGCCCACAGAACTGCAGTGATGATGTGGAACTACAAGATGCTGAGTAGCAGTACACCTGTTTTTCCTGCCTACCATAATGTCGCCCAAACCTTGAAAAAACAACCTAACCTATTCTATAAGCCATACACTTAGAACAGAAATGTTTCTAAGTTTGTTTAATTTGTTGTATTAAAAGTTTCCATAGCGTCAGTCTATGGAAAAAAACAGGTGTACTGGTACTCCCAGTACACAGAATTATACCAATTTGAGGTCTTCCTTATGTACTGCCATGTTTAACATGTAATGCCTGAACGAGTTTATCTTTTCAGTAGCAGTCAACTGTAATGATCCCTATTATACAGTCAAAGAAGTCGCATTTTTTATCAATCTGCTCCTTGAAGACCAGAATTTTTTGTGGTACTGTACATTTACGCACAGAGTGTTAGAACTGTCCGTTTTAGGTACTTAAATCTTAAAATAGTAAAACCTGCCTAAGTTTATGTTATTTAGTAGCAGTCAACACTAATGAGCACCTTCATACAGTAATAAAAAAGTCTGGGTGCCTGGATGCCCCATTGCATGGGGGTAAATGGGCACCCTGTTTTATTTCTAAGCATGTTTTTTTTTTATCCTTAAGTATGCGTCTGGTTCCAAAAGGCAGCCCTAAATGAGCAATTTAAAAACATTTTTCACTGCTGCATGTTGTGCTGCTGTACTGTACATTACTATTACTATACAATATTGTACATTTCAGTATAATGTTCAGACTGAAATACTCGTTATATAACATTACAGCTTAACAACACTACTGCAACATTAATGTGCGTTGTACATAACTAAACTGACACTGCTGTACTGTACACTACTGTACATGACAGTATATGTCAAACAAGATACCCTAGAACAGAAGTCCCTAGGATTAAAGCTCCAGCAAAGATAATAAACTTGTGTATTATTTCCTTTATTTGTTTAACAATAACCTATCCTGACCTAACAACCTAAAATAACCTGAACTTAGGTAAATGAACAACCTAAGCTAACCTAACCTTAACTGAACAACTGTACCTAACAACATAAATAACCTAACCTAACAAAACTTAACAAACATAACCACATCAAACAAGCTAACCTAACCCAACAGAAAAAATAATAATCTTAACCTGATCTAACAAGCTAAATTTATCTAACCTTAACACTGGTCAGAGATTCATGGACCATTTTTGGTCATTCCTCACTTTTACCAGAAAATACTGCATGATTCCTCTTGAACTCCCAATAGGGGATGGAATACCCCTTGGGAGTTATTTTAAATAAATAATTACTCTAGAGTTGTTTATAAAATTTTATGGCATGGAATTTTGTGGTCTTATAGAAATTTCTGGAATGTTCTAGGAATATTATGAAGATTTTGTACTTGTATGTAGCATGACAATTATTTGAGGGCCCAAATTTTGCCCTTACTCTTAAAATGAAGAAATCAGAAGTCAAAAACTGTCAAACCTCTAACTAACACATGAAAGGCTTTTAGGACCCTTTTGGCTTTTTCTACTTATGCCGCCCTTGGAATGTCCAAATTCCTCCTGCTCCCTTCCCCTAACTTAAACTAACTCAACATTACCCTACACTAAATTAGTCTAACCTAACAAATTAAGCTAACTTTAACCTACCCCACTCCAAAAATAAACTAACATAATCTAAATAACCCATTTTACATAATCCAATCTAACCTAAAAGTAACCAACGCTTAACCTAACCTAGCCAAATTCTTAAACTAACTTAATCTACCAATGCTAACCTAACCTTAAATTAGCCTAACCTAAGTTTAACCAAGCTAACCTTACCATAACCCAATCCAAAAATATACAAACCTAACCTAACGGAAACTGACCTAATCTAGCCTAAACTTAAACTAACCTAACCTAGCCTAATTTTTAAACTAACCTAATTTAACTGAACACTAACCTAACCTTAAATTGGCCTAACAAAGTTAAACTAAACTAACCTTACATAACCCATCAAAAAATAAATAAACCTAACCTAACAGAAATTAACCTAATCTAACTTAAACAAACTAACCTAACGTTGATCTTAAATTAACCAAACCTATCTTGAAGCAGTATCTTAAAAAGGGATTTCTATTTGAGGGGTTTGACCTATTAGGCTATTCTCCTAGGGGATTTTGTCCTGACTGTACACTACTGTACAACATGACACATTATACTACTGTGTACAGCATTACACCTTACAATATTACGCACTAACTTTACTGTATACTGATGTAGGCTACACCATTAAAGTACACTATGATTTTGTACAACACTAAAGCATACTTTAATACTGTAAAACTCTAATGTACACTATAATACTAAACAACACTATCATGCACAAACATACGACACTAACGTACACATACTACAGTAGAACACTGATGTACACTAATTTACACTAGTCTACAATACACCACACTTTGTACTGTTGTATAGCACCTCAATAAACTACCCAATATATTGAAATACAGTAATTTGGTTACACAAAAGAGAATGCTTAATTAGGTTTGCTTACGAGAGACTGAAAGATAAGGGAGACATTAACCCCTAAAACGCGGATCGTCGCATTTGCGACGGTCGGCCCAAAGGGCAGAATGGCGGGTCGTCGCGTTTGCGATTTGAGTTAATTTTGAATAACCGCGGGCAAGCAGGCTCAAGCTGGTATTGTCTATCAGTCCCGCCACCCGTGAGCTACTTTTAGCACACTTGACCTTTGTACTACTGACCTCGGTTGTTGCCAAGTCTCATTTTTTTTACCCACGGACGCACCGATGCGCGGCCCTCCCTCGTCGTGCGATATGGCAACGCGCGGACGGCTGATACGTGTCAATCTGCGCCGTCATCTCGCAAGCACTTTTTGCTATTGGGAAACGCTTGTTTCCCCAGTTGTCACACTGTCATTTTTTCGCGCGGTTTGCCCCAGAATAGCGTCAGTCCACGCAAATCTGCCACGGTGACACCATGTCAAGCTCTAGCTCTTCTAGTTCCGTGCCTTCTAGCCCTCCGAAAAAGGGTTTTGTTACCTCAACGCCCTTCAAAACTTTACCAGTGACTACCAAGGGGCTAAGTGACTCGGCCATAGCCTCAGAACTGTTGAAAGCCTCTATGGACTATGGCAGTGACGTGGGTGTTTTGTCTAGCCTGGCTGAATCCGAGACACAATCAAGTGCTGATTCAGGCCCTGAAGTGATTATTTCTGTGCCGGAGGAGACTGTGACTGTGCCCAGCACCTCAACAGGGAAGGCCCCGGTGAAAAGGGGCCTCGAATATGGAAAGGGGGAAAAAAGGAAGGAAGCGGAGACCCCAGTGAACCGCCATTGTCCCCTACGCCACGTCACACCACCGCAAGCCCGCCACGTTCTCCCAGCCCTGTTCTCTCGTCCTCCTCGTCTGCTGTCCTGTCTCCTGAGTCATCGGAGTCTCCATCACCACCGAGAAAGGGAAGCAGACGAGCAATTTTACGTATGAGAGGTTATCGTAGGCCTAGTGTTCGTGTAAGTAAAGTTAAGTCCCCTAGGCTAACTCCCACTAGGCAACTCATGAGTCACGCCACCGCGGGTGACCTTGACCCAAGCGATAATGTCCCTCCCACCACCACCACCACCACCACCACAACACCAACACAGCCTGGGATAGCCTCTCCCTTACCTACTATTGCCCAGCCTGCCTCACCCACTCCCACACGACCTGCCTCACCCCCCGCCGCCCCAAGCACCTCCCAGCCTAGGCAGGGAACTTTAGATGCTTTCGTGTGGTCAGAGGGATCAGATTTTGTGCCTGAAGATCTGCCCTTTGACGAAAGTGAGTGTGGACTTCAGGCTGACTTCCCTGTGGACGACGATGGTGAATGCGTTGACTACCTGTTGGCCTTCCTTGACGACGAGGTTATGGAGCACATCTGTACCGAGACAAACAGGTACGAGGGGCAATGTACGCCAGTTCGCGAAGGAGAAGGTGAGGCTGCGACGCCATCCACGTCGCGGATGGCATCATGGGTGCCTCTGACGATCCGCGAGCTTTTTGTATTTATTGGATTGATGTTGCTTATGCCGCACAACTGGAAGCATAAGTTGGAAGAGTACTGGGGTTCCGACGAGCTGTGCTCAACACCCATATTCAATAAATACATGAGCCGCGATCGTTTTAGGCAGCTGATGACTTATCTTCACTTCGCGAATAATGATGAGCCTTCCCAAACTGACCCATTATGGAAAGTGAGGGGAATCCTGAACATGATCAAAGATAAGTTTACGAGGTTCTTGCGCCCGTTCAAGAAAGTCGTGATTGACGAGTCTTTGGTATTGTTCAGGGGCCGTCTTCGGTTCGTCCAGTACATTCCAAGCAAACGCCACCACTTTGGAATCAAGTTTTTCGTGCTGTGCGACTGCAAGACGGGGTTCATCCTTGACTTCGTCATCTACACCGCCAGCAATGTCGATTTGGATAAGACTGACCCCCTTGGATTCTCTGGTTCTGTGGTGAAAGTGCTTTTGGAAAAGTACTTTGGCGAGAATCATGTCCTGTATACGGACAATTACTATACAGCTCAAAAACTCGCCAAGTACCTTTCAGAACACGGCGTCGGCTCCTGTGGCACTGTCAGAAGTAAAAGGGCACATTACCCTGCCTTCCCAGAGGCTGAAAAGTCAAAGCGGGGAGACGTGCACCTGAAGAAATCTGACAAGATGCTTGCGATCAGGTGGCATGATAAGAGAGTCGTGAACATGCTCACCACAGTACACAAGGGTGAAATGCTGGCAACAGGGAAGGTCGACAGAAGGACTGGCGAGCCTGTGATGAAGCCTGATGCTGTCATTGACTATAACGTCAATATGCGGCTGGTGGACAAGTCGGATATGATGATTGGAGAGACTGTCTGAGGAAAAATCGTCGTTGGTACAGGAAGGTGTTCTTGCACTTGATTGACATGTGCATGTTGAACGCCTTCATCCTGTATAAAATCAAGAACAGGAAGCCAGCCAACTACTCTCTCAGACGATTCTCCAAGACTTGTGTCTACCAGCTGCTTCAGTGTTACGGCCAGGTGCTTTCTACAGGTCCCAAACGCCACCCTCACACACCTCCAGACCGCCTACAGTGTATGGCCTACCTTCAGCGACACCGCCTGGAGCCACTGCCAGCCACTGCAAAGAGGGGGAAAGCACTGAGGAGGTGTCATGTGTGCAGCCACACTACCAGGCAGGAAAGAACTTTTAGGCGCACCTCCTTGCAGTGCAAAGAGTGCAAAGTTCCCCTCTGTGCTTACCCGTGTTTCTTCGACTACCACAGCCTAAGTAGATTTTGAAAATAAGGGTAAAAATATTGGGAAAAATACTGAGAGTGACAGTGATAATATTGTTTAGTTTTCTTTTACGTGCTGACAGTGACAGCCTGATGAGTGTAAATTAGTGTATGTACTTGTAAAAGCACTGACAGTTACAGTGTTTTTTGTTGTAAATAATTGTACATAGTAATCATATAAGTATTGCGAGTGACAGTCACTCCAGTGTAAAAAGATGAAAGCATATTTTCCTATTCTATGTTCTGAAAGTGAAAGTTTTTTGTGTATAAAATATTATTTTTATAACACTGGACAGTGACACTGATGAATAAGGCAAAAAAAAAAAACAGATACAGTGAAAGTGAGCGATAGAAATGAAGTGCGAGTGGCTGACAGGAGCGAGAATAAAGTGCCTGCCGTAAGGCTGAATAAACTCGCGCCGCGGTGGTCTTCCTCAGTCCCAATCCACAATACTGGCAGTGACATTGATTTTTATGGCCGTAATAGTGACAGGCAAACGTTTGCGAAGTCCTATGATGGAAAAAAAAGGAGTATACGTGTTTTTTGCCGAGAAAAGGCAAATGTGACAATACTGACGGGAAGATCGCCACCGCGCTGCATGTCGGCCGTGCGCTCCGTCCATTTTAGCCTTATTTTCAGTTCTTATTTACAAATACGGATTCCAAACAACCTGTATGTTGTTGTATAAAGTGTACTGTGACAGATTGAGGCTGTGGTAGAAAGAAAACCGGGTTCTGGAGGTGTGAGAGTGAAGACTTTGTTACCCAACTTTGCAAGTCTTCACAAGTCCTTTGGTAGTCAACGAAGGCTCAACATGTGGCTCAGGAGATAGCTGAATGTAAGTAATATATGCCATAAAAATTTTAATGCTCTAGGGTTAATCTATGATTTTTGGCAAATATTTTTCCACAGGTACTCAGACCCCGCTACAACCCCGCCACAGCGGGGGGATCGTGCGTACACAGCTGCGTTTTAGGGGTTAAGGGTGGTCAGGCCCACTCTTTGCGGTGATCATAACTCTGGTTCCCATAAGGTCTCGGAAAGTGTTTTCCAACGCTGCAGCTGCGTTAGTGCATCTGGCCCCAGGATACATAGAACCGAAAAATTACACTTGCTGATTGCAATGTAAACAGAGGGGTTCGCTGAAGAAGATCATCTGACGAAAATGCAATTTACAGGTAGCCCTTATTTGTGCTGGACTGGCTCTGTAAGTCATTAACCCCTTAACTGCGGGGCGTCACTTTCGTGATGCTTGGGAGCAAGGGATCATACCACAGGGCGTCACTTTTGTGATTCTGTGTTATTTTGAATTCACCCGGTCTTTTAAGTGGTGGCTTGTATCATCTATCAGTACTGCCAATGTCCAACACTAGTCAGCACTCCTAATCTCATCTGTACTCCCATCCATTGTTGACAATTTAGCCATTTCTCCCCGTTCTTGACTCCCCTCCCTACCTCCCCTCCATTACCCTATCCTCCCGCCTGCCCGGCCGTGCTACGTTAAGTAAATCTTCCCTGGAATTTTCCACTGATTTCATCCATTGAAGTAAGCCCTATGCCCTATTCTTATACCAAATAATATATACAATAAAAAAATAAGGTAAGTGAGAGTGCAATACACCTGGAATTGGCTAATTATCACCTGACAACACCTCATGTGCACTCGTTTGCTAATTTTCGCTGTTTATTTCCTCTTGAAATATGCCGTATAATCTATTCTCGTAATAAAAATATATATAAGGAGGGAAGGGAGAAGCCAAAGTGATATTTACATTCACCTGGAACTACCTAATTTATTATGTATTGTCTAGATTTCCTGCCAATCATTTCATGGCGTATATATTAGCAGCTGTCACCAGGCTGAAATTGGCAGCACTGCACTTCCCCTAGGCAGGCCACCACACACTGTATTCAGTTTACTGTCGTCTTTCAAAATGAAAGCACGTCGGATTCGCGCCTGTCAAATTCCGCCCCTTTTTAGCCCCATTCAAAGGGCCCCGTGACCTCTACCCTCTACTAAACCTCGTGTGGAATGAGGCAAAGGGATAAATGAGTGTTGTGGAACGTGAACTGGCTAATTTGTCAATGAAAATGATAGAGAGTGACTACGATCTTTCTGGTGAGTAAAACAGTGCAAGTGGAAATGTAAATAATGTGTAAATAATGTGTAAACAGCAAGTGAAAGCAATGAATGTAAATATAAGTGAACAATGGAAAATAGTTTTATAAGTTACTGCAAGTGACAGTGCCTAACACAGTGTAATTAAAATAGAAATGTAAATAATGTAAATAAAATAGAGATTGTAAATAGAAATGTAAATGAGTACCGGTAGTAATATAAGAATACGAGTATATATACTAGGAGTAATGAAAGTGAAAGTTTCACTCTAGCATGTATGAATACTATGAGTTATGAAAATGAAAGTGACAGATTCACTCTCAATGCTAGTGTACAGGACGAGAAAGTGAATGCAACGTATTTTACTGAAAAACTGAATGGCTACAGTGACAATAAACTACTATTACTGAAGGAAACTTATGGATAGAGACTGTACATATATATGTTAAATAGTAATTGAAATATAAACTGTGTTTTTATGAATAACAAATGACAGAACACCAGCGGCAAACGATCGGAAGTGGGAAGGTCATATGCGCTCGTAATTTTCATTGCTTTCACAATGTTTTTTTTTTTTTGGAGTATGGATTCCAAACTATCTGAGAATCATAGAATAGTGTTTCTAGTGATAATATCAGGCTGTGGTAATCATATTACGGGTTGTCGGGAAGTGTAAAAAGGAGACTTAGTTACCCAACTTCAGAGGTCTCCACAAGTCCTATGGTACTCGATGAAGGCTCAACAAACATCCCAGGAGAAAGCTGAAGGTATGTGCCATAAGCATATGTAATTTTAATATTCTAGGACTAATAACTGATTTTTGGCAAATATTTTTAGAGAGTCTGTCGGAGTGCGAATATGCCCACGGGACATGCAAGTCAAAGCAAAACAAGCCCGCGGTTTAGGGGTTAATATTTAGCCACCTGCACCCTAATTTTATGTAGATCGTGCTCATCTCATTTCATTTATCACTTATGTGTCTTGCTGGCCATTCTCACTCTCCCCAAGCTGCACGAAGACTACTCCTGACCATGCTTGGGTAAGATACGAATATAGTCTTGGTTTCAATGATCAATGCTTGGGCCAGCTTCGTATCACTTTGGCCAACAAAAACAGTGCAGCTTGGTTTCACCAAAGATGGCTTCGTATCCAATCCGTCAGCCTGGATGACAAAAATGCAGCTTTAACCTAACCAACTGAGGCAGGCTTGCTTAGAATAATTTTCTTAAAAATAATGAAAAGCAAACAGGGAAAAAATGAATGGTGAATAAATTAGCAATAATTACCATACCAGTGGGGAAAAAAAGGGGAATCCAAAACTTCACTGCAGCCAGCCTGACCCATGATGCTGTAGATGTGGTCAGAAGGGCAAGACCCTTGGTGTTTACGGCAACAGCTGCAGAAGGGCATTGCAGCACACCCACACTCTGCGGCTGCTCAGCTGGTACTAAGGAATAAAGAAGATAAAATTAATGTACTGCATATATCAATCAAAACTTACAACAGGTACAGAGCGCAACTTATGCTGAAATAAATAAATAACTTAATGCACTGTAAATGTCATGACAATGGGCAAAGAATCAGATAGTAAAAGTTGAAGTCTGTGCTGCCTGTTAAGTGAAGACTACCCACTCAAAGGTCAGACAGCCACCTCCTAATGTTTAACCTGACTGAGTTCCTGTTACTGAGAAATTTAAAGAACTTCAGCATAACACCATCACTACTGAATGCTGGCACGTCTAACCACTGAATTTAAGACCACAAATAAGCACACCTAACCAAGGCGACTTCAAAGATTAATCATAAAATCCCAACTGAACCCTTTCAAGATATGCAGAAATACAAACAGCATTTAAAATAAAGTAATATTGGTAAATTATAAAACTAACCATAATATTTAACTACTGACATTAAACTCACTTCAGTTCCATTATTACCCCACTTGCATGTCTAACTACATAAATTTCAAATATTAAAGGACAAATCCCAATTGAACCCTTTTAACACATAATACAAATAATAATTACAATACAATAATAAAAAGAATTGTTGGCAAACAGCAAAACATTACCATACCATAGTGGCTATTTAATTATTGACATTCCAATTAGCAATGAAGGGGTCTCTGGTAAATTACCTAGTTTTAAATTTCTGAACTGAAAATACACGGCAACAAAAATCGTAAAAATGTACTGGAGAAAATTTTGCCCAAATCATCCACATCGGCATCATCATTCCAACCCACTTTCTCCTACTTCCCTTTCATTCCTCTTCTTCCATTCATCTTCACACAACCCTCACACCACCACAATTCTCCCTATATAAGCAAAACATCTACAGCACACTTACCATTGTGAATACTTGTGATTTTCTCCGACCCTTCTATGGGCCACTTCCTGCCTTGTGATGAGAAGCATAACAATGGCGTCTAAGGTACGGGTCCTGTAATATGTTTTAATTTCTTCTATCTCTCCAAGTTGTAGTATTTATTAAGTTACTTGGTCAAACCGTACAAATAATGCAATAAATCTGTATGTCTGCCGCAAAGATTATTGAAATTATAACTTAACTTATAATACATTACTGCCAAGCTACAAGATAAACCGGATTCTTGAGGTACACACAAACGTTTGCCCAAATCCCTGAATATTCTTTGAAATCACATTCACATGACATCATTTGACCCCAACATTTAAATCATCTTCATATATCTGCTTAGTCGGATTAAAAATTGACGTTTTATGCCCATGTTAACCGGCTGGAGATATGCAACTGTGTCCATTCGAGTATCAAACCTCCCCACTTCTTTCTCTGGGTGAGACGCTGTCAACCACAGGAACCTCGTTTCACTGCATGGGACACCCTGCTGGGGCTGTTGCTTGCCTACGGTTGATGTGTCTGCTCGGTCTCAGTATTAAAGTAATATCACGGTAAACCACCGAAAGTAAAACAGCTTAAATCAAGTTGCAGTTTGAGAGAGAGAGAGAGAGAGAGAGGTGAGAACTGTATATAAAATGACCCCAGCCTGACAAGTGATAGGAGGGATGCAGATATTCTCATAATTCCCTCTCTTGTTCTTTCCTTCACTCTCGTCAACCTACATCTGAAAGAGCAACACATCTAGCATCCCCAGTATCTGTAAGCTTGGACTAACTATCAGTAAGCTAAAACCAAACAAGGACCCAGCACACCCTTCATTGTACATGTTCATAACACTTCTCAGCCCGCCATCCAAGATAGTCAATGTTCTCCCTTGCTTCACAAACACCGTGCCAACCAACCTCATATAACATGAATCTAATGGCATGAACTCTGCACAAATTACACTTCTTGCAACAACAGACAGTAAAACCTTTAATACCATCCCCTTTCGCAATAACTCCCCAAATCCAACAAAAACACGGAGAATTCACCAAGCACAAGCATGCCAACTATTTATCAGGTAAAGAAACACACATTATGCTCCAGGACAAATCATCATTATCATGAAACTTTTCTGACAGTTCCAGAGGGTTCCGTTCTTTCGCCTACACTCTTCAGCCTATACATGCCCACAAACATGTTGCCTCATAGGCATGTAACATTTGAATAACAACCTTACACTGCACTGCAGACACAGTTTGCACACTACAAGATTATCTGAACAGTTCAGATAGATGTTGAGGACAACAGGCTGATGATCCCTCCAGCTAAATAATTCACCATTACATTCACCAGCAGCAATGATGAGCACAGATACTCCTCTAACATCACACTTAACAATGCTCCTGTGCCACACACACCCTCGTGTAAGATCCTAGGAGTGACATGACACTGAACTCACCTTTAACGATCACATCAAGAGGCAATGCATCCTCAGACTCACTATACTCAGGGCAGACAGACTTTGGATAACGAAAAGAAACACTCTTCTTACTCGACATAAAATATATCAGATCAATAAACTCCTATGCCTTCCTGGCATGAGCCCCCATCCAGTCTAACACCCACTACAATATCTTTCAGACCATACAAAAGTGCCGTATGCATCAATGCTGGCTGCACCAAAACCTCTTGTAACAGCTCACTTACACTTTGAAACCAAAGTTCTCCCTGTTAGTGAATCTCAACATGAGACACAAATCTACATGGCATCGTGTGCTAACACAAGACCCCATCATTACATGACAAAGCCTCACAATACAGCTTGGCACTTTAAACAGCCACCACACAAACATTACCAGACCCTCTTCAACAACATCCCACATTCCAACACTAGTCATGAAGAAACACCAACATACTCGTTTCACGTGAAGGGCAATACAATAACTCTATCTGAACACTAGTACAAGCCCCCTCCTCCACCTCCTGACATTCATTCATCAGAGGTATCCACAAACTGAGCTGATTTGGTGCATCTAACTAGGCCTAGATCAGGGCATCACGCAATCTTCCTCGGTTACTGCCTTTTTTAGATTCGGGTGTGTGGAGTCACAGATGACATGTGCCCCACTCGCAGAATAGGGCCACACTCCACACAACATCAAGTATAAGAAACACAGGGGAAACGTGGACCAAGGAGAACGTTTCATCATACACAGGGAGACAGTCCAGCACACTGAGCATAACTATGGGGACACATGTATATAGTTGTTTAATGTCTATGTGCTGGCAAATTGATAAAGCAGAGTGGTTAGACCTGACTGGTCATTATCTGCATATGACGCTTGTTTTGCTTGCTGGATAAGTGTATGAACATGGGGCAGGGTTGGTTTCAATGTTTGTGGCTAGGAGTAGATGTGAGTTGCTGGTTAGACTATCTACAGACCATGCGGGAAAAAAAAAAAAAAAAAAAAAAAAAACGCAAAGAAGTATATTCTCTGGGAACATTGCTTTCTGTCACTGCTGCAGGCAACTCTTCTCAATTGAGAACTTGGGGAGGAAGTTGCAGTGCACTTGTATAACTGGCCAGATTTATCATCATCATATATCAGTGACACCATTTGGAGGTCCTGGTGTGAGCAGCTGGCGTCACTCAACTCAGGTGTCTATCCACCTTTTTTGGGTTGACTGGTAAATTGAGTTCCAAGGATAATACCTAGGGGAGGTAACTTGGGTAACCTGGATGATGCAATGGCCTTGTATTACAGGATATTGGGTAAATAACCCACCACAGGCTCAAAGGCCTATGTTACAAAGAAGAGCACTGCGGCGAAGTACCTTACGGCGTCTGACCCCACCTCTACCTTTACATGTAAAGGCATCTCTCACCAGCACCAAGAAACACTCTTACAGGTATATAATAATAACGCAAGAAAAAATATACTGTATACTGTACACATTTTCAATGGAAAACCAAAACTGAGAATATATAAGTTTTTTAAAATAATATAAATATGGATTATAACGAGAGTAAATACAGTACTTGACATGTACTTACATTGTCATTCTGTTTCTCATCCACATATTGTTGTTGATAAGTCTGTAGAGCTAAGATGATATCTGTTACATCTGTGATGAATTATGTTCAATCTGCCTTGTACATCGTCCTCAGTGCAGTCTTTTCCCACCCAAAAATGGATCATTAAAAAAAAAAAAAAAAAAAAAAAAAAAAAAAAACAGGGAGACCTAATCATTAGTATTGCCAGTGAGACTGGCCACACACTAATTCACTCATCACTGAAGTCCCTGAAATCCTGGCTCCACCTCACAGGTATAATCATCCACACGTTTCTTCATATAACATATCACATACTAAGACACAAGTCAAGAGTGAGAGCAGTGGAAATGAGTTATTTAAGAGGAGCCTGTGGAGTCACATGGAGAGACGGGCTGACGAATGAGGATATAAATGAGCATTGTGGTGTGGATGTGATAGGAAGCGTTATGAGGAACACACTGAGGTGGTTTGGCCATGTGGAGAGGATGGAGGGTGAAAGACTGACGAAGAGAGTGTATGTGAGTGAGGTGGAAGGGGGAAGAGGGAGGGGGAGGCCGAGGATGAGATGGAGGGATGGGGTGGAGAGGTATATGAGAGAGGGCGGTGTGAGTTGGGAGCAGGGCAGTGAAATGGCGGGGGACAGGGCGACTTGGAAGCGATTTGTTTGTGGCCACCCCAAACGGGATTGAGGCGTCTGGCAATAGATAGATAGACAGACAGACATACTAGCTAAGTCAGTTAAGTGAATATCAAATTACACAGTGGATACCAAAACCATCATGCACTCCTCTGTACAAAATTTATCCAAACAGTTTGGTCCCATTTGTTCTCTAGTCTCATCAACCTCCGTATCTCATTTTCTCTCTCACTCATTTGCCCACTTTGTTTTTGGCCTATGCCTACTCCCACCTTCAAACTGATTCACACACACCCTTTTCATTACCATATTTATACCCATTCCCTCCATAACACCATACCTTCTAAGTATACTCATTAGTGGTGGAGAGGGATGCCTTCATGTGGTGGCACTGATATGGTCTGCCAGTGGAGTTGTCTCATTATGCCCTTGTTCCTCAGCCCCCCCCCCCATCTCCCGAGAGGAGGATAGTGGACTGTGGAAGAATGGCAACATTGGCCTGCAGTCCACCTGGGTCACAACCAGATGGGTCTGGTTACAACAACAACAACAACTGATCCATCCATCCATCCATCATCCAGTCCTGTGTTGTCCCATGAGGAGCGAAGCAGCCCGGGGCTAGGCAAGTTGGTCCTGACATTTAAGATGACAGTCACCAGCCTCACACATCCCTGAGTGTCATTACATGAGCAATAAACCCCAACCACCCCTTGGATATAAACCTTCACAGGCTCAATCTGATTGGTGTGCTGTGATTACTCACTAAACTACCAAGTGCCAAAATTGGGTTATATGGTTACCACACAGCACAGTAAATAGTTTCCTGGTGTACAGGAAACCATTTGGCTTGTCACTCACTGTAGAGTCACCCACAGGCAGAAGTAAGAGGAAAGAATGAAAGAAAGACAGAAGTGGGAGTGTAAAGTCACCTGTAGGCAAATGGACGAGAAGAGAATGAAGGAAAGAAAGAGAGAAGAGGATGGAAGGAGAGAAGGATGGAGTAGAGGAAAGGGCAGACACACGAGCGCAGAACTACATCGAGTGAGTGGATGGTGAGTGCCCCCACCTACCACTAACAACAACTGATAATAGTAATAATAATAATAATAATAATAATACTCTCTTCATCACTTTTGTCCAAAGACTTCCTTACTCTGCATCTTTCATGAGTTATTATGTCCACAGACTTCCTTACTCTACATTTTCCATTAATCATTATTCTTATCCTGTCCCATTGCTACACTTCACACACATTCCTCAATAACTTCATCTCCATTGCTCTAATTCTATTTTTGGTTTTCATGATGCACCAGTCTCTCACAAACACTTAAACTCCTTCATGCAATTGTCTTGTGGCTACCACACTCAGAACTCTATTTCTTATCAACACTATCATACCACCAGCAACTTTCCTTCCTTGTGCTACTTTACCTTCTTCTTCCTTTACACATTTATCTCTCTTCTCTGTCACTGTGGTACAGTAAAATATATATATATATATATATATATATCTATCATCCAATCCTACATTGCCCCATGAGGAGTGTAGGAGCCCGGGGCTAGGCAGTTGGTCCTAACATTTAAGATGAGAGTGACCAGCCTCACTCATCCCTGAGTGGCATTACATAAGCAATAAACCCCAGCCATCCCTTGGATATAAACGTTCACCAGCTCAATCTGATTTGAGCGCAATAATTACCCACTAAACCACCAGGCGCCAAAATCTGGTTATATGGTTACCACCTAGCACAGTAAATGGTTTCCTGGTGTACAGGAAACCATTTGGCTTGTCACTCAGTGCAGAGTCACCCACAGGCAGAAGGAAGAGGAAAGAATGAAGGAAAGAAAGACGGTAGAGGGAATGTAAAGTCACCCGTAGGCAGAAGGCGAGGAAAGAATGGAGGAAAGAAAGACAGCAGAGGATGGAAGGAAAGAAGGATGGAGGAGAGGAAAGGGCAGACACCCGACAGCAGCACTACATCGAGTGAGTGGATGGTGAGTGCCCCCACCTACCACCAATATATATATACTGTATATACATTTGCCTTAATGACCAGGTTAGGTTAGGTTAGGTTAATTTAGATGAATGCTAAGTTATGCTATGCATTCATCTAAATTAACCTAACTCAACTAACCTAGCCTAACCTAACCTAAACTTAACCTAGAGTATCCCAACCTAACCTAACTGCAGCCTAAATTATCCTAACTTTAATTAACCCATCCTAATTTAAACGCATTTCATGAATTCCCTACAGATTTCATGAAGTCACTGGTTACACAAATTCCCAGTAATATGTACAGTATATACAGTACCCTCGCATTCAGTATGCGTTTGTCCAGTACTATTCTCGTCAAGTATGGTCAGAAAAAAAATTAAATATTGTAGTGCAGATTTGTTGGGCTAGTATGGATTGGCCGTGCAAAGTGGGTCAAAACCAGAGAGTTCTTCTCTAGTACTGACGTGCTGTGTCCAGTACATCTACCCAAGCGCACGCGCGGGAAAATAGCCAACACCGAGGAACGTTTCCCTAGTACTGCTGCACCAGTCCAGTATGCCTTCCTCGTGACTTGTGCCAGCCAAACTGCAGTATTGCACTTCCCCCTGATGATGAAGATGACGATGCGTCGTTGTGTAACTATGAGGGATTTATGAGGGAGGTTGAGGCAGAGAGGCTTCCTCAGGATCCAGAAGGCCATCCTCCAGGAGTCAGTAGGACCTCCTACTGTCTTGGAAACTCCCCCCCCCCCCCCGAAGCCCATAACCACTCACCCTAAAGGTTGGTAAAATCTTAGTTGTGTCAAAATGTAGTTAAGTCAAATTCTGGGGGGACTTTTTCAAGGCTTGTCTGACATTATTCATTTTTCCCATAAGGTCTGTTATTTGTCCAGTATGGATTTAGTCCAGTACGGTAGTACTGTCTGACAAAAATACCATTCGGGATGCGAGGGTACTGTATATATATATATATATATATATGTGTGTGTGTGTGTGTGTGTGTGTGTATGCGCGCACAAGCGCGCCATGCATGAGTGCGTGCGTGCGTGTGAGGTGTAAATTTCTTAAAACATTGATATCTGTACACAAATTCCAATGGACTGTGATACAGGGAACAGTAGCCTACTTGAAGCATAGGTCAAATCTGGGGAGCCAACCATGTTCACTATCACTAACTAAAATAAACTCTCGGTGTAATTCAGCCAACCCCCTCACTGGATAGTGTAGAACGCCGGATATTGCAGTGTACCCCCCATCAGCTCAACATTCAGCGTTAAGCCAGATAATATTATTATCCGTCCTCACCCAATATCCTAAAAGCTTTCCTACGATATTACCCTTGAGCAAAAGATTAAAATTAAGCATAAAATACAATACGGTATTGATACAGTATATATAGTCCAGTAATACAGTACATTATATAATCATACTTTAACACCTAGAGTTGGCACTGATAGAGAGTACATATGCACAGATATGTCCTCACTACACACTACTTGGAGCGCCAAGGCACTGAGCACTAGGAAGCCACAAGGTTAATCACAGAACTACAGCAATGAGTGAGGCATGGGAGGCCACAGACCAAGTCACAGCATTACGGTTTGGCCACTACATGGGTCACATGAGCAGGGCGCATAAATACGTCCTCAATGTATGATGTACACAGGAGCAACTGAGAGAGCAACGGTAGGTCTGTCAAGCTGGGTGGACCACTCCTGCAACACATTCTCATTGGCTGGAACCATGCAGGGTTTTCCTGAGTGCCTGTTGGGTCCTGCGTCTGAGCATAGGACTGCCAGTTGCTTCCCATTTCGGTGCTGGATATTGCTTTAACTTAGCCAAGCAAAAAGTGCCAGATATTGCACTGGGCCAGTTATTGCAACAACAGATAATTGAGAGTTACTGTAGTACTGTTCTGCAGTACCTGCCATTATAAATTTGTGTTGCTTTGTTCACAGATCTTACACCATACAAGACACTCCTCTCCACAATGCTTTTGGTGTTTGATACTCCTCTTCGACTTCCTTACACGGTGAAAATTAATTCCTACAGTATCTTTGGTAGTATGTGGTGGTGACCATTATCCACTCTCTTGATGCAGTGCAGTGTACGTTTCCTTCACCTTTATCATTCGTTTTCTGTGTGTGCCTTCCTCTCATCCTATTTATCCCATCTTTCCTGTCACTTTTATTATTCGTCTTTCCTTTTCAGTGACAAGCCTAACGATTTCCTGTAAGCCACGAATCCATTTACAACACTGGGTGTTAACGTTATAACCAACCCATGCTTGTTCCCTAAGTATCAACAAATAGGTTGTTGAAGGGTTAGTGCCCCTCGCAGTAAAACAACAAACTAAAAAACAAACTGCCACTCCTTATGAGATTATGGCACCTGGCTATTGACAGAGAGACTTTTGTCAGAACTACATCAGATTTTTTATGTCACTGATGTACAGCAACTTTAAACTTTCCACTTTCTAAACCATCCTCTTCGAAAGCTCTATTTTCCTGAGGAGTATGCTGAGCTCAACCAAGGTGGCCTGTCTAGGCAAGACTCCCTCTGATAAGAATATGCATGCTAGCCTTTCAGAAGCTGAGTGTTGAACTACCAGAACCCATATCCTCTTGTCAGTTAACCAGTACTCCTAATGAACTGAATTTTTGGCACTCTTCACCTGCCATATCTCTGCTTTAAGTCTGTTGAGAGTTGCCTGGTTAGTCACTCTTTCAAATAAATGAATTAATTGCTGTTTTACTATGGGGAGCCAGGATTATGAAGAAAAACTTTTTACAATGTCCTAACTGAAAATCAAACCTAGGCATGTTTCCCCTCCTGGTATTTAAAAACTGTCCTGCAGCCATTTGTTATCTCTACACACCACAGTACATGTAGCACCATGGCATGATGGAATCCACACACATATAGTTCTTCAGAATATTCACTTACTTCCTATCTATCTATCTATATATAGCCAGATGCCATAAATCCATAAGGGATCTGCTACTGAGAGTGACAGATTTATGGGAAGGGGCACTAACCCTATGCCAACCCACTTGTTGACACATAAGGAACACATGTGGGTTGGTTATATGGTTACCACCCAGAGTTGTAAATGGTTTTCTGGCTTACAGGAAACCGTTAGGCTTGCTACTCAGTGTAAAGCCACCTGAAAAGGAAGGACGACTAATCAAAAGTGACAGGAAAGATGGAAGAAATAGGAAGAGAAGAGGGTAGACAACAGAAAGAAAATGATAATGGTGAAAAAAGAAGAAGGAGCAGTGTATATAATATATATTGTCCCCATACATCTACTGATGCTCTGTGTGTGTGTGTGTGTGTGTGTGTAACAAAATAACTCAAAATAATATTCCTCTGATTTTAACCAAACCTGGTGGAAGGTTTGAAGGATAGCGCAAGAGTAAACTTACTGTTTTTTGGAACACAAGATGGTGGACTACACAAGTGAAACTTCAGCCTGCAGTCAACTGGGTTCATGTTCAATAGCATGATGCAACAACAACAACAACTACAACCCAATGTAGTAAATTGTTTTTATTTAGCTTGTTACTCAGTGTAGACATCTAAAGGTATCACTATACTGAGTGAGAGGACAGTGGGTACCCCCACCTGATTCACATACAGGCGGGTGTTCTGCTAATACGGAATGCCATCGTATTCCACTTCAAAATGAGGCAGGCTTTTATCCACAGCTGTACTGGATTTCTTTCTCAATCAGTAAACATGTTTATTTTTTTCTTTCCCTCCCTCCCCCTTGTCAGTGTCAAATGCCTTATCGCTGCTCAGAAGAAAGAAATTCAGAGTATTAAGTATAAACTATACTATATTGAAATGTATCACAAAATAAATTTACAGTACTTACACATGTCCAATAAAGTATATGCAGTCATCCCTTGTTTTTCAAGGGTTTTAGGGAACAGACACACTCACGAATAACAGAAACCCATCTAAAAATGCCCTCACAACTGTAATTTAAATGCGGCTGCTTAAAAACCCTTTTGAGTGCCCCAGATCACCAAACATTAGATGTTAAAAAAAGTAACAACGGAAGAAAGACGGATGCGTTGGAGATGGTAAATATGAGTAGATAGACAGCAATTTTGTGGTGGTAATGAGAGAAATTGGTAGAAAAATTATAGCTGTTTAACATGTATTTTTAGCTTATTTAACAACTAACTTTGCTAAATATTGCCAAAATACACTTTAAACTGGTATATTTTGTGATGGTTTATGTATCTTCAAATAGCCAAAATGGGCTAAGTCAAAACTGCAAAAATCAAGGGATGACTGTGGTCCATTAACTGCTTAACAAAAATTAAAAGCAACATAAAAAGTATCACAAAAATTAATGCACAACAGTTGAATGACCACTGAACATAACAGTGACAGTAAATAATAATGACTGCCATTTTAGTAATAACAGATTATACTCACTCTTACTTGAAAAATATGTACAGTACCAAATTATGTAATAATATTTCATGCTCTGTATTCAAAACATATATGCATATGTCTCTTTGTAAAACAGCCAGTCCCATCTTTCACACATCATGGAGTAGGGGCATGGGGCTTGACTTCTGTAGTCCAGATAATTCAACTGCATAAGCTTGTGGAATTCTTCTATAATTTTATTTTGGCTACTGCCAAATAATTTTTTCTGCTTAAGAGCTGTACAGCTGCAATGGTATTTGATAACCATTAACAAGGGCATACAGAGACTTCTTCATATGCACAGGTAAAGTGTTCACCTATGGTTCTCTGCACTTGGAGCCTGCACATACAAAGTGAATCCTAACTTGCCAACTAACAATCCTCTGCAACTCCAACTAGACTGCAGATACTTACTAAAGGCACAGCCTACTGTACAGTAGTAAAGTGGACAGAAGACAGTGACATTAAAAAAGCTTAAATCAATAAATAAATGGGAAATAAGTACAGAACCGCTCAATGGGCATTCTATTTCTGGGCATGAGACGTTTCTGGTTTTGTGACGCTTTGGCTGCCAAGTGCTAGGAATCGATGTATAATGTGCCCACGCATATGGGATAGTCACTGTTTACTGTAGTATATGGCTGAATGCTTCATTGATATTCTTAGTTATAATTTGTGGATACTTGTCAGGTGTGGTCATGTTGTTTTCCCAATGATAAAACTACATGAAAGCTGCCCATCCAATGTACATCTGACATAAATTATCAATACTGGTGGACTCCTCAATCAATGCATTCACTTGTCCCTCCACTGAGAGTGGCAGATTTGGGGCTCGAGGTTTGGTGCGGATCTGACCGCTCAGACGCTGCTCAATATTATTCACATGCATCTGGGCCTGTGGGTAACAATTAATATAATGTTAGACAAGGAAAGCACATGGATATTCACACTTCTATAACATATTCCAGATTATCCTTACAACCAAGTACAGTACATCCATGTTCCAAGGGACTGGGTAGTGTTTGTCCCAATACAGTATATTACTTGAAAGTAATAACAAAACATATTGGTACAGTTTTCTTAAACTAATGTCCACAATTTTAAATACAAAATGCAGGACTGCTTCCTTTACTTGCAGTATTGCTGCCTAAAGATATAATATGACAGCTTCTGGAATACCTAGTTCTCAAACAACCATTACTAAGAAAGTTAGAAGAAAATGGGGAAGAATGTATTATAATGACACCATGCCACATGGAAGCCTTGGTAAAGCATGGTGTGACTTTGGACACCACCATAAACATATGCGAAATAGCACAAAAACAAGTACAGTACACAATGCTTCATTAATGAATTCCGACAAAGGGTAAAACAGCAAGGAAAATCGTTAGATATATTTTTCAGGTACTAAAACAGCATCTCTAAGAGAACAGAACTTGATTCTGACTAATGACTTTCTTTAGAAGGGACAATGATGGAGGCTTCTAACATTTAGTTCCCTTTTATGATATAAGCCCTATAAGATGACAAAAGAGCTAAAAAAGAGAATCCAAAAGAAATTCTGAATGAAAATGGTGTTAATTACCCTAGCAATAAATGAATGAATCTACGAGCAGTAACATGAAATGTTTCACAGAAGTTAGCTAATTCCATCTGTACCAAAGAATGGTTAAACCTCATATATGCAGAGAGTATGAACCAAGCAGATAATGTACAACAATCTATGCAAAGGGCAACTAAGATACCCTTAACCCCTTCAATACATCTTTTTTTTTTTATTATTATTCCTGTTATTTTCAGACAATTTTATTTTGCTTAGTGAAAGCTTTTCAAACTGTTGGGCTTAGAAACAACTTTCTCAATAGCTCTCTCTGTTACAGGCCCTTCCAGACTTGAATACAATCATCTGGTGGCAGCCTAATTACAACTGAAAATACATCACTTGACTGAGGGTGTCAAGGGACAAGAGGCCCTAAAGGTGTGGAGGCTATACTGACAAAATCTGAAATAATAAAGAAGACTTGCAATGAGAGATAACTATGATGCATTAAACTAACGCTCAAACTCCAAAACATACCACAGACTACAAAAGTGAAATCAAAGGATCAAGTAATTAGTCAAAAGGGGTATAAACAACTGTCAATCCTATTATTCATTATCATCAACTTTTTCACACTTTTCCAGGCTGATGTGTCTCAACCATGGTCTGTCCTATGGCAGCTCTCCAAGCTGTAAATCTCTTGCTACATCGAAGCTCAACCTTTCCTAAGACTCTCAACCAGCATCTGAATCCCATGCTTTCCAAGGATGGTAACTTATTCCTCTTTTATTCATTTTCATACTTGTATATATACATTAAAATATATATATATCATCTGGACCACTATTCCCACCCTAGGGCAGGGTGAGGAATAACAATGTCCAGACAGCCAAAGTCTGGCTAATTCAATGGGCCACGTTACCATTCACTCATCATTCAATCCTGGCTCCATCAGACAGGCCAAAAAAATTTCACTACGTTCTGTAGCTTCACATATACCTATCTGACAGAGCCAATCCGAACGCTGTCAAGTTAAAAAGGGAAGCCAAATCCCTAGTTATGCACTTCTCTGCACAAAATTCATATTCATACACATAAATATACTGAGCATATATATATATATTATATAGATAGATAGATACATATATATATATATATATATATATATATATATATATATATATATATATGTCTTTCACAGATTATTTATTATTCCTGGATTATCACAGCTAATGAGTATGGAAGGTTGTTGATACACTGAAAGCAGTGATGAGAAATAGGGAGGTGAGTGTAGAAGTTAAGAAATCAATGCATGATGGTATTGTGATCCATACCCTGACGTATGGAAGCGAGGCATGGACCTTGCTAGAGGGGAACAAGTCATGAGTGAGAGCAGTGGAAATAGGTTACCTGAGAGGAGCATGTGGAGTGACATGGAGGGACAGGTTGACAATTGAAGAAGTGAATGAACGTTGTGGGGTGGATGTGGATGTGACTGAGAAAATTAGGAGAAATACGCTGAGGTGGTTTGGACAAGTCGAGAGAATGAAGAATGAAAGACTGATTAAGAGGGTGTATGCAGGTGAAGTGGAGGGAGGGAGAGGGAGAGAGATTGAGGATGAGGTGGAGGGATGGAGTTGAGAGGTATATGAGGGAGGGGGGAGTGAGTTGGGGGCAGGGCAGTCAAATGGTGGGTGTAAGGGCAACTTTGAGGCGTTTTGTCTGTGGCCACCCTTTGCGGGATTAGAGTGTTGGGCTATAGACAGGTAGATAGACCTCTGAAAGCTGTAAATGAGGATTTAGAATGCATGATACACTGACCCACCCAGTTGGAGCGGTAGATGACAAACAACGCAGCCAGTTGGAGGGATTGTTTGTAAATACTGCCGATGGCGACCTGCCAGCTTCCTTGAATACTTCAATTTTGTTTTTTTTCCACTCACTTCTTGCAGTCATAATTCAACAGTTAATAATCTGTATTACATATGGACCAAAATTACTTAGCTTGAGATCGTGAGTTTGTTGTTATAGGTGGAATCGTTTCCATATTTTCCATTGAAATGAGTCTTTCACGGGTTACTTTTTATATTCCTGGATTATCACAGCTACTGGGCATTTTTATAAACATTCCTCTGAAAGCTATACATGAGGATTTAGAATGCACGATACACTGATGCATCCAGTCGGCGTGGTGGTTGGTAAACAATGGATACTGCAAACTGTTGTGCAATGTTGCCGCATATTATGAATCTGCTGTTTAAAAATGTGAGATTTAGGAGATTCCACTGTATTTTGTTTTACTTTCATCCATAAATAAAGTACAGTCTTTAAGTTTATGTTTACTTATGTTTACCACACAAAAATAATGATTACTAAGTTAGTATTGGCACTGGTATTTGTAACCATGTGATATGGTAATGTTTATGGCAATGTAGTTACATTGGTGTTTGTAACCATGTGATATGGTAATGTTTATGGCAATGTAGTTACATTGGTGTTTGTAACCATGTGATATGGTAATGTTTATGACAATGTAGTTATGGTTTTTTTTTTTTTTTTTTTTTTTTTAATGCGAGGAAGAAGGAACCAAAGGCCATGAGCCCGCAGTAACAGTTCCCTCCAAGAGAAAAACAAAATACAATAGAGAGCCAAATTCAAGATCCGATCATTTTGAAATGCCTGGACACACTACGTTTGAAAGACTGGAGATCATAGGCAGCAGGAAATACAGACAGAGGGAGACAGTTCCAGAGCTGACCTGTTGCATAAATGAAAGACTGGGAGTAACGGTTAACTCTTGCATTAGAGAGCTGGACAGAAAAGGGATGAGAGTTTGCTGCCAGACGGGTGCTACGCGCCCGTCGTAGAGGTGGAGGAATGCAAGCAGACAGTTCAGAGGAGCAGTGACCATTAAAGTAGCGATAGAAAAGAGATAAAGATGCAACATTGCGGCGAAGAGACAGAGGTTGAAGGGAGTCAGTAAGAGGAGGAGAGTTAATGAGACGAAAAGCCTTTGACTCCACCCTATCGAGAAGAGCTGTATGTGGGGAGCCTCCCCACACATGAGAGTTGTACTCCACACAGGGGCGGATAAAACCCCTATATAGAGTCAACAATTGTGCAGGGGTAAAGAAAGAGCGGAGTCAGCTTAGCACACCCAATCTCTTGGAAGCAGATTTTACAAGAGATGTAATATGATCTTTCCAAGATAAGTCCCAAGTAAATGAAACCCCAAGCATGTTCAAGGATGATGCAGGATTAAGCTGAATATTATTAAACATTAGTGGGTATACCTGTGGAAGATTTTGTCGGGTTGATAGGTGTAAGAACTGAGTCTTAGATGCATTAAAGACAACCATATTATTTTTACCCCAGTCAGAGATATGAGCCAAGTCAGACATTAGGTGTGCCATAGCCTCATCCCTTGTTTCTTGAAGTAACTGTTGAGATGGGCGTTGCGGGAACTGAATGGAAAGGTGAAGGGTGGAGTCATCAGCGTATGAGTGGATAGGGTTAGATGTACAGCTTAGAAGACCATTGATGAATAAAAGGAAGAGAGTTGGTGATAGGACAGAGCCCTGAGGAACACCACTGTTGATAGATCTAGGAGAAGAACGATGGCCGTCTACAACAGCGGCTATAGAACGACCAGAAAGGAAGCTAGTGATGAAGGCACAGATAGAAGGATAGAAACTGTAGGAGGGCAGTTTGGAAATTAAAGATTTATGCCAGACTTGATCGAAAGCCTTTGAGATGTCAAGTGCAATGGCAAAGCTTTCGCCAAAGTCCCGAAAGGAGGATGACCAGGAGTCTGAAAGGTAGGTGAGAAGATCGCCAGTGGAGCGTCCCTGACGGAACCCATACTGACGATCGGAAAGAAGGTTGTGATAGGAAAGATGTCTTAAAATTTTTATATTAAGAATTGACTCGAAAACTTTTGAAATACAGGACGTTAAAGCAATTGGACGATAGTTGGAGGGTTGGGAGTGGTCACCCTTCTTTGGGACTGGCTGAATGAGAGCAAACTTCCAGCAAGAAGGAAAGGTACAAGTTGACAGACAAAGGCGAAATAGTTTGCCTAGGCAGGGTGTAAGCACAGAAGCACAGTTCTTGAGAACAACAGGAGGGACCCCATCAGGCCCATATGTCTTGTTAGTACTGAGGCCAGTGATGGCAGAAAATACATCAACTGAAGAAATTTTAATGTCAGCCATGAGGAAGTCAGAGGGGGGAAGTGATGGAGGAGCAGCACCAGAATCGTCTAAGGTGGAATTGGAGGAGAAAGTCTGTGCGAAGAGATCTGCTTTATCAGTAGAAGAAATAGCTACAGAACCATCAGAGTAGAAAAGAGGAGGGAAGGATGATGAGGTAAAGTTGTTAGAAAGATTTTTGGCAAGGTGCCAGAAGGAGCGGGAAGAATTCGAGTTGGAGAGTTGAGAGCATTTAGTATGGATGAAATTATTTTTAGTAGAGAGAAGAACAGACTTAGCACGATTCCGGGCAGAAACGTAAAGATTATGTGATTCAGGGGTGGGTTGGCTCCGGTACCTTTTGTAGGCCTTCTCCTTGTTGCGGACAGCATTAGAACAAGCGTGATTAAACCAAGGCTTTCTTGCGTTAGTCAAAGGATATGAGAAAGGAATGTATGCTTCCATGCCCGAGAGAATAACCTCCGTAATGCGCAAGGCACACTCAGATGGCTCACGGCCATGGAAGCAATAATCATTCCAGGGAAAATCAAAGAAGTACTGTACTGCCTGAGGGCCTCCCAGTCCGCGGCTCCAAAATGCCACAGACGACGTTTCCCTGGAGGGTCCACAGGCCGTACCGGAGTGATAGGACAGGTTAAGGTAATAAGGTTGTGATCGGAGGAGCCCAACGGAGAGAAAAGATTAACAGAGTAAGCAGAAGGATTAGCTGTGAGGAAGAGGTCGAGTATGTTGGAGCTCTCTCCAAGGCGGTCAGGGATACGGGTAGGGTGCTGTACAAGCTGCTCTAGGTCATTAAGGATAGAAAAGATGTAGGCTTGTTCACCAGGTGGATCCGTGAAAGGAGAGGAGAGCCAAAGGTGGTGGTGAACACTGAAATCTCCAAGAATGGAGATTTCAGAGAAAGGAGAAATGGACAGAATGTGTTCCATCGTAGAAGTAAGACAGTCAAAGAATTTTTGATAGTCAGTAGAATTAGGGGATAAGTAAACAGCACAGATATATTTAGACAGAGAATGACAGGAAAGCCGAAGCCAGAGTGTGGAGAATTCAGAAGAATCAAGTTCAGGAACACGAGAGCAAGATAAGTCGTTGCGTATGTATACACAACAGCCACCTCTGGCTTTGAAATGAGTATAGAGAAAGTAGGAGGATACAGAAAAGGGTTTGCTGTCAGTTGCCTCAGACAGCTGAGTCTCCGTTAGAAAAAGAAGGTGAGGTTTAGAGGAGGAGAGGTGGTGCTCAACAGAGCGAAAGTTAGATGAAAGGCCGCGAATGTTGCAGAAATGAAGAAGAAGAGAGTCAGACAGTGGTTCCAGGCACCTCGAGTCGTCACCGGGAGAGGGGCAGATGGAGGGGGCATTTATGGTCCCCCCCCTTGGGGACTCCGAGGCTGGGTGAATTGACGCCATTTTTGGTGAATTTTGAATAGGAAGTGTAGTGTGTACTGTGCACGTAGTTTGGTGAAGATAGAGAAATTTGTACTGGAGAGCATGCTGGCCTACTCTCTGTGTAACTGAGACACTGAAAAAGTTCAGCAAAGGGGGATGGTCAGGAACCAGTCCTGAGGGCTGATGAAACGGGAGCTCCAGCACTCCCTGTCATCAGCTTTCCATCCACCTCGGGAGTACTGCCCTGCTCGACTGGTGCTACAGTCTACTCCTCCGTAACCATGTGATATGGTAATGTTTATGACTATGTAGTTACGTTGGTGTTTGAAACCATGTGATATGGTAATGTTTATCACTAGTAGTGGCATTTAAGACCATATTTGTGGTGGTAGGTGGTGGCTACCGTCATCTACTCACTTGATGTAGTGCTGCCTACTTCTTCCTTCACCTTTATCACTCTTTTTTTGTGTGTCTCCTCTCTTCCTATTTCTCACCATCATCCACTCACTTGATGTTGTGCTGCTTACTTCTGCCTTCATCATTATCACTCTTTTTCTGTCTGCCCTCTTCTCTTCCTATTTCTCCCATCATTCCTGTCACATTTTATTACTCCTCTTTCCATTTCAGGCAGCTTTACATTGAGTGACAAGCCTAATGCTTTCCTGTAAGCCAGGAAATCATTTAGAACACTAGGTGGTAACCATATAACCAACCCATATGTGTTCCCTATGTGTAAGCAAGTGGGCTGGCAGAGGGTTAGTGCCCCTCCCCGTAAAACAACTAACTCAAAGACTAACGGCCACCACTTACGGGATTATGGCGTCTGGCAATAAATAGATAGATTTTGAGGTAATGTTTATGACAATGTGATGTCCATGACCACATACTGGTGCTTATGACCATGTTGCATGGTGGTGTTTACATCCACAGGGTGTGGTGGTGTTTATAACCATGTAGTGGCACTTATAACAATGTGGTTTGGTAGTGTTTATCACAAATTGAAGGTATTTATGATCATGTGTCAATGTTTATGATCATGTGGTGTGGTGGTGTTTATGTCACATGTGAAGGAGTTTATGATCAAGTACTGGTGTCCATCACTATGTGGCAATGATTATCACCATTTTACATTTAATATCATGATATACTTTGTGATGGATGGATACCCACATTTCTAGAATAAGTATCTGATGAAGGAAGGAGGGAAGAGAGGGGAGGGCATGGAGATGATGAGAAACTGCTTTAGAGGGCATGACTGGCATGACTAAAAAAGTTAAGAACCACTGCACAATGGCAAGAGATGACACACTGAGTGTTTAACTCTACTAATCACGTGAGTTTGTAATCATTATACTGAGGGTAAAAATCAAGCAAATGAAATAAGGGTAGTAAGAGTAAACATGAGCGAAACGAACATGGACAATGAGGAATAGCCAGCATAACACAAGATGGCCTCAGTATAGGCCTAGGATGTTCTAATTTCTTTTCCCCTGAAGCTGCAAACTAACTGGACAAGTGTGTCATGTCCAAACTGGCCCATATGTCCTATACATACACTTCAAGGAAGAATGTGGTAAAGCACAGGCTCCTGCCAGATCCACAACACAAGGCATGGGAACCAGGCATCAGATGCTCTTTTCAAAATGTATATGAGACATAAAAACTTAAAAAGAAAGACATCCATGTGAAGAATTATGAATGGATGCAAGAAGTAATGCATTCATTCCTCATTTCCCTGAGTCTGGGATGATTCCTTCCATTACTACATCTAATGGCTGCATGATGTTGTGTGCAGCTCAAGATCATTTCTTGAAAATTCCTTATACTGCTTATGGGAATCCACACCTCTCAAGACTACATAAGTGGAGATTCAACTGTAATCTTTGATAATACATTTAACTGGGCAAACCTTGGTTAGTACCTTATTCTATCAAGTTTTTCTGGTATTCTGGAAGGAAAGAAGGTCTCCATGATAAATGAGTGAATGACTGAAAATTGCTGCTGGACAAAGCTCTACAAGGAAAAATTAGTTGATTAAAGAAACTGTTTGTGACCTTTTCATTATTGATTTCACCGGTGTTCCTGGCACTCTTGTCACCACGAGACCACTCCACCAGGGGATCATGGATGAAGGGTCGCAAAACAGACATCAAGGCCTCACGTTCCTCTCGCATTACACGCAACGTTACCTGAAACAAACAAGCACTCTTGATGCACTGAAATAAAATAAAACCTGCATCAGAAATGCATTACTGTGTATCCTCAAATTACTGTAGTACAGTATCTATCTATCTATATATATTTTATTAACCCCATGACACCGGTTCACATCTGAGGATGTGTGGTTGACAGGCACCAGTTCACATCTGTGGATGTTTTCATATTTTGTGGGCATGTTTCAACTTAAAAGCGCACCAAACTCACTGAAAGTGGTGTGGCAGGCTCTCTCGTGTGCCTGAGGGTGTGGGGAGAGGCTAGCTGGGACAGAGGTGGGGTGGGGGGAGGGGGATGGGGGAGAGGCGCCTTGAGGGGCAGAGCACATGTGTACTGACTGCAGTCAGCCACCAATGCACTAGTATAGATATACACCAGCAGAGAGTAAGTACATGCTTTATTTGTGTGTTTGTTTTATTTGTGATTGATTTGTAAAAGAAAAAAAAAAAAAAAAAAAATCCAAATTACAGAAATATGCCTGGCTGCGGAAAGATGATAGGGTGCAGGGAGCCCAGTGTCTGGGGGTTAAACGTGACTGCAAGTCTGGCATTGCATAACTTTTTTGCAGTGCTCTCTTGTTATTTGATGGCTTGTTTTGCTTCTCACTGACGCCTAGCGGTGATTTCTCTGTAGGCAGCCGTGTCCTCGGTTCTCATGGTGTTATCTATGATGTAGCTGTTCTACTTCAGATTCCAGAATTTCGGCTCTCCAGAGCCTTCTTCAGTGAAGACAAATTCTTACTAGGTTTGCAGTCCGGGTACGAATGGTTAGCAGCGGTCGGTATGGAATTTTATATACCTAGGTAGCAAATCTGAGGTCAGGCTTAATTAAGTTCTGCACTCTGACTATAGTCTGACAAATCTAAACGTAGGGTTTTGGTGGAGTCACCCCCTCCCAGCACTGTTGCCACGTTTCCGAGCTGACCTCTCCATCAGCGATGACTTTGACACTGTTTCCCTCTTGTGATCTCCGTTTTTCTAATACCCCCTATACCCCTGCCACCAACACCCCCTATACCCCTACCCCCAACAACACCCCCATCAACAACACCCGCTATACCTCCACCACCAACACCTCCTATAAATATAGACCCCCACCATCAACACCTGTATAATAATTAGCCGTTGATAATTGCTATACTTTTATTGAGAGCATACATTCTACCCTATTGCTCAAACTCCCTAATCTTACAATCCCATCTGTCTTAATCCTTCCCACTGCCTTCATTCCTAAATCCCTTAATTGATCTATTTTTAACCTAAGTGTCCCCACACCTTTTAAACCATTTACCTCTCTGTCGCTATTCTCCACCATATGTATCAATTGGTATTATATTGTGTATAGAACTTTCATACTGTATGCTGTACTACTGTATAATGTATAAGAATACCCACTGTTTAGTGGAAATAAAGTTTTATTATTATTATTATTATTATTTCTCTCTCTCTCTCTCTCTCTCTCTCTCTCTCTCTCGCTAGATTTTGTTATGTGTCATCCATGGTTTTTTACTTCCATTTTTATGTATGGATTATAATTTTGACTTTATTTCCGCACCACCCTTGAGGTAAAAGTCACGGCGCGTTTTTTTAATAGAGGTTTCCCCAATAGGCCTAAATCCTGTAGGGGGTTGGTGACCTCCCATAGCGTACACACAAACACGTGTCGCGTGAGTGCTGCCACCCCAGAGCTGTTTGATATATTTATTTTAATTATGAAAGGATCGCCTCTTCCCACCTTTATCCCTTCAAATTTTCTTGCAATTATACTTGCTAAATTAATTAGCAATGTTAGAAGTGTTGGGGAAGTAAATAATAATTAGAATATTTTTAGAGCAACACTGCCAAATTTTTATGCCACGTTTCTCCATTATCGTATAATATAGTATGCAGAATAGTTTTATTCTTCCTTGATACATGTCAGCACTTTCATTACAGTTATATTAGTATGAGTTATGTTTATGTATCATTCCTACTACACAAACCACAGGCGTTATACATCGTAGGGTTAGGAAACATGGCAATAGTGTAGGGAGGGGGTGACTCCACCCAAACCCTATGTTTAGATTTGTCAGACTATAGCTGCTGGGTTTTGGTGACTGTTGACATTATCTGTTGGGCCTGTGTTCCGGCCTGCTGCAGATCTCCTCATGCTTGGCAATGCTTGTAAATCTTCAGCTTGGACATTTATTGAAGGGTTAAGCTCCTTGATATACAATGCCTCAAGTATGGGGAGATGGCAGTTGTCACTACAGCTAGCCAGACTTCAGTGTTGTTTTCAAGGTCCTCCTTGGTGATGTTGGCATGGTGCTCCTAATGCACATGGTTCCCAGGGACTCCTGCATATCTCTTTCCTATATATTTTTCCTGAAGCTGTCGGACAGTGAATGACATCACTGATCCCTATGCCTGGTGCAAACCCAAACTGCATCTCATTAGCATTCACTCTTTCCACAGTCATACCTTTTTGGCTTCTCTCCACTACCTTCCTCATCTGGTCCAAAAGTTTTAAGCCTCTATAATTTCCTCCTTCCATGGCATCACCCTTCCCCTTGTATACATTTACAGCCGCACTCTTCACCTAATCATCTGGGACAACACACTTGTTTAATTTTTATTATCAAATCAGTAACTAAACCTACTCCTGCATCTCCTGAAGCCTTCAGCATTTTTGCAGTCAACCCAGACACACCTGTCACCTTCCCCAACTGCATCCTGCTTATTCCCTTGCTCACAGCTGCAGCATCAATCAAAGGCCAAGGGCCAAACACTGAATCCACTGATTCCAAACCTTCCCTGTTCCAGTCAATCTCCTCATTCAGGAACCAGCTATAAGGCCTTTATAAACACATTATCTGGAACTGTCTTCCTCTGTTTGTATTTCCTGCTGCCTATGGCCTCAAGTCTTTCAAATGCAGTGAACTCAAAATGAACAGAGCTTGAATTTGCCTCTCTGTTAGCTTGTTTTTGTTTTTTCTTGGAGGGAACAATCTAGTGGCTTCTGGCATTTCTTTTTTTTTCCTTACATAAAAAAAAATAAAAGCTTTTCAAGATTTATTTGCTATAACTCTGACCACCTTCCCTCTTCCTCTCCCTCCCCCCTTTAGTCCAAGTTTGAGGGGTTTTACTGGATGTAATAATGTGTAATGCTATGCACTAAATGTCCCAGAATGTCAAAATTTAATCGGTGGTTAGGTGGGGGGGAGGAGGTAAAAAGCTGTATGACAGTAGTTAGCTATAGACCCCAGACCCAATTGGTTTTTTCCCATTGGCTTAGATGTCCATGTTTTACGTGTTCACAAGATTGCAATTGGTCAAGAACCAAATAATCATAGATACTGCAACCCCTCTGTGAAAACAGAGACTAAATGCAATATACCCTCTCCTCAGCTCTATGTGTTTACAATGATATCTCTTATCACCATTTTTAATGCCTGAGTGGTATCACAAGCGCCTTTAGCCTCTTCCTGAATTTGCCTCCAAATGAAAGCACAGAATACTGAGAGAGAGAGAGAAAGAGTGTGTGTGTGTGTGTGTGTGTGTGTGTGTGTGTGTGTGTGTGTGTGTGTGTGTGTGTCTAATGCAAAACTTTTTCAAATATCAGGTAAAAAGAACATAACCCTCATGCTGGAGACTTACAGCACTACCATATATGAAGTACTTGGTAGTATATTAATGTATCACACTGTACAGTATAGAATTTACAATTTGCACAACACAAGTGTCAAAGTACTCTTGAAGAAGCTAAAGTTCGATGATTGATTAAATTCACACACTTAAAAAAACCTATGCTGCCTGCTCAATGCAATACAGTACGAACCTCACATGCCTTCCTGTAGATACCCTCATAGCCAGTTGGTCCCATGGCAGCCACCATGTTATGCGTCAACCGGAAGGGAACCCTCTCAGGCCAGTCAAATGTTTCTCCCTGAATACATGAGAAAAAGCATAATTGCAGTTGCAATCAATTTCAACATAAACTGTACTAGCATGGCCAAACTAAAAAAAAATACAACTTGGAGATAAACATTCATCCATCCATCCATCATCCAATCCTACATTGCCCAATGAGGAATGTAGGAGCCCAGGGCTAGGCAGTTGGTCCCAATATTTAAGATGAGAGTGACAAGCCTCTCTCATCCCTGAGTGGCAATACATGAGCAATCAACCCCAACCACCCGTTGGATATAAACCTTCACCGGCTCAATCCGACTGGAGCGCAATAATTACCCACTAAACCACCAGGAGCCAAACTTTGGTTATATGGTTACCACTCAGCATACACAATAATTACAATATATATTTTACTTGCAAAATCAAACTAAAATAAATACAGCTTAAAAATACAATTACATCATCATCATCATCCAGACCTCCTTTCCTACCCTAGAGCAACGTGAGGAGTAGCATTATCTAGACAGCCCAAGTCTGCCTAATCCAATGGGCCATGCTTCCATTCACTTATCATTCAAGCCTCTAGAATCCTGGTTTTATCTGGTATGCCAAAAAACATTCACAGTATGCCAAAAATATTCACCACATTGTGTAGCTTCACATAAACATATCCCATAGAGTCAATCCGGATGCTGTCACATTAAAAAAGTGGTGCCAAATCCCTGATCATGCACTTCTTCTCACAACATTCATCCACACAGCTTGATTTCTTGTCAGTCCCTTAGCATCACCGACTTCCAAACCTCTCTTCCACACACTCCAACATATCCCTCCACCTTCTCCTTGGCCTACCTTGCCTCCTCCCTCCTTCAAATTCGCTCGGATATACCTTTTTAACCCCTCTATTGTTATTCATTCTCTCCACATGACCATAACATCTTAGTACACTCTCTTCGATTCTGGTGTCCACAGACTTCTCCACTCCACATTTTTCACGAATAACATTATTTCGTACGGTACCCTATCGACTCTCTGTACTCCACATACATTCCTTAGCAGTTCCATCTCCACTGCTCTCACTCTTGACTTTTCATTTTCATGCCACACCATAGTCTCACATCCATATGTTAAAGTTGGCACTAACACTCCTTCATGTAAGCCTCGTACAGCTGCAACACTCAAGCCTCTGTTTCTTATCGAGGCCTTCAATGCACCAGCTACTTTCCTTCCTTCTGTCACTCTACTTTCCACTTCTTCCGCACATTTTCCTCTCTTTTCTATCACTGTACCCAGGTATTTGAACTCCTTCACCAATTCCAGTCTCTCTCCATTCACTGTAATATCACACTGGGAGTCACCTTCTCTCTCAATAACCATCACTTTACTCTTTTCTACACATACTCTCAAGGCACAATGCTCACAGACAGCAGCTAAACTCTGTACTAGTCTACCAAGTTCTTGTCCGGTAGTAGTAGTAGCAGTAGTAGTTGTTCCCTAGGCAGTCTGGCCGAACAGCCCCGAGTCCCTTAGGAAGGCCACGGCTGAGACCGGGCTTTCCCACAGAGCTCTCAAAGAGTGTATGTTGTGTTGTTGGCATAGGTGATTGTGTGCAATGCAGTCTTCCATAATGTGCTTAATAGTATGGGGTGCTGTGTTGTATCCTGGACAGGCATCAACGACGGAGTCATCCAGCCTCTTCTGGTAGCTTAAGAGGGCTGGATGGTGCCCACATCTCAGCCTGGCCAGGTGGACCCTGTCCTCACGAGGAAGATAGGATTCAGAAGGGTGGATGTCAGGAGGAAGTGCATGCAGCTGTGTGTTGTCTTTAAGTGACTGAATGAAGCGGCGAGTGATCTGAGTGTGGATATGCTTCTGGAAGCTGGTCTGAGGTGGGCAAGGGGGGATAGATGACAGCATTTGTGTATGGTATCGTGTGCTGGGTGTTGTTTTGATGTTCCTTGGTGTGGGTGGATGTGCTGCCATGTACTGTAGTGGATGTTGTGGGTTTGTGGAGGCTGCAGCAAGAAACTGGGTGCCTCTCATGTCTAGGTGATCATTGACTTTGAGGACTTTGGTTTCTTGATGTAGGTGGTCTGTGGGTGTAGTAGCTGTGCAGCCTGTGATTATTTTTTGGGCCTTGTTCTGTATGGTCTGTAGTGTGATGTAGTGTGTTTTGCTGAGGTTAGAAGCCCAGGCAGGGCTTGCATAATTCACCACTGAACGTATGTATTGTTGGTATACTGTGGTGGTGGTTTCTTTGTTGTGTCTGAATGTTGTATGGGCAAGTGACCTCAAAGCATTAAGTCTTGGTGTTATTTTATTTTTAATGTTTGTGATGTGTTGTTTAAATGACATTGATGTATTGTATATTACACCAAGGATTTTGGGTGTGTGTGTGTGTGGTAGGGGAGTGTTGTTTATGGTGAGGTCTGGGATGTGACTGTGTTCTGCTGTCCAGTTTGTGAGAAGAGTCACTGTAGACTTGGCTGGGGCTATTTTGAGCCTGTTTGTGGTGAACCATTCGTTTAGTGTGTTGAGGTAAGGTTGAATGATGTGTGCAGCTGTGTTTGCATTTTGGTGCATACATGTGAGTGTTGTATCATCTGCAAAGGAAGCTATGTGTATCTGTGGTGTGTGGCGTGTGGGTACGTCGTGCATGTATAGGTTAAAGAGTGTAGGGGACAAAACAGATCCTTGGGGGACGCCATTTGTGAAGTTTCTGATGTTAGAAGACTGACTGGCAAATGTTACGTGTGCACATCTGCCTGTTAAGTAGTTTGCCAGCCATCTTTTTGTGTTATTGTGCATGTTTGTGCTGAGTATTTTGTTTGTGAGGCTGTGGCATGGGATGCCATCAAAAGCTTTGCTAATTTCTAGTGTGATTAGGATTGTTCTGTGTGGTGGCCTAGCTGAATTCATACCGTCGAAAACTCTCTGCGTAAGGTAGTTCTTAGTAGTACTGCGTCATCAGCATACAACAAATTTCAGATATTCTATCTATCACCATTCATTACCAATGCCATCCCTCTCTCCATTACTCATGTTTTTACTTCTCTCATCACCCCATCTATATATATATTGAACAACCATGGGGACATCACACAACCCTGTTGCATGCCCACACCGATCGTGAACCATTCACTTAGATGCCCATTTACCCTTACACATTTCATTACCATCATAAAATTCTGTCTGTCCTAAAGAGATTTAACTATACTCAGTTCCATGAGGCAAAAAAATTAAAGATGTTTTGAGACATGCATCAATAACTCTTTCTACAACCAATTTTTCAAAAGCCACATAAATTCAGTTTACTGTTACAATGTATGTCTTCTATCCTAACTGAACAACACTGCCAAGAAATGGTTATTACACAAACCGAAACAACAAGGGATTAACATAACCTTGTTGAAGAGGCAATTGAAGTCAACATGAACAGTGTCACCAGATGAAGCATCAAAGAGGATATTCTCTCCATGACGATCACCAAGACCAAGGATGTAACCAACCATGGACATAACTGCTGTCGTTCGACAGTAAGCCAATCGTGCCCGGACCCTGCAAAACAGATATACTGTATATACAGTACTGTATACTGGTTTCCTATGATAAAGACTACAATACCTACCTGTATTAGTACAAACTGTGATAATAAAGAATGGAATACTGCATATAACATTATTAGCTGTTACCATCTATCTCCTGAGCCAAAAGAGTGGGGAGATTTCACTGGGGACTTCCACTCTCCTCTGAGTTATATTAAAGAACAGTGGCCCAGCACTAAAACTCCAAATTCCATACGGCTATAATGAGTTGGACTGAAATGAGTTACCCCATTACTGGTCAGCATCCAATTCATTATTTTACCTCCCTCAGTGGTGGTTGATGGTGGTGACCATCATCCTACTTCTTCCTTCACCTTTATCTTTCTATCTGTTTGTCTGCCTTCCTCTCTTCCTATTTCTTTCTTTCCTTACTGTCACACTTTATTACGCTCCTTTCCACTTCAGGTGGCTCTACTCTGACAGACAATCCTAATGGTTTCCTCTAACCCAGGAAACCACTTATAACCCTGGGTGGTAAACATATAATCGGATAACAGGGTGATATAGAGCCTGCTACGGAGCCTCTGGTAACTGAAACTTCCACACTTTTCACTGCAGCTTGCTGTTGTGAGATGCTGTCAACCACGAGGGAACATCACTTCACTGCATGGGATGGCCTTGCAAGGGTTAATGCTTGCCTGCCTGGCAGAATAGGTTGATCAACAACAACAATCTCCCTCAGATGGACAACTTGGTAGGTTTTATAGTACCATATAATAAAACCCTCTGATTTACTGGCCTCAATCAGAGTGTAGTGCTTAAATTGGCTAACAGGTTCATACATGATCATGGAAGGTAGTTCCTGGGTAACAGCTGGGAAAAAAAAAAAAAAAAAAAAAAAAAAAAAAACACTACAGTACATCTGAAAATAAATCCAACTAAGCATTTAATATGGGTTCACTCCTGCAGGGCATACTGTTACTGGCATTTGATGCATGCTGATACTCATTTATCAGCAATGCAAATTTGCTACCTTGGCAATGATGGTGGAAGGGTTACAAGAATATGGAAAAAAGCCAGGATATAAAAGGGAAGTGGAGGAGTGACTGGGTAAATATGGATTGGAGCAGAAGGGGGATGTGGAAGGTGTGTGCAAGATATTCACAGAAGAAATCTGTGCAGCATGTGAGGTGGTGTGTGGGGTGAAGAGTAGATGAAAGGGGGTGCAGGGAACAGCATGGCGGAATGAAGAGGTGAGACAGGCTGTGGCACAAAAGAAGAAAGCATATGGTAAGTGGATGAGAAACAGGGGTGTGGAAGAGGTTGAGAGATGGAAGAGAGAGTTATATGTAGAGAGGAAAAGAGAAATGAAATGATTATTAAGAGAGAATAAGAAGAAAGTGGATGAGGAATTTGGAAGGAATTTGAGTGTAAAGCGGAGAGAATGTAAGAAAATGTTCTAGACAGAGGAAAAGTGAGTTATACAGGGTGTCAAAGAAGTTAGCTGGGGAGTGAAAGACAAAAATAGTAGATTACTAGTGGAGAAGGGAGAAAAAATAATCAGATGGAGTGAATACCTTAAGGAATTGCTGAACATAAAGAATGTAAGTAATGTGAGTACAAGTGGCTGGGAAATGGCTGGGAGAAGGAGGGATGTGAGAAGAGAGGAAGAAAGCAATAGGATGGAAGTCGTGGAAGCAATGAGGAAAGTCAAAATGGGGAAAGCCCCAGGAATCGATGGAGTGTGTGGTGAAATGCTGAAGCATGGGGGAGATAGTAGCAGAATAGATTTGGAAGATGTGAAGATTGGCCTGGGAGGAAGGTAGAGTCCCTGAGGATTGGAAGTCATGTATAATTATTCCCCTGTACTAAGGAAAAGGGGAAAAAGAAGTGTGTGGTAATCATAGCGGCATTTGTCTTCTTAGTATAATAGGAAAAGTATACGGCAGGATACTTATTGACAGAGTTAGGGAATAAACAGAGGAATTAGTTCGAGAAGAACAGGGAGGTTTTAGGAAGGGAAGAGGCTGTGTAGATCAGATATTCATTCTTATATCTTTAGTGGAAAAGTTTCTAGAGAAGGGAAAGAAGTTGTATGCGGCTTTCATGGATCTGGAGAAAGCATATGACAGGGTGGATAGACAAGGATTGTGGAAAGTATTAAGAATATATGGAGTAGATGGGAAGTTGCTGAATGCCGTGAAGAGTATGTATAAGGGTGCTAAGGCTGCAGTGCGTGTGGACAATGGACTGAGTGACTTTTTCTATTTGAAGGTTGGATTGCAATAGCGATGTGTCATGTCTCCATGGTTGTTGAATCTGTATATGGATGGGGTTATAAAAGAGATACAAGGTAGGGCAGTGGATGTTGGAGCAGCCCTAATGAGAGAAGGCAATGTTTGGAAACTCCCTGTACTGTTGTTTGCAGATGATACTGTGTTGTTACGTGAAGATGAAGGGGAGCTGCAAGGCTTGGTGGATGAGTTTGGGAGAGTGTGTAAGAAATGGAATCTAAAGGTGAATGCAGGGAAGAGCAAAGTTATGGTCTTCAGGAGAAATGCAGTCACTGAATGTACAGTGAGGTTGAATGAGGAGGAAATGGAAAATGAGTGCATTTAAGTACTTGGGTAGTGTGATGAGTAAAGATGGAAGTTTTGAGGGTGAAGTGTTTGAAAGGGTACAAAAAGGAAGAAAGGTTGCTGGCTCCTTGAATGCAGTGATAAGAAACAGGGAAGTGCACATGGAAGTGAAAAGTTACTACCTAACAATACAGTATTGTCAAACCTACTCTAATGTATGGAAGTGAAACTTGGACGTTGTTGGAAGGACACAAGTCAAGAGCGAGAGCTTATGGAAATGAGTTATCTGATAGGAGCCTGTGGAGTCACATGGATAGACAGACTAACAAATGAGGAAGTGAAGGAGCATTGTGGTGTGGATGTGGATGTGATAGGAAGTGTTAGGAGAAACACACTGAGGTGGTTTGGCCATGTGGAGAAGATGGAGAGTGAGACTGATGGGGAGAAAGTATGTAAGTGGGGTGGAGGGGGGGAGAGGGAGGCCAAGGATGAGATGGTGGGATGGTGTGGAGAGGTACTGTATATGAGAGGGGGGAGTGAGCTAGGAGCAGGGCAGTGAAATGGCGGGAGACAGGGCGACATGAAGGCAATTTGTTTGTGACCAACCCTTACAGGATTAAAGCATCTAGCAATATACAGATAGACAGATAGCGTTCTTGTTTCTTTAAAAAAATATTAATTTAGTGAAAAGGGCTGTTGATCTAACCCATTATGTAGTCAGTATTTTACTGTATAATACCTAAGGTCTTCTGGAGGCTCAGTGAGGGACACATAGATGTATGCACTGCATCCCACTGAGCCCGGTAATCTACGAGTTTGCAGGTCCATAAAAAATTTTCAATTGTAACAACTGATTCTGGAGGCATCAACTTCACTAGATCCAGCCTGAGCTCCCTCTTCCTTCCCATGTCACACAAAGTGAGGCTGCACACACATACAATGATGGTATAACTTGCTGACAACTCAAGTGTGGTACTGAAAAGTACTTCAGGGAACCCAGGTGCCCTCATACATGGTGGGCAAGGAAGTAGCATCATATGTCACTCAATTTGAAAAAGCAGACAAAACATCAATGTGAGGCATTGCAAATGATGACAAGAAACAATGCATCCTCACATCAGCTCTCAGAGTTTGGGATAATTCCTCCTCTCAACATTAACAGTACAATGACTGGGTGGTGTTATAAGAAGCTCCTTAGGCTGCATCTACATTTGGCTACTAAAAATGAAAAAATGGCTTTTTGGTCCTGGGGGGAAAAAAAAAAAAAAAAAAGACAACTTCATTACCTACCATGCTTGTGGGTCTGGAAATGTTCTGAGAAACCAGGTACCAAAGATAGGTGGATGGCGAGGTAGTAGTTTCTTTAGGAAAATTTCTCTCTTGGTAGCAAGGGGAGTGTCAATCTTGCACATGTTCTGCTTTAATTCCGGAGCACCCATGTATATCCCTGCATCGCGGTAGAGTCGGTGTAGAATGTGTCGGAGGCCATTCAAGTTCTCAATCCATTCAATCAAGCCACACTCCTCATTTAGTGGAACTACAGTCTGCAAGAGAAATATCGTTATAAGAGTAAAATTTCAATGTTCCAATCAACTCCTTGACAACAATTAAAAGACTCTTAAGCTTTATTCTGGGTATTGTCAATCAATTTAGTCCATCACAACCAAGCAGCAAAACAACTTCTCCTCCTCCTCCTCGTGCTATTCATCATCATCATCATCATCATCATCATCCAATCCTATGTTGCCCCACAGAGGAGCGTAGGAACCCGGGGCTAGGCAAGTTGGTCCTGACATTCAAGATGAGAGTGACCAGCCTCACTCATCCCTGAGTGGCATTACATGAGCAATCAACCCCAACCATCCCTTGGATATAAACCTTCAAAGACTCAATCCGATTGGAGTGCTAATTACCCACTAAACCACCAGGTGCCAAAATTTGGTTATATGGTTACCACCTAGCATAGTAAATGGTTTCCTGGTGTACAGGAAACCATTTGGCTTGTCACTCAGTGTAGAGTCACCCACAGGCAAAAGGAAGAGGAAAGAATGAAGGAAGAAAGACAGAAGAGTTAGTGTAAAGTTACCCGTAGGCAGAAGGACAAGGAATGAATGAAGGAAAGGAAGAAAGAAGAGGATGGAAGGAAAGAAGGATGGAGGAGAGGAAAGGGCAGACACCCAACAGCAGCACTACATCAAGTGAGTGGATGGTGAGCGCCCCCCACCTACCACAATACTTTACTCTTATTTACATTAACAAAGCCTAACATTCACAGAAATCTACACAACTCTACATCAGTCTGCTGAGCTCTTGCTGACTATCAGCAAATAGCATGGCATCATCTGTAGCCTATACGGTACATGAGATTCACGATACTCCTCCCTTCATGTTTTACAGACATTCTTATTCCACATTCCACAAATAAAGTTTTTATTTCTCATAACCCCACCCATTTACAGTAAGTCCTCACTATATGTCATCTTTCTTTACTATTAAGTCCACTGAAAATTAGCAAGAACTGTCTGTAGACCTCCACTGATAATTTAAAAGCTCATCTGAAAGTTCCCCCAATTTACAGTGGAAAAAAATCACCAACATAATAAAGGGTCATTAATAATGATCCCTCGGTTACTGCACATAACTGGTAACGCAAATAGTGCATGATAATGAAATTATACAATAATGAAAGCCACCCTGACCTAGAATGGGAAGGGAAGTCCGGATAATGATGATGATGACATAACCTATGGGACTTATCCTAACTGGTACTGGGCACTCCACCTGTAAACCCAAATTCTCCCTTTTACAATTCAGACCCCCTAAATACAGTACCCTCGCGTCCAACACGGTAATATTGTCATGCACAGGTCCCGTGTTGGACCAAAAATGTGTTGGACAAACAACAGAGCTTATGGGGAAAAATGAATTATGTCAGCAACCCTAGGAAAAGTCACCCTAAATACCTACCATATACCTTTACATATATTGGTACTACTGTAATTATAATAAATGGTGCTGTACTATGAATGATGCCTAACCTTTTAGGATAGTGTTGGTGGGCTTGCTGGGAATGGAAGGTGATATCCGAGGCTGTAGGTAGTCCTACTGGGTCCCCGGAGGATGGCTGCTGGCGTCACTAGTGGGTAATGGCTGCTGCTCCTCCTCAACCTCCCTCATAAATCCCGCGAAATCACACTTAGAATCACTATCCTCATCCACATCCATGGAAAGTCCTGCTTCTGCCTGTCCTAGCACTCTGTAAGCCTTCACTGCTGCCAGGATCTTGTCTTGGTTTTTTATTATGGTCCTCACGCTGGTTTCATTCATGTCGTAGGCCTTGGTGATGTCCACTTTCCTCTCCCTTTTCTTCTTCCTCTCGATGATTTCTAGCTTGGTGGCCTGAGGGAGGTGCTGCCGCTTCTTGGGGTTCTCAGAAGGCTTCCTAGGCATCGTAAGCAGGATAAAATAGTTGCAAGGGCAGAAAATGCAGCGAGAAAAAAGCACCTTCCAATGCGAATTATGTGACTGAGTGGCACTGTGGCAGGAGAAATTTAAACAAAACATCACGTGAGAGCAGAAGCATTTCTGATTGGGCAACATCACGATCACGTCACGATAGCGGGTGGGGGAGGCAACTTGATCAGAAGTTTTGATTGGCTGTCAGCATCACAGGAATGTCCAGTATGACCGTGTTGGACCAGGGGTGATCGTGCTAGAGGCGAACTCTGCAGATTTCGCCCACTTCTCAGAACTCTGTGCGTGTTATGCTAATGCACCCATGTTACAGTAATTAAATTGTATTAAATCGTACTAACTTTTTTGCTCTCCGTGCTGGACGTGAATTGTGCTGGACAAACGCGTGTTGGACACGAGGGTACTGTATATACATACACCTGTAGGCATACCCCAATAATTTACAAATAAAAAACCAATGATCTGCTCTTTCAGTGATAAAGAATAAGGGACATATAGCACCAAGGAAAAACATCCAGTTGGGCTTCGCCTGCTTCGCTCTTCCGATGATTTGACCATCAGCAACTTGAAATGCATGCAGTTCACTTCATTTATTTTTCAACACAGCAAAAAGAAACACTGTATTTTTCTTTATATGTGGAATCAACATGCATGGGTTCTCCTTGTATCATCATCAACACCCTCAATCATCTGAAAGAAATCACAGCAGGCCCATATCTACACAGAAATTTCATTCCACTTGTGCCTCCACTGCTGGATATTGAGAGAGAGAGAGAGAGAGAGAGAGAGAGAGAGAGAGAGAGAGAGATCTTATATTCGCCAAATAATTCTTCCATATACCTTATCCTTCAAAACTCAAGGGACTAATGCCATGATAATTTTTGCCCTCACTTCACTTGCCTTCATTCTTGAACATGGGTATAATCACAGCCCTTTTCCTCTTTGTCGGTACAGTTTAACTCATCCATCCTTTTTTATATATCTTCAACAAACTTTTCATTCCACTTGCTCCATTGCACATACCGGTAATCATCTCTGCATACATCTCAACAACTCTTACTGTTTTCCCATTCTTCAGATCCTTCACAGCAGCTTTCACTTCTGCCAATGTTACAATCCTGGCATTCTGTTACCTCTCCGCACACCACCAAAGATAATTGTGTTTACAGCAGCTCTGCTCTCATCATTCCCATTCATCAGCCTTTCAAAATATTCTTTCCATCAGCTTATTACTTCACTTCCACTAGTTGGTATTCTTCCACTTTCATCCCTCGCACTTTTACACTTCTTACCACTTTCATTTCTTTATTTTCACACTTCTTTCCAGAATAATTTGCACTAGCCTGTCTTCCAAAATCATCATTTACTTTCTTTCCTAAATACTCTGTCTCTTTCAATGCTTCTTACTATAATCAATCAGATTCCCTTCACCATCCATTTCAGTCTTTCTGTACCATGTATATTTTTTGTCTAGTATGAATTACTAAGGCATAACTTTCTTTCCTGAAGTATGTCCTTCAGCTGCTGTCTAATATCAGTCTTCCCCGGTACTCCATGGCAACCCACTACATAATTTACAGGATCAATGTCAAACTCTCCCATTCATGTTACCCATCACAAACATTCTGTAATTCCTATTACTCTATCCAGCTCATCCTCAAACCTGTCTTTCTCTGCCTCACTCAAAGTCTTGCTAGGTGCAAATGCAATAATCACTGCTACATCACAGTCTCAAACTTGAACTTGACATGAATACATAAATACAAACATCTTGAGCTGATATATTTATAACCTTTCATTCTCCTCTGTCATTCATCACCTAACAACAGCTCAGCTCCTTCCTTTCAGCATCCATGTCCATTCATATCTGACCTTACACACTTCACACCCTCCCACTCCTCTGTGACATCACTATTTCACACGATGCCATCACAGTGTACCTAGAACTCCAGAATATATTCATTACATCACTCTTACATTCATCATTAATGCCTCTCAAATTCCACCCTGCCTTACAAACCTGCCTACTTTTCCAGGATCCTGGACAGGGATAAAACCCAGATCTGAGGTTTGCTACACCTTTGCTAGTCATTCAGACTACTAAAGAGAGTGGAGAACCACTAAGCCTTGCTACTCTTTCTCTCTTGCTTCAGATCCAAAGGAAAAATGGAGTGCAGTATTCTTTTTCCTCTAACCCAGGGACTGGTTATAAGGTTCCATCCAATGTGGTAAATGATTTTCTAGGTTACAGGAAACCATTTTGCTTGTTATTCAGTGTAGTCACCAGTAAGTAGCAGTACAATGAGTGAGCAGATTATGGGTGCCCCCACCCTTGGAATGCAAATGAAATTCATTTTGACTTACGTAGGTTCTGATGTGCAGATCTCTCTTCCTGGACTCAGGGTCTCGCAAAAGGCACCTATTTACAAAATTGTTGAATTCCATGAGCCGGCAGTCCTTCCTCAAGTCATCCTGTTAATGATGTCAAGTTAAATATTTAATACAATATAGTACAGGCATTTATAAAAGCAACAGTTGATCTGGACATCTGGGGAGAATGAAAAGTAGGTGAAAAGATATATGAGTGTGGATGTGGAGGGTAAAGGCACCAAGAGGTAGACCTAAGAAGACTTCAGATAAGATGGGATGAGGTCCTATAAAATAACCTTGGTGTAAAGAGGCTTAGTTATATGTGAACAAAAAGGAGTGATTACTGTGTGTCTGATATTTAGACTTCCATGGGGAAATGTACTTAACAGAGGAGCAGAATGGCTAGGTCATGTGAAAAAGGTAAAAAATACAGAATCTTAGCTAAATGCAAAGAGAAACACAGCACACAACAAAGCTGTCACTGAGAATTTACCAAACATTAACAAAAGGCACTGAAAGATTATACACTCTCCTTTTGCTGACCTTTCTGCAAAAACAAATCCAGTTAAAACATGGAACAGATTGTAAGTTAACAGATAGATTTTATAGTTTCCATTCCTTATCCATCCTCCAACAACAAATTTCTGTTATGACATAGCAATGATCGTAAAACAAAGATGGGAAATTCTGCACTCCCCATTTTAGTTCTTGGAAAGAGAGAGAAAAAAAAAAACGACATGCAAATGATTATTTAGATAACTAAATATATGGAAATACTGGCTCTCTTGTTCTTCTTTCTGTAGGGCCAAATATTAGTTATGACAACAGTGCCTAATATCTCTCATCATCTTCAGCCTTCTCTCTATCACTAAAAAAGTCCACCACAATAAACCATATCTATCCCACTACCTTGAAGCATGTGCCACCACCACCACTACCTCATGAATCTACTTGGGTTATCATCACTGCAGTTCATCACACTGATTCACATCCATAACCCTTACTGCCACTGTCTCTCACCACACTGAAGTACTGTCTGAGTTGGATTACACCCCTATTTTTTGCTTCTTTTTCTTTAAAAAGAACAGACAGTTTTCATGGTCCTCCATCTTTTGGTTGTTTCTGTTTTGCATTAAAGTATCTATCACCATCTTGATCTCCAAAGCCTGGCAATGAAGTCGAACCTCCCTGATCACAGTTAACTGGTATGACAAACCAAATAAAACAACAAAGGAGAATTAATGTAATTGGTTTAGAGCTCATATGCTTACACTCACTTTTTTTACTAATACCTGACTATTAACCCCTAGATAGACTATAGGAATTGGATTTGTAATGTTTCTGCTGCTCTCAATCATGAACTAGATGACCCCAGTCTCTTAAGTTTTCCATTACTAGTGAGCCAAAATTTTTAACAATGAATTTTTGTCTGAGAATACAACATTCTAATACTTAACCATTCCTTATAGGATTAAGGCATCTAGCAACAGATAGATAGATGGATACCCTTAAACAGCTCTGTCATTAATTTCGTTTCATTTTTTATGGCTCCAACATGTTTGCATGCTTCAGCCTTGGTTACCTAATGGCAGCTCTCCATGCTGCTTGATCTCTGGCAGCTTCCCTATTTAGTCCCTAATCCCTGAGGTCACACTCAATGACCCTGTCCCAGGTCTTTTTCGGTCTACCTCTTGCTACCCTACTCCCAACATTAACACTTCTCACTTTATGCATCCAATTATCATCCCCATCCTCTCCACATACCCAAACCATCTCAGCCTACCTCTCCTCATCACAACACCAATACACTCCAGTCCCATCCTACCTCTCAACTCTTCCATCGTAAACCTAGCCCCCCAGGTCTCACACTCAGGGAAGCACTGCATACCCACCTAATCACTGCCATTTCTGCATGTTTGAGCCTGCGAATATCCTCTTCCTTTACTGCCCAGGTCTCACTACTATACAGCGTTACACTCCTAACACATCCCGCATACAAAGATTCCTTAGTACGGAAGGAGAGCCCTCTCCATGCCAGGAAAGGCAACTGCTCCCTGAACTTCTTCCAACCACTCCTCAATCTAGCCACAGAGCTAGCTCCAACCCCACCTCTAGCACATAACATTTTTCCCAAATAACAAAACTCTTCCAGACACTCATTTCTCCCAAATCACAAAACTCTTCCACACACTCACAAGACTCACCAGCAAGTTCAATCCTTTCATGCCTGGTAATCTCAACATGCTCTCCCCGACACACCGCACACATGTGTGCGTGCGTGCATGTGTGTGAGCGTGTGTGTTTTTAACAACAAATAAACTTATCCAAAAAATACCTTAGGTTTACACATCATAATGTAACACTTCCCATCTGATCCCCGAAGAGTGATCTTCTTGGGCAGCTGGAGTGACTGCATTATCTCTACTTGGTCCTCCACACTTGACAGGTACACTGCCACCCTGCAATGAAACACAGAACTCTTAGTTATTCATTATAAAGTACTCAATATACTGATACTGAACTTACATGGAACTCCTCCCATAATTCAAACCTCATAAAGCACCACAATACAGTATATGCTATCTATGTACAGTACAAAATACTGTCACTCTCCCTTGACAGGCAATATGAGACAAATAAACCCTATGTATCCCTTAGGCCAGATCCAGTTAGAGCACCTTAATCCAATTAACCATCTATTTGTTACTTATATGGTTACCATCTATTGCAGTAACTGGTTTCCATGGTTATCATTGACTATGCAGGGCTCAGTCCACTGCAGATGAGGGCTTATCCAATCCTGCTCAACTCTGACCTAGTGGTTTAACCTGATTCCTCCAATCCCAATGAATAACCAAATTTCATTTCTTCATAGGATTCAAATGTCATTTATTCATCTTGTTCTCTGTGCCTCTTTCTCTCATTCCATTGCTAAGATCCCACTGTCCATCTGCTATGTGTTCTACAAAGGACATGGGTAAACCATGTTCATTCAAACTTTTTGACAATACTCATTATATTCTCTGCTTTCATCTGTTCCCCTATCCAGGAAGCTCACTTTCTCTCTCTCTCTCTCTTTTTGACACATTCTTTTCCATTCCTCTCTGAACATAACTAAGTATACATTCCAGGGATTTTGTTAGACTCCTCAGAGCTACCCTAGGAACACAGGTTTTCAGAGGGTGGATCCCATAATTGCAATGGTTCTTTCGTGGTAAGTCTAACTGAACCAATAAATACAAGCCAACAGATACATTCAGTTCTCTTACAAGTTCATATTACTATTTCAGCACTTACATTTCTTTTTTATCTTTTTCCTTTATTATGATTGTATTATTATTTAATCATGAACCCAGGGAATTAAGGCACCAATTATCTTGATTCCTGACTATGCCAATTCAAAATCTGTCCCTTCCATGCACTTGTGCCTAACAGAAGTGCAGAGACTTACTTACCTCACAAGAATGACAATTAAATGGCCTTGAAACAGATCTGGTGCCTGCAAACATTATGCATCCATGATGTGCCTTGATGAGGCCACTCACAATTCTAACTGCTCCGGCAAAAAAGAAAATCACATTGATGCTATACAGTACTGGAGGAAAAAAAAAAAAAAAAAAGTTAGGCCCCACATAATCATGCCCCTTTGCTCCCATGTTGCATGTGTAAGTTGCACATCACATACCTGATCCACCATTATAGCTGCAGTGCCATCAAAAACTTACACTCTCCCCATCTCTCTCTTGTTTTCTTAACCCCTCAGTGGCTGACCATGAGGAATTTGTTGGACCCACGGGCCGAGCAGGGGACCAATTTTTTAAGTTTAGAAAATATATATATTTTTTTCTTGCCAAATTGAAGACAAATGTTTGCTGCACCTGGCAATGCAATTCTGAGCTTCCTAGACCCAATCTGTTCTCCGCAACAAAGCGTCACATCTAGGTATTGTTGCGACTTTTTTTTTTTTTTTTTTTTTTTTTTTTTTTTTTTTTTAAATAAGAAAAAACAATGTCAATGGTGCTGAAATGGTTTGAAATGACTAAACATGTGTATTATGGACAAAATCAGTACATAATATGGGAGATTTCATAAAAAATATAACGACACTGTATTATGACTTTTCGCATTTTTTTATGTTCATAGTGCTTGTGCAAGTATTGAGTTATTTCTGTTGTCTGGGTGGCTTAGTTCATGTCCAAAGAGAGGTGAGAGATGATATTTTTAGACTCTAACCAGATAAGGGTTCTCCTTTGTGTGTACAGGCCAAACCGCAGCGTCTAAAATTTGATATGACTGGTGATTAGCACCTCGCAAAGGGGGAATTAGTGTGAAGGGAAGGATGGTTTTACATCAATATATTCACCACAAGAACATTTCATATGTTGCTGAAATGCTTGTGAAAAACAAGAAATATGTAAAATGAATAAATTCAGTAAATAATATATATACTTATAAATAAAAATACAGTATCACAATTATGTTTTCCCTCTTTCCCTGTGCAGGTTTATATCCAAGGGGTGGTTGGGGTTTACTGCTCACTGCTCAGGTAATGCCACTCAGGGATGAGTGAGGCTGGTCACTCTCATCTTAAATGTCAGGACCAACTTGCCTAGCCCCAGGCTCCAACACCCCACATGGGGCAACACTGGAACAGATGATGGATGGATGGATAGATGGACTTATGTTTATAATGTTTAACCCTGTATGTTTTTTTCTTTTTTCTTTTTAGCAATGGGTGGTCTAATTTGTATGGAAAGAGAGAAGAAGGATGCTATTTTTGGTCTGTTTCAAGGTAATGGGTGCTGCTATGTGCGTATAGGCTGAAGTGTCTTGGCCAAGATTCAATACCACCTGAGATTACCATCTCAAACATGAGAATTTGTGTGAAACGAGGGGAAGGTTTTACATCCATGTATTCACCAAGAGAGCACCTAATATGTTGTTGAAATGATTGTTCAAAAAAAGAAATACATGTAAAATGAGCAAATTCAGTACATAATATTATATTCTCTTAAATAAGTTTATCATAATTATTATAATGTTTATCCATCCCCTCCCTTCCCAGTCAAAAGCAAACACTGATTAGCAGTCACTGCCCAGGTAAAGCACTTTCTTTCTTGTCTTGACTTTCTTGCTTCTTATTCTTATATACACTAACACCTGAGGGGGAGCAAAAGACTGACATCCACTCATGACTAAGTCACGAGATGTACTGGCTGTTTGAGTGGTTTAGGGGCTAGAGTTGGTCTGTGTGAATATCTCCCAGACCTACGTTCCCTTCTCAAAATTCTTCGCAGTTTTTTATGCGTCATGCTGCATCGACACCAATGGCAACGCTACGGTAAAACATCGTTTGACGCCAGCGGCCACAGATTGGTTAAGTGCATAGTGTGCTTCATGATTTAGGCAGTCCCTCAAACTCTCAGTCTGTTTTTTGTGCTCTGTGTGAATGCATTTAGGCCTTGGTTATGTAAGTTTGTTTTTGCTTGGGAAATAAGATGTGGGTGGCACTCTTTAATTCTTTCTTCTTAGTTTATGTTCCTCTTTCCTAGTTTCCTGTCTTTCTCACCTACTCTGTTTTTGTACTTAGTTGAACAGGGAAGGGGGATTAGACTCTCTAACCTTTGCTTCTTTTTCATTCATCTGGTCAACTTTTTCTCAGTGGGGAGCCATGTGGTTCCTCTATTACTTTCAAGCAATGTAGTGATTAGGAATATGGGGAGCCTAATCTAAGCATGGTATGGATATAGCTTTAACAGGCCAGTAAATGGAGGGATTTATATGAAAATACACCATTACATATTTTACTCTTGCAACTACCACACAACTTTATTCAGTGTACAAGAGTGCTTTATTGGAGAAGAGTTTCATGAAGGTTAATACCTACCTTCTCCCCATTTATGAAGAAAGACCACAAACTAAGGTAGCTTGTAGGCATTTCAAGACAGAATTTATGAGGTTGTATGTTCTTATTTATTCCCAGGGCTAAATGGTCTCCCACCCTGGGGTACTAAATGGTTTCCTGGACTAAAAGAAACAATTTATTTTGTCACCTGAAAGCAGCACAACAATGAATGAGTGGATGGTAGGTGCTTCCAAATGTCAGACTAAATAAAACTGTTTAAAGGTATCTAGCATAAAATAAAAAGTACATCACATGATTAAAGGGGTTAAGCCTCCTTCAACTGGTGCTGACTGATTTACTCAAGCAGAAAACACATTTTTATAATTTATTTACACTACCTTGGGAACGGATTATGAGACTTGAGATCTTCAAATGATGTTGGTAGGGTAACAGTCATCTGGTGCTGAAGTGGGAGTATGATGCTGGAGAAAGAGGGGTCCGCCAGCAACCGAGGCAGAGCACGAACCAGGTTGCCGAGGCTCACTTGAGGGACGCCCTGTAGGCAAACCTAAAATTAGAACTTCACAGCTGACTGACTGAATATAGCATCAAATCATGGTAGCATAACAACAAAAGTCACTGCTGTCAAGTAACCAATGCAAAGAAAACACTTAAAATTACTACACTGCAGGTATATGGAAAACAGCCATGGAGCAGCTTCATTATCCTCACTCATCACTCATTTAGCTGGTATACTTCTGACAATTCATATATTTTTCCATTTTATCCAGACAAAATGCATGAGTCCTGGACGAAATTATGGCCGTGCAAACATTTCTGTGCCCAGCTGGGAGGGAATGGCCTGGTGGCGCCACTCTGTATGGCTGGGTAGTTCACACAGCGTCTGCTAGAGACCTCCTCAGTCGTTCTGAGCTCCCGCGCGGCGACAGTGTAGTGAACGACTCCTCTTGGACAGTTACTGTATTTCGGCTACGAACGTTGTGGCTTTTGTGGATGCTCCCTACCTGCTTCAGGGCTTGCTATTCCTTTGCCTCTTTCTAAGGTGTGAGATGATGGTCCCTCTGGAAAAGAAGAAGGAAGTGCTGACTCTGGAGAAGATATCTTGAGTAAGACTGATGCGGGATGGTCGGATCGTGAGTGTTGACGCTGATTTTATTCTAGCTTACTATACTGTACCATGATTTTATTCTATTTTACCATGATTTTATTTCATTATGTTTGAATGTAGCCAGTTTTTTCATGTTTTCATGTCACTGCAGGGTAGGGCCTTGCAGTGGTGACTGCTGGTCTGTGGTTGATGGGTCTGCTTGACCATGGTAACTGCTTGGCTATGGTTTATAAGTCTGCTTGACCAGACAGAGTAGTGTTAAACACTAGGAACAAGTGTTGTACGATGTACTCTAGTGGTCTTTTACGCTGGTTTTCAAAGTTAGCTTATGTATGAAGGGGGGCCAGGGAAGAAGTCCATTATCTGGATGGAGCTATTACTCGGACATGCCTCTGGTTCCATTACATCACAATATCAAGGGATTACTGTACAAACCTTTATTTTTTATTTATTTATTTGAGTTTTACACCATTTCTGCCTTTTTCGATAACGGCTAAGGCATTGCCCTTTGTGTAGAGGACTTTGGTTTGGAGCATGTAGCATTTTACGACCAGATGCCCTTCCTGATGTCAACCAGTGACCTTTGGGTGGACTTGAACCTCCGACTCTTCGGTTAGAGTGGAGTGCTCTAACCCACTGCACCACGGAGGCTTTATGAACAAAATAAAACAAAAAAATTGTGAGTTGCAGCTCCAGCTGTGTTTAAGGGTAAGTGTAAATCACAACTCAGGCTGTGCCAAAAAAAAAAAAATGCACTTTTAATCTGTGCACTGGGGAAGCTTCTATAGCTGGTACTTGTGCACTCCATGGCTTAAAAATCATTAATAAGCAAAACAAGAAAAGTACAGGGTCAAGGGTGAATGTCCCTTCATTAGCTATCATGATGTCTGAAAAACATCAAAATGACTGATATATTTAGAACAGACATATATAAATTTTATCTGTCTAGCTATTTACAACCAGATGCCACAATCCCATGAGGGGTTGCCATTTGTAACTGAATTAGGTGTTTCACAGGGAGGGGTACTAACCCTCCGCCAACCCACTTGTTGACACGTAGGGAACACATATGGGTTGGTTATATGGTTATCATCCAGCATTGTATATTGGTCCCTGGCTTACGGGAAACCATCAGACTTGTCACTTAATGTAAAGTCTCCTGAAAAGGAAAGAGGGGCAATAAAAGGTGACAGGAAAGATGGGAGAAATTGGAAGAGAGGAGGGTAGACACAGAAAACAAGTGATAATGGTGAAGGAAACAGGCAGCGCTACATCATGTGAGTTGATGATGGTTGCCACCAGCTATCACTTAACATAAATATCAGTTACCTTTTCTACAGGTTTGTTGGAAAGTTCTAGAAATTTGTCAGCCAGTTTGGTAGAATCAGTTATGAATTTTGATAAACTTGGGTTCATCCTTTTAGCTGCTTCAAATATTTCAATGCACCGTACAACTCGCATCTGGTAGGAACTCTGAAAAAAATTAAATACAATGAAAAACAAGAAATAAATTAGCTGTATGCATTTAAAGGTATGCCACTCATACATTTCCAATGCGAAAATAAAGTTAGGTTAACACACTGAGCCCAGGGACATCATTTTCATTTTATTATCAGCCACTGATGATATTTAAATTAGGGAAGACTTCAAAATGGAGGGGTTAGATGTAGTATTAATAAGTCCCTTTAGTACTACAAGGCCCTTCTGAGGTTAAATAACACTACCTAGTAGTAGCCATAATAAACTAAAACATGAACATTCAAGAGGTTACAGCACAAAATTAAACAGTGTAATGTAAGACTTTACAGCAATTCATCTCTTAATCAAGGATGTAAAGATTAATTAAGTCACTATGAAACATCTTCAGTTAATACAAATAGTGCAAAACCTTGACATACTAAACTATGTGGGGCAAACCATGTCTGATACATGTAAAACTCAGATATATCTCTGCTTCCAGAAATATATACCTCTCATGAATGTACTGGCTGTCAATTTAACATAATGTGGGCCCTTGCTTTACACAGGTAATGTTGGGGGTAAGGTCCCTGTGTAAATGAATTCCACATATATGGTTTCGTAAGCTATTATATGGGTAATGTGGGGAGAAAAAAAAAAAAAAGTGCCTATTACAGCCCTACTGAAAGCTGCACCCCCATTAGCAATTGCATAAATACAGTGATTATCATTACACATAGTAAATACTGACTGTACAAGAACAGCGGTAATAATAGTGGAACTTAAATTCACCTTGACACAGTAGAAAAAGTGACTAATGCCGCATTTTTGCGAGACCTGAAGCATACGTCAAGCTTTGCTCTCTGCTTAAGGCTCTGTGTCCCTACAAAAGCACTCTCTGGTCTTCGATTAGCTGACCACAGTATCACTCCGATCAGCTGAGACTATTTACATACAATGTTCATTTTTAAAATGCATCCAAAGTTACTATTAGTATGTACGTATATTATCACAATATCACATATTCACAGCGTAATCTAAAAGAAATGTGAAAATGGTACTTTCAACAGAAGGGAGGAGAGAAAGTGCCAGTTGGAAAGTCATAGATTGTGGATGTGCATGTGTGCTAGCTCCATGCCTACTCTTGGCCATCACCACAAGGCTACGCTTTTACAACAATAAACATTTTAATTAGTCAATTAGCCCACCCACCCTGATGGCCTGCTCCACCTTAGCCTGGTATAAGCACATGGTCCTTAGGCTTGATTCGTATCACATCACGCTGTATTGTTTATAAAGGCTCCAACATGATTCCATGTGTCGGCTTTGGTCACCTAATGGCGGTCCTCCACACTGCTCGGTCTCTGTTAGCCTCTCTATTCAATCCCTTATCCTTGACGTCACGCTCTACGACCTTGTCACAGGTCACAGGTCTGCCTCTTGCAACCCTGCCCTTGACATTCACACTTCTCACCTTTCATACCCAACTGTCATCTTCCATCCTCTCAACATGGCCACACCATCTCAATCTACCTCTCCCGATCACAAAACCAATACATTCCAGTCCCATCCATCCCCTCAATTCTTCAGTCACAATCCTAGTCCCCCCAGACCTCATATTCAAGGGTGCACTACACATCTAATGAATCACTGTCATTTCTGAATGTTTGAGTCTACGAATATTCTCTTCCTTTACTGCCCTGATCTCACTACCATACAGCATAACACTTCTAACACATGCAGCATACAAAGATTACTTAGCCTTTCAATGTTAGGAGAGGCAACAGCTCCTAAACTTCCTCCAACCACTTCTTACTCTAGCAACAGAGCTAGCTCCAGCTCCAACTCCAGCACACAACATGTCACCTCAATAACAAACCTCCATTCAATAATCCCATAAAACTCTGCAATGTCCACCACATGTTCTCCAGCAACTAAGCACTTGAAAATGTCCTACTTATATCAATAATAGGTGACAACCATTTGCCCTTGCTACCGCACTGAGGATTTTCTGTTACTTTGTGGGAATTGTGGCTTAAGAAATACAAGGTAAGTGTTGCAGCAGATTACACAGTATTCTTACATGCTCATCAGTCAAGGTCCAGATAATACATGGCCAACATGGGTGAAAGGGGTACAGGAGAGACACCCAGAGTGGTGTGCGTGCATGCATCAAGGCCATGACATTAGCATCCCGTGACTGCCATGTCAGCATGCGGGTATTCTGAATGTTGAACCCGATGATCCAAAGTTCATAGCCGCAATCTTCCCATGTAAACCATGGAATGACCAGCGAAATGGGCCTCTGGGTAGAGACTGGAAGTGTTGTGTAAAGGGCGGTCAGTGTATAGCAAAACCTATGTAATGCATGGGCCCACTGTAGTTGGAACTGGATTGGGGCATCATTTTATAAATGTCCTTCACCCCCATTCCTATCCCTTGAGAGGGAGTAGGCAGACTGAAGGAGAAGGGCAACTTCAGCCTGTGGTCTACTGGGTTCAATCTTATGTCATCTGTGATGTACCTGCATATCCTTCACTGGTACTCTTGCCTTGCTTCATCTTCAATGCATGGCCCTCATTCTCCTTTGTGATTCAAATAAACAGTAAAAAAACAGACACCTCACTGGTCGGCAATCCCAAGGATATCATTAAAAGGAAAAAAACAAAACAATGGCAAGTAGGAATATAAGAAGGAAAATAACAAGGAAGAAAGATGAGTATGATTAAAAAGCTGGAAGCAGCAGTAAAAAGAGCAGAAAAAGGTTGCTGTTGTTGTTCTTGCTTTGCCCTGGTCTGTCTGGCTGAGCAAACCCATCAACCAAAGTTAAGCCACTTTTTTAGTGGAGCCATCCTACATGTAGGTAAGTCCAATACATACGCTGTGCAAGGACCCACTGCCCCTTGTGGTCACTAGGGTCAAATCAGGGTCCTTCCCAAAATGAGAAGCAGGGAAATATGAGGAGGTTTGGCTCCTGGGTGGACACTGTTGGTACACTACCTACTTTGCACGGTGCCATCACACAGACGCTCCATGTTAGCACCAGTGGAGAAGAATAGAAGAGGGCAGTGATGAAATATTTAGTCAGACATTTCCATATTTTGTATGATAAAACATGGTGACAACACTATAAAAATCATCATTCATCATTCATTCATCACCTAATCCAGTGTTGCCCCATGAGGAGAATAGGAGCCTGGGGTTAGGAAAGTTGGTCCTGACATTTAAGATGAGAGTGATCAGCCTCACTCATCCCTGAGTGGCATTATGTGGGCAATAAACCCCAACCACCTCTATGATATAAACCTGCACCGACTCAATCTGATTGGAGAGCCTTCATTGCCCACTAAAGGTGCCATAATTTGGTTATATGGTTACCAACCAGCATGGTGGTGGTGATGTAAACATTATCAGAGAATACTGTACAATAACACTCAAAATAAACAATCAGAACATAAAAAAACAGAAAAAAACATGAATAAAATGAAGCATGCTTCACTACTTTACTGTATTGTGTACACCATACTGTACTTTCTTCCACTGAAATTCTAGCAGATGACGCTGCCACACAGAACACAACAAAACTTTCCTCTTGTAGCAGCATGGACAAATGTCACTTGGAAGAAACAGTTGTCTAAATGATTTTATATAGTGTGCTAACGATTCCTTAGTAGAACGATTATTTGCCTACTACAAGAGACACATTTTTATCACCTCTTCTTGTTTAGTAACACAATTTAAATGACTTTTCTTTCCAATACACTTTCATTGGTGCCTTAGCAGAATCCAACACTCACTTGTACAGTGCAATAATGTACACTTCAGAACACTATAAGTTACACTGTACTTACCACAGAGGTGAGGAGGGGGGGGGGGGAGGACAGCCACAGAAACATTAGAAGGCCAACCAGGTTTTGGAGGGAAACCCAGTGCAACGTTGCCATTTCACAATAGTAACGTTTTGGAAAAAACACAGAATGCAGTGTAGGTTCATTTGAATATCAGCACCATTGCAGTGGAGGAATACAATGGAATGTAAGAAAGCATCCACCTTCCTGCTGCCAGCCAATGAAAACTCTGTATTATAATTTTCCCTCCCCTGCCTCAAACAATCAAAACTCTTCTACTCCCAACCACTGCATCTCCCCTCCCTACCCACCACCAAACACCTCGTGAGCTGCTAGGCCCACCAACCGTCAATCCTCCCTCCCTCCCTCCCTCAACACTCCACCCCTTTCATATCATAGTACATGTACAGTATAACCCCATTCCTTTTGTGTATTTTATTTCTTTATTTTCTTTTTTTGTGATTGTGGTTGGAAGTTTGATGACAGCAACTGTCTCAAACAAGATAATAATGTACTTTTAGCCAGAAGAATGGGTCCTTCATGCCAGGTAGTGTCAAAGATTTTATACTTTCTGCCGGATACCATTTTAATTCGGCCACTGGCTGCACTGAATAATATCGTATGCCGGGTAGTGCCGAGACAGATAATTAGGAGTTTACTGTACTGAAGCTGCTACAGTGGCACCCCTGATGGCCAAGATAAGAACTAATTAGAAATAATCAAGTCAACATGGTAGCCAATTACCAATGAGTTTCTTTTACTTTTACAACCATATAACAATAGCTACAATAGGTCAGATGGGTGGATGAACTGGTCAGGTAGGAAGGGCAGCTGTGGTGGGTAGGCTGGGTTGATTGGATGGGTGGGTAAGGAGGAGCAGGATGGGTGGGGTTAGTTGGCAGGATAGATGGGTGACCATGTGGGCAGGATTGGTAGGTGAGTGGGTGGGCATGATGGTGACTGGGTGCGCATGATGGGTGGATGGATGGGTGGTGGGAAAATGAGGTCTCATGAGGAATAATATTCCATTTTCCTAAGGATATATTATATCCCAAGAAGAAACAGGTTCAGTGGGTAAAATGGGACCTCAGGGGTCTTCTCCCACAAGTGGAATGACCATCCAGGGTCCCAGGCAATGCTGTTATGTACAATTATATGGTTATACCCAGACAACACTGCATACCCCTGCTACTTTTTTGTACATCTTATATCTTACATTTCTTTTCTCCAAAAGTTTTGTGCAATTATTTGGAAGCTTGTTTCAGCACTGGATTTAGCTTCCAGTACATAGAAATCAACTGTATCATGGGGATTCCTTAAATAGTGTCAACGACTGAACAACTGATAGACTGATACTGTTGTGTACTGACCTTTGACACAGCAATCATGTGCCACATTGCTTGCTGAGGAAAGCTGCTCAGCACAGTGGCAATGATTTTGCAGAGATGAAGAAAGACATCATTATGGGAGTGGCAAATGCGGGAGATGAGCTGAGGCAAGGCGGTCAGGACCATGTAGTGAGGCAGACGATCCACCATGGCTCCTACAGGAGATGCACAGTGTACTGTATATTCATTTACTTACATACTTCCACACACTGTACTATATATTCATTTACTAACATGTTTCCGTACATTGTACTATTGCATACGTTCATTTACCATCATCCTTCCATAAACTGTAACATACTATGCTGTCTTTCTACTATATTACCAAATCCTCTTTCATTTTCCCTACAAGTCCATATAGGTACTTAAAAAGCTTTGCTTCTTAGGAAAACAAAAAGTTTTCAGGAGGCAAAAGAAAAAAAAAATCAGGTATGTGTAAACAAACGAATCTGGGGGGGACCCTTAGGCAAACACATCAAGCCACTTGCAACTCTATCCAAACAATGATGACTGAAGGAATCATCCCAAACTAGAGGTAAATATCCATTGCTCCTTGATCATGCCTCATATGGCATGAAGATCTTCGTACAAGGCAGTCAATGTTCTCTCCTCATCTACTTGTTTAAAATGAGCACTTAAACACAATACTGCCATGCGCACTATAAATCAGTACATCCAGAATCCACAGAGTATCATCGTTAAAGGTAGTCATCTGATTGTGCGCTTTTGCTGTTATGTCCCTTCTCACTCATTGCAACATTCCTGTTTTATTTTCTCTCTCTCTCTTTCCTCCCAGAGAGGGAAGGGGAGGGAGGGAGGGAATGGAGAAGGAAAGAAGAAGGACCAATTCTCTCTCTCTCTCTCATTCTCTTTCTCTCCCGGAGAGAGAGGAGGGAGGGAGGGAGGGAATGGGGAA